>NC_133897.1:128088986-128415986 GCF_964199755.1 Larus michahellis | reverse complement strand
TCTTCACTTGTAGATTTCAAAGCATTTCTGAAACGCTGCATATGGAATGTAAAGCAGAAATGGTGACACCACTGGTGACTAATCCAGGGCATGTGTGTGTTACTGATGCTAACTTGTACTTCCAGCCTCTTAATGGATATCCTGTAAGTGCCTCATAGGTGGTCTTGCATATGCTGTGAGCACGCTGCCCCTCTAGTGGACAGTTTTCATGTTCTGTATTATTCCTCTTAAATGCACATGGAGCACATCTCCAAGAAGACTCTTAACTGAATAATCAGAAGCTCCTTAGTTTTCCTTTGGTCTATGCTGCTCTGTTGCGTTCAGTGTATCTCTACTTCTGAGGCTTTATTCCGTGCTAACTTGCTTAAAGTTGACCTCCTACTGACAAGGCACAAACTCTCCTTTGCCAGTCCTACCTAATGAGGGCTATATATACATTCCGTTTATATTGGAAGATCTTAGCTAGGTTTTCTGTTCAGCTGATAATTTCTTTCTCTAGAGGAAAACTGAGTGCATGTCACAAACAGATTACTGCTTTGGAACTTTGTCACAGAAATAGTAGTGATAGTCTTAGCAGGCTGATAATACACTAAAAGCATGTCCAGGCAATGAAAATGTGTTTAACAGCTGAAGATAACAAAATGCCATTCAATTTCCATCCACCCGGTGGCACCATTGGCAAACAGTTTGCTCAGCAGCCCAATGGCTTCCTTATTTTTAATCTAGTTTGTTGTGTTCTGCTCCTCTCTTGCATGATTATCATAAGTGGCAACAAACTGGGATCATCATACACTATTCTTTATTTATTCTTAAGCTGCTTTTCTACTCAGACAAGAACCAATCGCAAAGACAAGCTGCTTCTTTTTAACATAACTGCTTAGCACCACTGTTCCACTGCTAAAATGACATGGATGGATATTGCTTTCATATTGCTATCATCTCTAGTCAAGAGAAACTTCAGGTTGACTGGAGAGGTTAGTGTAGAAGACCATATACCTTCTGGAATATCTCCATCTTTTCTTCCCCCTCCTTTGCCCCCCACAGAAACCAGTAGTACAAATAACACTGCAACATGTGCGTCGCATCTATAAAAGAAGACATGGTCTAATGCCAGTGGTAAGCTCAAATATTTATTTTTTTTAATGCCTTGCTGTATATATCATTTCTTAAAATGACCAGCTGAAAATGTGTGCATCGTTAGGTAAAACCTACGTGTTTTTTAAAACTCTGGATTAAGTAGAGAACAGCACTCAAAGATCCTTTCTGGTTTTCAGGTGTTCCCTGTGTTGTCAAAAAGATGAAAACAGAAAGAGTGAACTCTGTCAAGGATGAAGAATTTCTTTCATAAGCAGTCATTGTAGGGGAAGGGAGAAGGGAGTACCTCCAGGGAGCAATTCATTCCATTTATCTCTAACACCTATCTTGGGATAGAATGAATTGCTCTCTCATGGTGTATTTTCTCTCTGGATTGATTCATGGAAGGAGCTCGATCACTGGTTCAGATTGAGACTAATGTGGAGTGATGAGTCCTGCTGTACGTGACTGAGGGATGATGGGAGTCCTGCAGTGGAACCTCAGATGTATGCTTTCAGTGTTTGCACTGAAATTTCAGTCTTTAACAAAATTTTTGTCTCAAAACACATTTAAACTAAATAGCCATTTGATTCTTTGCCTTACTCCATTCACTTAGGACAAAAAAGTATATTATCTGTGCTCAATCAATCCAGACAGAGCCAATTTATGGACAGCTATAAATCTATACTTGCCTAGTTGGGTGTAAACTGAATGCTTTTATGATTAGAAATAGGAAAGATCAAAATGTTAGACTTTGTGGGCAAAACTGTTACCCAATTTAAAGTCTTACGTTTTAGATGTTAGTAACTGGAATATTCTGTTAAAAAAACCATGAATATTACAGCTTGTCAGTAATTGCTCTCACTTACTTTCCCTCCCCCTTTAACTTCTAAGGGACTTGAAGTATTTTGCACAGAAAATGATCTATGTTCTGACATCTACTTGAAATTCTACAACTGTCAAGATCGAGATGAGCTCTATTTCCTTATTGCAACATATATAGGTTTGCAGCATTTATTTATTAATGTAGTCCGTAGTACCATGTGAGGGGAAATTTGCCTGGGTTTTGCTCTGTTGATTTGTGGGAAGAATGAGAAGAATAAACAGATGTGCTCGCCCTAAAAAATTTTGGTAGAAGTAAGCGAAGTTCAGAATGAATGTTGTGAACTTGCATGTATTCTGTTTGTGTTTGGAGAGCTGAGTACGAAAGCTGACTGAAATAGCATTATCAAGGTGAAACTAATTCTTTTGATTTGCAACTTGGTGTGCACCGTTGTGTGTTTAAAAAAAAAAAAAAAAAAAAAAAAATCCACCCCCCCCCCCAAACAAAAACCAAACCAAACAAAAAAAACCACAAAGCACTTTCTCTTCAAAGTAAGGGGTAAGTAAGATCCACTCGGCTAAATTGTGTTTTGCTGACAGAATATAGACTAACTTGTGGGTGGATCCCCCTGGCCCCCAGTTAAGTCCAAGTAAAAATCCTTTTGAGAAAGTTCCTGTAATGGATAGATTTCCAGTGCACACAAAAATACCTGAACTTTCCTCAGCTTTATTGTGTGGTTGGTGGAAATTAACATTCTGAAACAGTTAAATTCTCATTTCTATTAAATCTTGTATGCACTAATTCCTAGAAAGTGATGTGCATCTTTTGCAGATCATGAACAGAAACTCTCTGTCAGGATAGTCTGTGTCCTGGAAAAATTAAAGAAGAAAAAGCTAATAGTTTTTCTGTAATGCTACTACAACTGAAACACTGAAAGTCATGTTTACAGTCAATATTGAAAGTGTTTATGTAAATTTTATACTATTTTGTTATTGTAGCAGAGCTCTAGTTCTGTTTTAATGAATTTGCCTAAATATCAGTTTCCCCACTTCATAAAGCGAAGTGGAAAGGCCACAAAGGAGCGATCGCTTCCCCGAGAATCGTTTTAGTCTTTTAGATTTAGAAGAAATAGATTCTGATGTGATTTTTCTCTATTATTGAAATAACTGCATGCTGTTACCTTTCTTCAGACTTTGTTTTCTGGGTAACTTTCAAAGATGAAATTTCAAGGTGCAGATGAAGATGAGGATGTTGTTGCTGGAGCTTAGAAATAAAAAAAGGATGAGCCCTTTCTCTAAAGGTGTTTGTAGCCCCACAGTAGCTGTCTCTGACAGCAGGAAGGTCCTCTCTTTTGAAGCTGCTAACACTTTTTACTTGTAGAATTTAAAAGTATTGAGGTGAAGGGAGGGTTGGAATATATTTTCCCAGCCCAAGCTGAGCTAAATAAAGGCCCACCACATCTAATCTGAATGCTTTTCCTTCTAGCTAATAACTGTAGTGATAATATCTGACTGTTTGATGTTCCACAGAAATCCAAGTTCTTTAGCTTTGTGTTGTAGCCTTCAGCCGCAAATGGTGGTAAAATGTATTTAAAGGCTTTTGAGTAGGAGGAAGAGCAGCCTTTAACACAGATTCAGTAAAACAAGCATGCAGAAGTGTGCCGTATAATGCGTTGTAAGGCAAGGATGTGGTTTCACTGTGGTTACTTCATGAGGAGGCTGCTTGGGCGGTTTCTTGCTTTCATGCCATGATTGCAGTCCTTCAGGTCTGCTATTTCAGGCACTTTCCAAGGTGCTGTAAACTCCATCAATGGAAGGAACAATTAAAAAAAAAACAAAAACAAAACAAAACACCCCAAACCCAATAAAACACCCCTCTGTGCAAAACCACTCTCCCACCCCCCCATCTCTTGATAAACCTGCCACTCACAGAATAGACAAAGATAGTGATGATTCTTCTTCAATTTTAGAGGCAGAATGAAACCAATATTCCCAGGTCATTTTATTGTCTTGCAGCATACCTTTATATGACAGCTATTGAGTAGAGTGTAGTGCAGTTTTGAATTTGCTGAGCCCCTGCCTAATGCTTCAAACAGAAGCTCCAGGTGCATAATTACTACTTTGAGTGCTGGTCAAGTTTTATCTTCCTCTGGTCTCTTTGTTTCAGTGGTTCTGAAACTGGATCGTACTTAGATGCAAATGTGATTACTTTCCACAAGTCATTGTTAGTGGGCATCCTTGGTTGTCCAGTAGGAACATATATTTATTTTTTTTCTTGACACTGGTGGAACTAATTCTAGAAATTTGAAATCTGAGAGGTTGCCTGATTTCCAAGAGAGCTGTTCATGGTCTGCAAATATTTTTCTATACCTCCATTAATCTTCAAGTTCTTTCCCATCCATTGTTTCTGTGTTTGGTTTCAGTGGTCCTTCTGCATGATTTTTTTGCTGAATGCAATTTAGGCCTGTTTGAACAGATCTTACAAAATGTATAAAGTATAGTAGCTATTGAAACATAAAGCTGGCTTATTCTTTTAAACAACTTTGCCCTCAATTATTTTATAGTACCTTGCATGGTGTTAATCACTGTATAATTTGGGGCTGGAACTCCAAACTTCAAAACTCTTAATGTTTTGTTTTATTTTAGAAAATCATATAACAGAGCATACGGCTGAAAGTTATATGTTGCAATGGCAGCGAGGACATATATCAAACTACCAGTATCTTCTTCATCTCAACAATCTGGCTGATAGGAGCTGCAACGATCTCTCCCAGTATCCTGTATTTCCATGGATCATAGCAGACTACTCTAGTTCAGTATTAGGTATGTGTATACAAAAAGGGAGGTTAGTGTATTATTTCCAACCGGAAATATCTCGGGGGCAGGTTTACACTGTGTGAAGTTCATGGCACATCAAAATGCACCTAGTGTTAGAGATCTTTGGTGTTTTCTTGTGCACTTACGCTTACTTTAGAGTGTAGTGAATAGAATACCTCACCTTTTCCCTGTTAAACATTTCCCTCATCACATGCAGAATATGTACCAAGCATCTGCTTGGTCACTTTGAAAATCTATTCCTGAGCATTCAAACACTTCCTATGATTCCAAGAAATGCAAAAGAGCCAGTAAAATGGCCTTTTATGGAACAAGCTGGATGCATTGAAATGTATAGAATCCAGGTGTTCTTTTACAGTTCTTAGCATTGCAGGTTGAAGGGAAGATGCTAACAAGGCTTGTGCCTAAATCAAGGGTCTTTGTGCAATATGTGTTGGAAGCTTGTCCTTAGGAGGATTCTGTCCCTCTACAAGGAGTGGAATAGGGTAATCTCATGGTGTTCATCAGCACTGGCTCAAACACTCCAATCTGATTGTTTGGTGGGGCTTAACTGTAGCGTGACAGAATAATTAATGAATAGAAAGAAGACACCAGCTGCTTCTCTGCCTCAGGTAGCAGGACCTATATTGACTAGGTGATGTTAGTCGCAATAGCTGTCACATGTATGTAACTACTGGCTCTTAAGCAAGAGGTTTGAGATTAAGCCTACTTGGAAGGAAGGAAAATGGGTAGCCATTTACAGCAAGACTTTTATTCTTTTGTAGTTAGGGAGCAGAGAAAATTACTGGAGGGGTTCTGTGTTGGTTTTTTTGTTTGGTTTGTTGTTTGGGGTTTTTTCTTGTTTTTAAATATTGATTAGAATCTATTCCTGTCTAGTAGGAACAATGCATTAACTATGGGGTTTTTTTAGATCTGACAAAGCCTGAAACATTCCGTGACCTTAGTAAACCAATTGGTGCCCTGAATAAGGAAAGGCTGGATAGATTATTGGTATGTATATCTTGGCTTTTATCTGCTGCATGTTTTGGGCCTTGTACGCATTGGCAATAAAAGGAGCTTTGTCAAGCGAGCTTTGCGAATTATGTAGTTATCTAAAACAAACTATAAACCTATCAGAAGCAAACTTGCCTATAAATATACCACGCTTATGATCAGCGTGATTTCATCGGTATTGATTTTATCAGTACTAATTTAAAGTTATTTGGATTTGTTCCTTCTCTCTTACTACCATTTCATACATATATGCTTTTAAATGTTTTGCGTCACTTTTAAAATAAAATCCCCAATTCCATTTAGCCATTGTAACTGCATTTGTATGGCAGGCACTGAGATGCTATAAAAATATATGGAAATATAAAACTTCAAGACCAATGGATTTAAATGTGTAATGTAAAATGAGTGTATGAATTAAACAAGATAAAGTAGTAGAAGTCTTAAGTAGTTCCATTTAAGGAAAAATGCTGAATTTGAGGGAGTGTACTTCAAAGGAAGGCAATCTGGATTCATGGAGATCAGAGCACCAACTTGAAATTTTGACATGCAGATAATAGTGCACAGACTTTTTCCATTTCTCAAAGAAGTCTGACTTTCTTTTCATAAGCAGTCAAACACATAGTTATAGGCTTACAACTAGGTCCTCAGTTTCTTGGCTTTTAATTCTTTGTATAAAATAATTGTCCTCTGTGGTGAGTTAATAATTCCAAAATCATTTATAGAACATAACTATTTAATGCTTTGGAACCTTCATTAGTGCTTAGTGAAGCATTCAGGGGGGGAGGGGCGTGGAATATTGCCAGACTAACTGCATTGTATTGACATAAAAGATTAAATATTTCAAAATCATAAAGCTTCCTAAGGTTGTGGAGGGTAAAACTATTATCAATATTATGTTTTCAGTAACAATAAATTCAAAATTTTAAAAAAATAGTAAAGGTCTGACTGTTTCCTCAAGCTGTTACCTGCCTTACACTTTCTGCAGTAAAAGTCATTTTATGTAGATTGTGATAGGTTTTACGGATAATGCATAGGAGCTTCAGACAGGAGGGAATCTTCCAGGTTGAAATAAGTCTGTATGTTCTACCATAATTCCATTAAACTTCATGTGAAAGACAAAAAGGAAGTATTTGTTTGCACTCCTTTAAAGTTGAGTCACTGCAGTTACGTGTGAAAGCTGAAAACCTGATAATTCTGGATGGTAAATTATAACAACATTTTTGCTTTTTTGATTTACTGATCTGGTTAAAGCTGTGTGGTTATTAGATTTAGAGTATGTTTTATTGTTAAGAAAAAAAAATTTAGAGTGGTCCTAATCTGTGTCTTCAAAAAAAAAAAAAGTGTGTATGTGTTCAATATTGAAGAAAAGCAGGAGTGCTGATTTTAAACAGACCTCTCTTTCTTCTTCCTATGTTGCAGGCACGTTATCAGGAAATGCCAGAGCCGAAATTCATGTATGGGAGCCATTATTCATCTCCGGGTTATGTTTTGTTTTATCTCGTTAGAGTTGGTAAGACAGCTTTTGCATGCTCTCTGAGCAGACAGTTACCTCCAAAGTGGACAAGGTTTGGAGCAAGCTGTGACTTTTTCTTTCTCCTTAGCACCAGAATACATGCTCTGTCTGCAGAATGGGAAGTTTGATCACGCTGACAGAATGTTCAACAGGTTTGTTTACATTTTGTCTATAACTAGGTTGGGTCTGGTTTTCAAATATGCATCAAGGGAGTGCAAAGCCTTAAAAAATATTTTTTAACAAACTTGTTTTTAATATGTGTTATATAGTCTTGCAGAAACCTGGAAAAACTGTTTGGATGGTGCAACAGATTTCAAAGAGGTAAATGGCTGGAAAATGATTCGAGTCCTTCTCGGTCTCTGTGCTTTCTGTTCTCTGATGTCTCCTGTTGATTTGAGAGTTTTGGCGTGGGGGTGTGTTTGGCTGGGTTTTTGCTGTGGTGTTTGGGGTTTTCAGTTGTGTGGGGTTTTTTTTTAAGGCTGTTGACTGCATTTTATGAACCCTTCAGTGTTTTTAACTTCTTCCTTCTCTGTAATTCCACGATTGCTTTTCTGTATCTGCTTTCTGGCTTTAGTTTAATGGAATTGTCATTGTGAATATGTTATTGAAATAAGTGTGAATTATCAGAGTGGATTAAGGCTGAAAAAATGCAATTCTCTATCATCTGCTGGAATTTCATAAGGATTTGGCTGTTTCACTGAAGAGGTTAAACTATGGAAATTTTATCTTACTTTTTTGAGCCTTATGGAAACCACAACTTGTAGACTATGTTGAGAACGATTAACTGTCAAATAGTGGGTGCTGTTAAATAATGGGCTTTTGAATAAAAGAGTGATATATAATAAATATAGTAATACTTTTTTTTTAAAAAAAGTCTATAGTTAATCGTAATGGAGTTAAGGTTGGTTAGCTATGGTGGTCTTTAAATAATTGACTAAACCTCTGAAACTTTTGTTATCATCCTTGTTTTATTCTATATTTTTGTCTTGATTCTTACCTGATGTCTTAAAAATAAGAAAGTAGCTATGCAATTAGGGTTCTGAAAATACTCTTAGATATTATGGATTCTTATGTTACACATTACATGTTAAAATATTTATGCCACTCTAATTGCCTTGTAGGTAGTCAAGAAGCCTAAAAGTAGTTGAAAGCATAATGGGAGGAAGTTTCCAGTGCTGCTTTACTGGTGCAGAAGAAAGCCTGGAAAAACTACTACCTAACTTTAGGGCTTGACATACGAACTTTAAGTTTTTACTGACCATATTCTGTTTAAGTGATCAAAGCTAAGCTAATCTCAAAACTTGTGGGTTTGTTTGTTTTTTTTTTTTCCTTCCAGTTGATTCCAGAATTTTATGAAAATGATTCTAGTTTTCTAGTAAACACTTTGAAGTTGGACTTAGGAAAAAGGCAGGGTGGAAAGATGGTTGAAGATGTAGAGCTTCCCCCTTGGGCATCAGGTAATAATAGTCAAACTTCTTGGTTTATGAATAAATTCAGGATTGTCTAGATTCCTAGGATGGTGGCTCTTCTCTCAAAAATGCTCATTCCATTTTCTTCTGAAGGAATTTTTGCTTTAAAACATTGACATAAATTTTCTGTAAAAATTAAACTATTAATTGAGGTTTGGTGCAGGGGGGTTGGGGTTAGGGGTTTTTTGTTTGGTTGGTTTTTCAAGAAGGAGGAGGAACAGAAATGGATACCAATACTGAATGGGATATCTTCTGCTTTAATTAACCTTTCTCTTGCCAGGTCCCGATGACTTTCTTCAGAAGAGCCAAGAGGCTTTAGAAAGTCAGTATGTGTCGGAACATCTTCATGAATGGATTGACATAATATTTGGCTACAAGCAGAAAGGAAGTGAAGCAGTTTCAGCTCACAATGGTAAATATACACTTTACAGAAATAGAAAAAGAAGGGATGCTTTAATTAGGCAGGAATGGTAAATAATAGCATGTCTGTAATGCCTGATTATACAACTGTGCTTTTGTTGTTTGGGTTTTTTTTTTTCCTTTCATCATTGCGGAGCGGGTATTTAATGAAGCTTAAATAAGTCATCCTTCCTTTATAGAAAGGGCTAACTTCTCAATCTTTCTCTGAGTCTCGTACAAATCCTAAAATTTTTTCAAATAAGAAACCCAGGATTAAAACACAAAATCTCAAACTCTGTAGCTTGCTGAAATAGCTTAGTTGCTTAAGTATAACCAAGTTGAATAAAAAAATACGACTTTTTTTTATAGTAGATATGCAAGACAATGAGCCTTGTATTTCTACATTGTACAAATAAACTTTTTTTTTTTCCAGTGTTTCACCCATTAACTTATGAAGGAGGAGTGGATTTAAACAGGTAATTAATAAGAATCAGAATGTTTTTGCTAAAGCAATTAGATAAATTTCTCAGTATGCCTCCAGGTTCTCTGCTGGCTGTAAAAGTGCTCTGTATGTGAATGGTGTCGCTCTTCCATTTTATTCTCCTGAATATGCAGAGAACCAGCGTCAGGTTGTCACTTTTAGCATGCATGGAGAGATTGTTACTTCAACGTTTTCTTCTGTCTGGCTTCTGTGAAATTGTTTTATTTTTTTAATTGACAAGCATACTGTCATCATACATAAACAAGATTATGAAGCTGCCAAAAGACTGTCTGTCACATCTGTGGTAAATCAGTTCTATAAGAATTGGTGCTGGCCTATAGTATACTGTAGTAACTGGGATGCAGGCCCATGCTTTCAGGGGAGGGGAGGAAAAAAAAAAAGTACTTGCCTTATTTAGCTTAATTAAATATCTTGTTTTTGTAAAGTATTATGGACCCCAATGAAAAAGTAGCTCTGCTGACACAAATCTTGGAGTTTGGACAGACGCCAAAACAGTTGTTTACAATTCCTCATCCCCGAAGGATAGTACCGAAGCTGAAAAGCTTGTCTCGAACATCTAGTCACAGTGTTTCCATAGCTGAGTCTCCAGGTAAACCTATAACAGATAAACTGACGATGTAACAGATTTGTAATTTTGAGAAGTTCTGTATCTTTCTCCCACAGGAACTCATTATACAAGTCTCTTGGCCACTTTCGCTGTAAACCAACTCAGAATAAATCCATGAGCTAACTGTTAGAGGAAAAACTGGCAAGACCAGTTTCAAATTTGAAAATACAGGTGGTGTCCTGCATTGTTGTCTTCCGTTCCAGTGGTCTCCTCTGGGACTGCTCAACCTCAGCTTTTGCAGCTGTGGGAGGGCTATCATCCTCGGCCTTTTACGGCACTTCAAAATCAAGCTTGATGTGACAGCAGCTTCAGTGACCGTATCTGCAGGTGTTCTAAATGATATCGAGATTTCTTCAGTTTTTGAACAGGGATCTCTTTGAGGTGATCGATTGGCTCGGTCTAAATAAACCCTCAGAACTTAAATTAAACATACAAATTTTTTTTCCTTTTCCATGACTTGAATAAAAATTTGTAAAGAAATTACTTTGTTTTCCCTATATATTGTAGGGACAATGTTTATTGAATAACTTTCTTCAAGAAAAGAATATGTAATGCCATCACAGGCTTCTCTTCAACTTAGACCATTTGTCTGAAACTAGGATGCTATGGTCCTCTTTATATCTATAGTGGTCTACTATAAATTGGACCGAATCTTCAGCCTAGGTATCACATGGAAAGGTTTTTCTCAGTTGATTATCTTCAATTAACTTACCTTTTGAAGGCTTTCATTTTCAAGCAGAGAAGTGAAGATGAGTGCTACTTGGCATGGCAACCTGTAGCATCCAAATGGCAAGAGTGGCTTTGAAAGTTGTATATGGTGATAATAACGTTCATATGTGTTAAATAAATATGGTGGTATGCTGCCTAAGTCATTAACTTGCAGATCAACATTTCCTCTTGGGTTTGGCCTTTTTATAGTAATTGACATCTAACTGTCTCAATTCTGTTGCATTTTTTTATCCTTTAACTTTTGTAGCACTGCCATGAAATGAAGTTGTGACATTTCTAACAGAATGCAATAGAATAATAAAATCACATGCCATATTGTAGCAGTAGATGGATTTCCTAGTACTTTTCCATTTGGAAAGCTCTTCATATCTCCACGGAACACCAAAACATCTCTGCAGAAAAGTTTTGTTTGTATTTTTTTGTGTTGTTTTTTTTTTTCCATTTTGGAAATGCATTCTGTGAAGTCTCCAGTTTTAAAAGCCCTGATTTGGGGAGAAAAATCATATTTTTGACTGTGTAAGCCTATGCATTCCAAGAAGAGATTTGGAAAAAAGTTAGTGATCATGTTACGCTCTGCATTAGCCAAGCATTCTTGTTTCTGGAGCTCTGCATGATTTCTGTACTTTCATATTTATGTTTGCAACTTCAGCTACCTAGTTATTTGAAATCTATCTTTTTGTTTTCTATTTGTGGTGAAACTTTATTGTGGCATTTTATTCCAGTTTCTCCAAATGAAGAATCATTTGAAGATTTGACAGAAGAAAGTATAACACTTGCTTGGAACAATATTGCCAAACTAAAATTAGATGAGCGATATAAAATTCACAAAGAGTAGGTACTATTTTCTTCTTCTCGCAGTCAAAATTGTTCCATTTAACTGGGGGGTGGGGGTTAGGGTTTAAGGTAACCAATCTGAATGATGGGTTAAGGTTTAAGGTAAATCCTTTTCTTTGTGAGACAGATCATTGATCTGATTACACAAGATGAGTATATGATGGGTTATCAATCCAGAAAAGGTATTTGTCAGTTTGATTTTCTTTTTTTGTTTGTTTGTTCCTTATACAGACTGAGAGCTAAGTTCATTATAATTTTAGTACCTGAAGCAGATATTAATTAACCTTCTCTAAAACTGTGATAGCAGCAGCTGGATAAAGACTTCCATTTATTTATTTATTTATAACCTCAGGAGGACCTAACTTCTTCATCCTATTTGATTTGAAAAGTTTAAACCACTTTAGTTGAACTACTGTACACCTCAAGCTGTTGCTGTATGAGCAGTTTTCCAAGTCTCCAGCTATAGGTTTTCACTTAATCCAGGTACCAAACTGCTGTTCTGATGGATTCGTAGGGAGCCATGAGTCAGCAGGGGCATTTCAGGTGAACTTTGAAAATACCTAACAATGAACAACAGCAATTATCTTTTAAAGAACAGATTTTCCTTTGGCACCATCCCTTGTCCTAGTGGCTGGACTAGCAGGAGGATTTCTTACTACCTTGAGTACAGCTACTTTCTTGGTGACTGTAACTGTAATCTAGAAAAGAAACATTCTCTTGTCCAGAAAACAAGGTAATATTTGTAGTGAGAAAGGGCCTCTGTTACCAGATTGTTAGAGTTAGGAAAGTCCTAATCCTGAAACAGACTTGAATTTCAGCTTCTGATTGTTTTGTTGTTTGGTTTTTTTTTCTCCGAAGACTGGTGAGAAAAAAATAGAAGCAGGTCTGATAACAGAATTTTGGCTGTGCAGAATGCTCTGTGCTTCCTAACAACTCACTCCCTGACATAAGCTATATATCTAAATTTCTAGACTATAGTGACTTTGCCAATATCAAATTTGAGGAGAAAAGACATGCAAGTTCTGATTCCTGACACTTGAAGTATTTAGTGTCTGCTTCTAGGCAGGTTCCTGACTCTCTTTGTAGCTAATCCCAAATTGAAAAGACTGAAAAGACTTGAAAAACTATTTATCCTCCGACATGAGCATGGCCTTTCTGATGAGGATGAAGTTCTTGCAGAACAATATGGGGAATACATATTATATCAAGGTATATTTTTCTCTCTAGGCATATAACACACCACTGTAGTGCTTTTAATCTCCGTGAATGTCTTAGCTCTTATAGAGATCAAATAATAAATTTCAGCTCTAGTCAATTTACAGTATGGGGGTTAAGTTTCAAAGCCTGTGAAATCACCTATAAACTTAATTGTATTAAACAGGGCAATTACTGGAATAGCAGTCACTTGCAATGGGTCTTCTGTTTTCACTACATCCCAAGGTAAGTATTACTGCAGAGGTATTTACTAGAACCTGCAGTGTAAATGCAGGTTAATGTTTTGTGAATAAAATAGTGTGAAACTGAAATGTAGGTACAATTGAATCCCATTAATATCTTCACTGAGAGCAAAATGAAGACAACCTTAAATGGGATACTTCTGGAATCACTGAGTTCTGGGTTTTTTTTACAGTCATGAAAGGAGTGGCCCTAATCTTTTGCCAAATGCAAGATTCTTGTTTTCACTTTGTGCTCGATTCCTTCTTACTGTTTGAGGGAATTTCAGCATGCAGATGTGAAAGGCTACTTCTGCTTGGCTTTTGCATTGTCACCTTTGAAAGTCAGCTATTATAGAAATTAAATATATATTTCCTGTAACGAAATATCTTAAGTACATGAATTTGTTAAGTTTTAGATCACTCTGACTCCTAAGATTTCAATATTATCTATATCTAGGCTTGTGAAGGTGGTAATTTCTCTCTTAGAGTTTGATGGGCGTGGGGGAGTCCATCTGTAACTATTGCAAAACAGGCCCAAGTCACAAGATTTATAAAGAGTTTCTCGAAGACTATGAGAAACCTATACCTGTTTTTCATAGTAAGTTATTTGAATATTCAAACAGGAGCAAAATTACTGGCTTCTGTAATATAAAACAGTCCTTTTATCTTCTATTTTGTCCATTGTTCCCAGATTCAACTTTGAAGATGTTTTCCAAAGAATCAAAAACAATCCAGAGAAGTGTGTCTTTTTCAAACATGGTAAGTTGCTGTCACGATAAAAAGGAGATCATTGAGAATCTTCTGAAAGCTACTCGGGGAAGTGGCTCTTACCGTACATCAATGCCTCTTTTCCTCCCCTGCCTACTCAATTGTATTGTGTGTGAATAATTTAGCGGAGTGAAGTGAGGCTCTGTCAGGCCTCCAGGGAGACAGACCGCATTCTGTGAACATGGGAAGGGAGGATTAAATGGTTGCACCTTACTTGTCTGATAGCTCTGTTCTGAGTTGCCCTGCTATATTGAGGGCGGGGCTTGCGATAGATAAAGCCTGGCATGAGCAGAGGAGTCTTCCTGAACAACCTTGAACTGCCACTGGGACCAGAATCACAAAGCTTAAAATTCCACCCATACGCTTACACACAGCATTTGCCTTACTGCATCCAAGTGCTTGAAGGCTGTGAGTCAGCCGGCAGAGGAAAACCAAGCATAGAATCATAGAATGTGTTGGGTTGGAAGGAACCTTTAAAGGTCATCTAGTCCATCCCCCTTGCAATAAGCAGGGACATCTTTAACTAGACCAGGTTGCTCAGAGCCTCATCCAGCCTGGCCTCAAATTTCTCCAGGGATGGGGCTGCCACCACCCCTCTGGGCAACCTGTTCCAGTGTCTCACCACCCTCATTGTAAAGAACTTCTTCCTAAGGCACAGGAAGTGGAGTTTATGCTGGGTGAATGTGAGCCATCCTTCCTCAGTGAGCGGTGATCTCAGCAACCTCTGAGCAACATTTTTCCCCTGCTTCTAAAACAGAACTTGGAAAGAGATTCTATATTTGATTTTCTGGGCTTGAGCACTGTGGCCAGATCTGGGTCCTACGGATTTACTCCCAATTGTCATGTTCAGAGTCCTTTATTGAGGCAAGACACTAGGATATATCAGCCTTCTCTGTATCCTTGTCTCAAGGGGGAAGAAAAAAGGCAAATGGGTTGCCCAGACAGAAGCCATAGAATGCTCTAACAGATCCCTAAGTAAGTTGCAGAGCTATGGCCTGCCATGGCACACGCTAGCAGGTGAATCTAGATACAGCAATTCCTAGTGCTTTAGCCAAGGCAAACTTAGGAATGTTGCTTCTTGTCACTGTAAAAAGGGAGGTCTTTACTGACTCCTACGCCAAAAGTCAGTTTTTCATGAGGAGGCTTTGTATATTCTCTGTTCTGTTTGGTGGATTTTTTTTGTTCTTCTTTCTGTAGTTTTAGTGCCGATACGTTGCAGGAAAGCTAGAAGCATTTTACAGTCTTTTACAGTCCAGCAACTTACTGTTTGTTGGGGTTTTTTTGTTTTTTTTTCAGAACAGACCTAAAACATGACCATTAGAAGTACTGGGCTGATTTTTATTTATTTTATTATTTTTAGCTTGCTCCTTCCAGTGATAGTAATGTAACTGAGCAGCTGTTTGTGAAGAATGTTTCTTGTCGAGAACAGTAGGAATTAGATAGCTACGTTTGCTGTTTGAAAGAGCTGAGCTGATAACTAGCTGTCATGGAGAACAAACATCAAAGGAAACTTTGATTTTTAGTTTCTGTTAGCTGTTTCCACCTAGAATTGATAGCAGCTTACAAGATGAAGAGCTGACCCAGTTTCTCCTGAGCGAGGAATTGCATACCATGTCCTTCAAATACCAGCATTTTGAAAAAGGAGATCCGCCAGTTCTGCATGTTTCTGAACTTCAGTGCTACCTTTATATTTACCAGGGATTAATTATTCTTGCTGTTCACTGTCCAATGTATAAGGTTTTTCTTGATTAGTGTTCATATTGCACCTATATGTTGTGTGTATGGAAGATTAACATGCTTTTGGAGAACAAGAAGCATTTTAATGTACCTCAATTTTATTTGGAGTAAGAAATTGGATGCTACTTTTTTTTTTTTTTACAGGCTTTGTCATCTTGTCTGATCTTACCAGGAGATACCACTGTTATAAGTTCTTCATGGGACAATCATATGTATGTATTTACTTCCTATTGACTTTGTTGAATTATATTGAGTGCCTTGTCGTTATGTTTATGGTTTTAGATAATGATAGAGAAATTAATTGTTGAAACGCAGTGTCTATGTTTCTACTTTTTTCTTAGTAGATTTCTGTTAGAAACTGTAGAAACAAAGTTACTTTCATCTATTTAGAAAAAAACATTTAAGTTTTCTGAAGGCGTAATGCTTTTGTAACCTTTTCCTGTTAGATATTTTTATTCAATTGCATTTGGAAGACAGCAAGACGTCTTAATGGGACATGATGATGCAGTCAGTAAGATCTGTTGGCGTGATGGGCGTTTATATTCTGCATCTTGGGATTCCACTGTGAAGGTTTGTATGTGGCTTTGTTATACTTCAATAACTATTTATAGCTAGCACTTTTTAATATTCAGCCAGACAAATGCTTTGCAGTGGGTGTACCTGTTGTTCTAGAATAATAACTTAGCTAGTATGACAGCAAGTTTATTTCTAGAATATCTTCTTCATTTAGCTTTATCTCAACTGTGTTTCAAAGCTGAAATGTTACTTTAAAGGGATTTCATTCATTCTAACTTACTCTGAATGTGGGGGTTTGGGAGGCAAACTGTATTTGTTTAAATGTAATAGGTTTTGTAGCTTATGTTCTTCAGCTAAGTGGACCAGGAACTTGCTAAGCTAAAGAGCATGCCTACAGTTAGGTGAAAAATAATTTGGAAGTTAGAGACAGGAAAGAATTTAGCAAAGCCTTCTGTATATGGCTTTTTGGTAAGTATACATTCAGTGCAATGATACACCTGTAAGCTCCCGTAAGCTACCTGGTATCAGTGTAGTCGTGTTTAATATGTGGCTCTGCTTAGGGTAAACAAGTTCACGTGGCATGGGCTGTTGCTGTATTCTGCCACGTAGGCAAGGCCCGCAGTTAACACAAGCAGCCCTCCTTGTAATGCGAGAATTCGGTACTGAAGAAACTCATCCAGAGTTCTGCTAATGCTTCCTTAAGCAAACTTGAGTATCTGTGTTGTAGGTGTGGCACTGTGTTCCTGGAGAGACCTTGAGCAATAAAAAACACCACTTTGAACTGCTTGCAGAGTTGGAACATGATGTTAGTGTAAGTATGTGGATACGGATGTAGTATCTCAGAATATGAAGATTACTTGCTCAAGGATTCGGTTAGGGGGCTGAGGAGATGTGCTGTTTTGGGAAGTGTGTGTGTAGGGGGGGTGTTTCATTTTGTTTTTTTGTCTGAGATGTGTCCTGCACCAGTGTCACTTGCTTCCCCAGTTGAAAGGCCCGCTCCTGGGGACTGAAGCAGCGGTATAAACAGGTTTCTTAATTTGTCTTGCTCAGCTTGTATGCACAAAGTACCGGAGGGGTAACTGGGTTTGGGTGGGTTTTTTTTGTGTTAGCTTCTTTGTTTTTGAAACAGACTACTGTTTTTCAGGTATTTTCATTGTTACAGCTTCCTCTTGATGTATTTTTGCCAAAGACAAGCAAATGAAAAAGAACTTGTCCAAGTTGTTTACCGTACAATAAAATATATTACTGAATTACACTGTAAATATATTAACACATTGTGTGCACTAAATCATAAATGTACAACTGCACACTCTTATTTACAGCCTTTAATGTCACTGTAGTAGGCTATTTAGAATTACTGTGTTTTAAACCTTCTTAATAGTTAGGTTTTTTACAGGTGATAACATAGACATTTACTAAAACAGTTCTGATAACATTTAAGAATTAGAAACAACTGATGACTAGGAAGTTCTTTAAAAGTAAAGAAGAATTCTACCCTTAAGGGTAAAGTCTTGCATTTAGGTGTAGAGTATGGGTACTAACAGTAGTCTGATATGTCGATTTGCTTTTCTGATTCTGCAAAGAAAAAGCAGTTTAAAGTATCATCGAAGGGGCCTATCTCTTACTTTTTATAGGCAGTATTTTTAATAATTGTACTTAATTGAGGATGTTGCAGAATTAAATGTTTTTTGTAAATGAAATATCATCATATGGATAATAGACTCACTTTGCGTATGTTTAAAACCTGTCTCGAGATAGCTCACATGAAAGAATAGGAAAATCATGGGATGTTTAACTTCCTAGGTCAATACAATCGACCTTAATGCTGCAAATACTATGTTAGCATCTGGAACCAAAGAGGGTACCATTAGTGTCTGGGATGTTCCTACAGCAACAGTGTTGCACCAGTTGCCATGTCATTCTGGGACTGTGTTTGATGCTGCTTTTAGTCCTGGTACGTTGGATTTCAGCTTTTAATATGCACTCTTGGGAGTTTCAAAGGGAATCTTATTTCTGATTTCATGTCATATACCCTTGTTACTGGAACTTTAGGGGGGATGGTGAGATGTTTTGGATTGACATCTGTCTCCGTTGTAAAGAATTTCATTAATTGTACACAAGGTGATACTAGACTGTAGACTAGTGGTCTAGACTTTAAACCATTTTTGTTTGTTGTTGCTTGCTTGGAGACTTAATTTACAGTACATTATCTATAAATAAGTAGGTCAGGCAATCTAACTTGCAGTATCACAGACTGCTTTGGTAACTAGAACTGAATGTCTAAACATGCTTTTCTGTTGTTGTTTATATTGTTTGCTTTTTTCTGTTGTACAGACAGCAGACATCTACTCAGCACAGGAGAGGACTGTTGTTTTAAAGTAATAGATGTCCAAACTGGAATGCTTATATCTTCTGTAACTGCTGGTGAGCCACAGAGGTAATTCTGAGAACATACAGATTATGAAGCTTCGTGGCCAACTTGGCCGTGGAAATGTTTGGTGGTTGGTGGTAGCAGAATAGAAAGGGCAGAATACCGGCAACTTTGTTTTATTGAATAATTTTTTAAAGTGCAAAGGCTGGTGTTCTGGCATGTTGTGTGCATTATGGTCAAGCTTTCCAAACTCGGACAAAACCAAACAAGTATCTAAGTAATTAACTTGCATTTTTTCAACAACAACTTTAACTTCCATAAAAGATGACGAGAGCTGTAGCTAAGCAGCTCTTCCAGCAGCTGAGCTACTGAAATTTCTACCAAGTAGACAGTTCTTTTAGTCGAATCATCTCTGTCAATAATGTCAATCATCTCTGTCTTCATATTTTTCCTTTTTTTTTTTTTTGCAATGATTCCTTTTTTTTTTTTGGATAATTTATGAAAAGAGTGGCTATTATAATTAGAGTGATCACTCTTTTTTTTCACAAACCAAAATGCATACAGTTCTATATGGTTTACCAGGTAAACAGATGGAATGCTCGTTCAGTTACTGGAGTAAAAATGTCGCAGCCATACACGGAGTACACTTGTTGGTTTTGTGTGTATGTGTCTATACACATAAGTACGTATATGCATGTGTATATATTTTTTCTTCAGTTATTTCCCTTCAAGTCCTCTTTGCACTTCAAGTGATTGTTTCAGCAACATGAAGGGACAGAAGTGAAAGCGATGGTTCATGTGGGCACTTGGGTACCATGCGCACGCGCAGCTGACTGGCTTCTCTTCTATTATGTGAACACATTTCATCCTTCTGCCAGGAAAGTCTGGCTGGGTCTGGGGCAGTCAGAGAAGCAAGTCTGGGTTATGACCGTTTAAAATCATTTGGGAATAGCCTTTCCAGAAAGACTGTGTTAAAGGGTAGAGTTTCCTTTAGTTTCATACCTCCATTTTCAGTTCTTTTTGGCTTAGTCAGTTTGGAAATGTACTTGCAGGTGCTTCAAATGGGACGGAAATACCATCTTATCAGGAAGTCAATCTGGTGAATTAATGATTTGGGACATTCTTGGAGGAAAAGTTATTGAAAGAATCAAAGGACATACGGGTACGTCTGAACTATTCCTGTTCGCAAATTGAATGGAAGATTCTGATTTTCTAGCTCTGTTAGTATTGAAAAGTTTGAGAGTTGTCTGCTCAGCTAGTGGGCTGTTCTTGATGTTAAGGTTATCTGGAACACCAGAACTTAAAGTAGGTCCACATGAGCCTCCTAGAAAATTTAGTAACGATGGAGGAATATTGCTGTTTACAAGACTGACCAAATTGACCTGGGATTTTTCTAATTCACACAACATCACAAAAGTCAACCCTTTTTTACTTCATAGCCCTAATAAAGCGTTGTGTAGACTGTGCTGTATACTTTGTCAAAGTCTGTCTAGACCGTGAGTCTGACAACACAGTAAGTAAACTTTACTGGAAAGTTGTTGTGGAAGGGGCTTTATAGGCTTCTTAAATATATCTGTATAGTCTTCAGTACATTAGCAACAAAAATATTTGAAGGAGAAAAACGCTGGTTTATTCAGTTTGGTTTTTAAGGCTGCTTTCATGAAGAGTTGTTTCAGACTTCCCTACCATAAGCTTGTAGTCTGGAATTTGACCTGCGTAGAGATCATTCTGTAGCTAGGGAGATCTTTAGAAGTGGGCTTCAAGGCATATGCTAGAAGATGTGAATATACTTTTAATATGAGAAGTGGAAATGGCAGAGTGAAAAATCTCACTTTCTACAGAAACCTCCTCCCCTTATCCCCATGAATCCTTTTGCGAGTGTGCCATCTGCATTCTACACTGCGACTGACATTGTCCCTGTAGTACCCAAAATCCATTGAGGCCATGTGGCATGAGGTCATTACTGTGAGTAAGCACAGCCACCTAGAAGCCTACTAAAGTTCTTCTTAGCATACGTGGTGTCAGTGTAATCCAAACTAATGATCAGATGATCCTAAACTCTTTTTAAAAGATCTGCTCCATCATCTGGAGTACCACTTTCGTTTGCATTTGGATTTAATTTTCTGTTTTGGTTTTTCTTTTCCCAGGTGCTGTAATGTCCATGTGGATGAATGAACAGTGCAACAGTGTTATTACAGGAGGGGAAGACAAACAAATCATGTTCTGGAAACTGCAATACTAAGTGCCTTTCCCTCCAGACATTTAAATGAACTCGTATTTTAAACCAAACCTTTTAAAGGAACTTTACAGTGTGCAATGATGGCTGCCGAAGTTCAACCAGACAGGAAGCTTTGTTCAAGTACAACTTTCTATGTTATGGTGACTTCATTGAGAGCTCTTAACTTCCATAGTGTATGCATTTGTTTTTCATGGACTATCATACTAAAAATGCTTGTCTAAAATTATATCTAAGACGAAATTAAAGACCTATTTTTCTGTAATTAAAGAACTCTTAACGTGCAGTCATTGTTTGATTTACATAGAATGCGTCATAGCTTGCTGTTCGAACTGGTTTCAAAGAAGCATTTGCATTCTTAAGGTTTCTCTAGGGGTGCTTGCAGCTTAGTGTCATGTCTCATGCCACCGTGTATGTACCTCTTGTGTACTCAGCCTTTCTTCTTGCAAAGCAGCAGCCTACTTTGAACACCAAGGCAGCTGTTGTTCTCAGCAGGGGTCAGTCTAGTCTGCTGTCTACTTTCCAAATGTGGCTATTTGCAAAGGCACAAAGAATAAGAACATATTCTGTATTGCTTTTTCCTATTGAAAACCAGCACTAAGGCGTTAGCCTCAAAGGAAGCCAAACATAAAACTGATCTCCTAACAGAGAACAGTCACGTGTCTGTGTGTGTGCCTGAAGTTAGTCTTAGGCTTTATTGCTACTGCCTTTCATCACTTCTGTTACTATCCTTCTCTTAATATTATTTAGCTTCTTCATGTTTTGTTTGGTGTTCTCAACCTCTTCCAAGACAAATCGTCTTTGAGATGGAATTTAAATACACCCTTTAAACAGAGCTACAGCTCCTGGTTTATCCAGTCCCTTGTTGTTTTAACCCTGTGACAAAGCAGTGTTGCACTAGGCTTACTTTCTCTGCAAGGGGCTGTTACGGAGTTAAAGACTTGAAATAGTCTTTAAATGGCTTATTACAGCAACAGGCAGCTGCAGTTGTGATGTTCCTCCAGTGTGACCCAAGATCAATGTTTGTTTCTCCAATGGTATTCTCTAGAGCTGGTATTAAGATGTGTCCAGGATGCGTATTCTTCTCAACCTGCTCAGGCAGTACTTTGTAGCCATCCTGCCTTGGGTTTTCAGGCCATGGCTGTTTCTTTAGCATTGTGAAACAATTGTTTTACAGTTAGGGGGCCATTTTTTCACACACACACACACACACCCCCCAGTTTTCTATTATGCTGGACTTTGCAATAAGGTAATGGCATGATGTTAAAGCACACTGGTATTTCAACTGCATGACTCACTTGGCTTAGCAAGTAACTGAATTTTTATGTAAAAAATGAGTGTGTGTGGCAAAAGCTTAAGCCAAGGCATGCATACCTGCTGTTACCAGTCTTAACCTTGCAGCAGAATGTTTGCTGTCAGCCCTGTTCCTTCACCTTTCACTATATTTGTTTCCCAAACACATCTGTGCATGGGCAAAGGAGAGAGAGCAAAATCACATTCTGCACTTGCCTGGAAATGTCTTAAGTGATTTCTGGATTGTGTTAAAAGCTTTTTAGGTGTTGTTTTAAGTGTGGCTATCACTGCTTGTTTACCTCCACCCTATTGTATTTTGTCTGTGGCCCAAAAAGCTTAGATTTTCTACATTCCAGTACCAGTCTGAATATAAAAGTTGCAATGTAACTTCTTTTGCCTTTTAGCACATCCTCTTTTTGCATTCTGTTCCTGCTAATGTGCAATTCTGCCACTCAAGTTATATTCCCATCCCAAAGGAACAACAGAGCGATAGTAAACTATACACTGTCCTATCTGTTTTCTTGATGCTCTTTTACCCAAGTTTTGGGCAGAGCTGTGCTCCTTTGTCACTTAGGGGGCCTTCTGCTGATCTAAACCAGAGGAAAGTTATCCTGAAGTTAGTGACCCCCTGCATCTTGATTTAAGCTACTTCAGAGCAAAGATGGACACCCTTAACTTTCTTTTGGTTAAACGTAGATGCACACAATCCATAAAGTGCATCTGAGGCTTCCTTTCTGCTGTAAAGCGTGCTCCCAAGAGAGAGACCTCAGCCAGGTCAGCTGTTTCGTTGCCGAAAGCAGCTGTACTGTTTTAAGGGGGAAGGGGGAAATCAAGTTAACCCTGTTACTAACTTGTATCATCAGTATGTTGGGTTTTCTGTTTAATCAATCAGATGCATGCAAGGAAATTACATCTATTTTCTTGCAGCTTAACTCAAAGTTTATCTGTATTCATACATTTAGCCATAGCTTACTCTTCAATGCAAGCTAGCTTCTGCATGAAGACAGGAGATTTTTTTGATTAGTTATTTCCCTTCTGGTTCCTGTGTGCGACAGCTGGAAGGAAAACACCAAGTACTACCTCTCTATTATTTCCAATGGATCTCCGCTGTAGTTACAGATACCTGTCCAATAACACAAAAAAGTTTGTATTCTTCTTCCTCTGTGGGTTTAAGTGGCCAAACTCCATTGGTCAAGCTGTAATATGGGAATAGGTTTGCTTAAATAAGGAGTTTTAAAGCTTGAATAGGTATAGAACCAGCCCCCTCTTGAATCATCTGCTCCTAAGTAAAAACTGGTTAGATGCAGAGATCAGCATTTGAATTTTGGGCTCCAGGGATTTCATTGCTAAGCAAACTGCAAACTTGCTTGCTAAGGAGCTTAGAGATGACTGCTACAGGCCACAGATCCTGTGTCCATAATGCTGAATCACACCAACGCTACATGCAGTCACCAATTACTGCCAGTAAGTGCTTGCCACAGCGGTTCCAAAGACATATCATTTAGTAACCAAACAATCCAATTAAAATGGCTCCCAGGATGAATTTGATCACCACTACAGCCTGAAGGAGTGTCATGGTTTTCCCTCAGTTACCATAACTGAAAAATTCATTTGAGAAACAGGAAGCCACAAGACAGACTCTTCTTGACAGGCACAGCTGAGCTTATACTGCTGACTTTAACAGTACTCTCAAGCCCAGCAATCCTCCATTGCGCAGCTGAAACCTGCAGCAGAGCATTAAAAGGAAATCGCTTCCTAAAACTGGAATTTGACTTCAGGTCACTGAACTTCCTAAAGTCTCAGTTGAACGTGCCTGTGACCTAGTTTGGTGGTTTGACCCCAGCCAGCAGCTGAGCCCCCACTGAGTTTCTCACTCACCTGCCCCACAGTAGGATGGGTAAGAGAATCAGAAGGGCAAAAGCTAGGAAAAGTTGTGGGCTGAGACAAAAGACAGTTCATTAAGTGAAAAGGAAGAAGAAAAAAAATTTAAGAAGAGTGCTGCAAAGGCAGTAACTCACCACCTCCCACCAGCAGCAGAGCGATGCCCAGCCAGTCTCCAAGCAACAACTACTTTGGAAAGACTACCCCCCCAAATTATTGCTGAGCATGATGTCAGATGGTGCAGAACTTTCCTTTGGGGAGTTTGGGTCAGCAGCCCCAGCTGTGTCCCCTCTCAAGCCTCTGGCCACCCCCAGCCTACTCAGGGGGGCAGGGGCCAGAGTGAGAGCATCCCAAGCACTGCTCAGCAATAGCTAAGGCATCAGCGTGTTATCAACACTGGTTTAGTCACAAGTATCAAAGACAGCACCAGCTGCTGCAAAGAACGTTAACTCCATCCCCACCAGGCCCAGTACACTCAGCAAGCTGCAGTTTTCAACACTGTAGGCAGTGAGCTTATTTAGGAAATACAGTTTAAAATAGCGTTCTACCTTGTCTTCGTTGTTGCTCGAAACTGACTTCAACAAAACAAGCCTGTCTTAGCTTAAGAAGTACACACACGGACACAGCTAAAGTTTCAGTCATTTATTTGGTTATTTCTGAATTCTTAAGAACATGGTTAAGGCGAGAGATAAGCATATTAGTTACAATTTGTATAACAAGTAATAAAAAGATTTGAGTATCTGTACACTACTTTAATAGGCTTACTTACTGAACGATGCCTTTAGCTATATTCAGCTTAGCTGGCATTCTTGTGTAAACAGTATTTACTAGAACAAAAAAAATTAACTAGTACTAGCCATACTTCTAATACGCTATTTCAAGTCTACTCTTGCAAACAGAAAGCAGTAAAAATACTCATTTGTCTTAAACATACAAAGCACAGCATTGTCCTAGGTAACAACACGTAACTGTGCAAGTGATATCTGGTTCCTTTAGTTGCAATGGCTTATAGTAATAGTAAACTAAATAAAAGACCTACAAAAAGAAGTCATAACACAATTGGAATTTCACATTTGTCAAGCATATAAGGCTACAAGTTTTACAGTTTGTGAATAAACGAGATATGTTGAACTGTAACATTCCCAGCCATTATAGATGCAAACGCTTGATGCAGCATAATCTTCTCTCAGCCTCCTGAAAGGCTCATGTGCAGAAGAAAGAAATCACTGAGTAGAATAGCCCAAGTTTAGTGGAATCATCATTATAATACACACACACGATGCAAGTCTAGACTTCAGGAACAGAGTGATCCATCAGGCTTTTCATAATGCTAGTTGCCATCCTAAAGAAAAGGAAAAGGCATTCAGTTCTGTAAGACAGCTCTAGAAGGGCACTACAGCTTCTGGTCACTATCTTTGTCACTGCTGGCCCTTTATACCATTTAAAAGTTGGCCTTTTACTCCACTATTTTTGCCAACAAACATGTTGTTACGGAGAGCTGCACCAAACTGCACACTGAGGAGAGAAGCTCACGATACCCAATGTTTTTATTAGTAACAGCTCTGTTACCAGCAGCTTTCAGAACGTGGGCACGTGTGCAAGCAGAGCAGTATCACAAATATGAGGGAAGGAGGGCAGGGGGAAAGGTGGCTGTGAAGACAGAAAACTGGTTTGTAGAAAGCATACTAAGTGGGTGTGGGGGGGAAGACTCAGCTATACCTGAAGCATTATTAATTTCTAGCAACTTCAAAAGCATTTTTGCAGGAGAGATTTAGCTGTAGAAAGCCAGGGCTGCCAAAGGATTAGAAAAATCCAGCTATATCTTGCCAAGAATCATGTTTGTGTCACCAGAATTAGTTCCACTAGAAACAGCATTTTAGTTACAAGGTAACAAATACTTGTTATCCATGTACTCGAAAGTTCTCAGAAATTCAAGTTTAGTCAAATTATGTTTAGACACTGTTTTTTCAAGAGAAAAGGCAAACGGAGCATCACTAACACATGAATAGTTTAAAAACGGAACCAAAATCACACCGATTTGACTAAAACATCAGATCAAGCGAGTTTTCAGACTCCCCCCACCCCTTCTCCAGCCTTCACGTTAAGTTCACAATTAGGTCTTATCATGAGTACATTTTATTTAACCTACGAAAAATAGTCGCTGTCAACTTGATTATAACGAACACCATGGCTGCTTTGTTTATTACCTACCTCTTTATGATATACTCATAAATACTGGAAGGCATGATGGTAATGGTCACTACATTTCCAGCTGTTGCCAAGATGTCTGCAATCTGGGGGTCCTATTATACAAATAAGAAGTCATATGAGCAACATTACTCGAGCTGACTTACAAGCAGCAGTTCAAGAGCTTTTTCTAGACACATTTCACGCAGCTTAAGAGACCCACAGCTCCTTGCTTGGAGTATTTCCCTCCAGGGCAAATCACTGAACCTGCAATAGCACTTCATAGATGTTTGGTTACTGGGTATCTTGCATGAACTGACTGGAGAAAGGACACAAAATTCCTACTAGAATTGGACACAGGCTGGCAGGAGGAAGCTTATTCTTTGTTTTGCCAGCAAAGTTAAACTAAAGATAAAAACTGAGGGTCAGGCCAGCCAGGCAGAGAGGAAGAGAATGAGCTGCCCTGCCTACAGATACAGAACTGCGAAGAAGCCTCAAAACATACACATCCTCTCCAGTCAAGTTACCTCTCATGACTTACTTTCTTATTTTATGAACATTAAACATTATATTACAATCCTTTTCCCCGCTCCAAAACACAACTACTATACATACACAAAAAGCTCACAGCTATCCACACCCACCACATACTACTTATTTTACCTTCAATCCAATTACATTCTGGCCATTAATTTCACAGATGTTGTGCTCTGTAAGAAGTCCATTCCTAGCAGCAGAACTGTCTTTCACTATTGAGGTTATTTTTCCATTCTTGAATATGAAACCAACATGCCCTGTGCTGTCCTTATGCATAGTAATAATTCGTTCAAAAGGCCTATAAGACATTTAAAATGGAAAACTGTTAAACCACAGAAAGAACCACACACTATTTCAGCATCTTTGACTTACAAAGCTAATTGTACTCTGACTCATACGTCAACTACAATGAAAAAATAGTTGGGTTTAACTTCATTTTGTTAATACTGTTATATTAATGTATACTTGTTTATAAACCTTACATGTTTCCCCCTGTTCTACAGGTATTTCACCATCTGGATTAACAATAATACAAAAGTCCCATACAACATCCACACACCCACCACAACCACCAAACACACACAAATGTCCATTAAAAATTAAGTTTTCTCTACAAACTTACAAGGTAGATAAAAATAGCACAGGCAGTTTTAACAACTGTCGGTAGAGCACAGGATTCTGGAGTACGAGGCTTCCCCAACAACATTTCGACTGCTTTACAGACAGTAAACCTTTAAATTGTGTCTTAAAAAGCTAGTAAATGCAGGAAGGGTGTGGGTAGTTGGGCACAGAAGTGGTAGACCAGGCAGGGAATCTACTACCACAGTATTTTGATTCAATACACAATAGAAGTAGCTGCCCTGACAGAAGTTGTGTGCCCTCTGCTGGGTCAAACTTGGTTCTTAAACAAGAATGAACACTGAAAAAAGCTTCAAGACATACAGATAGTCATATCATGTATCATCTATCTTCTCACAGCCTGCAGACCTTATGTTGAATCTATTATTACTACATGCAACTAGCTACAAGCTCATTATTTAATGCAATTGCAAATCAGTATTGGTTCATTAAGCATACTTCTAGCAAAACTGGCATTAATTCATACGTAAGCAATAGAGTTCACACGAAAACTACCATGCTAAATAAAAACGCAAAGGTATTCATTAATACAGCAAGTATTTTAGTACCATCTTTTATTGCTTTTTCAATTAGTATAAGCAAAAGTCCAGTTGTGCCCAAAAGAAGCACAGAACTCTTGAACTCAAAGTTTAAATTTGACTAACGCTATCACTCATTAGTTTACCTTGAAAAATGTTATGCCTCATCATGCCCAGGCAAGTGTGCACTGGAAGTTTACAAGTTAACAACTATTTTGACTGTTCCCTACCAAAGGGATCATTTCTCAGGATTTTTGCTATTGAAATACATGGACAAACAGATTTTGTTATGCCTCCAGTCCTGCTCAAGCAAGGGGAGACCCAAACCCTACAGAATTACTCCGAGATGGATAATGACAAATCGTATCTGCAGTTGGCTTTACCTGTCCCGGATGATCATTGAAATCCTTTCTCCAGAAGCTTGCTTCAGAACTTTATGTGCTTTATCAGAGCTCCATCCTGCACAGTTGTCACCATTGATCTGCAGAACTTGGTCCCCAAACCGCAGACCAGCAAGGGATGCTGGAGAGTTTGCCTGAACTAACTGGACAAATATACCCTACAAAAGAGGAAAAAAAGGGAAGAAAAAATAAAAAAAAGAGGAAGTTCTTCCTTAAGGATGAACACCAGTGACAGAACACGCAGCCCTTTAAAGTTTCCCATTCTCTATATAATATCAACCAAATGGACAGAAGGACTTGCTAATTATCTCTCCTTAAGATGCACTTTTGAAATTTCAGTCTTTTTCTACATGTTTTAAAAGACTGACAGGTAATTAATGCTAGAATAGTTTGGAAATGGGCAAGTCTGTTGTGTCTACATTTTTAGACATTAAAAACAGACACAAGCATAACATTAAAGCCTTACTCAAAGGGGTAAATACTATTCTGTTTTCAAAAGAAATCTGAATAACTGGATCAAGACAGACTAGTGGTAAATTTGTATACCTCCTTGCCCATTTAACTAATAATTCCTTTGCCAGACATCGGAGTCTATATACAGCTGGAGAAATATATCAGCAATCTTAGGAACTCTACGGCAGATCTTTCTTTCTTTCACAACCCCATTAGTTTTCAACTTTTTAATCAATTATGACTCACTAGCGACTCGGGCAAAAAAAAAAAAAAGTGTTTAAAAACTATTTCTAGTCAAAGTACCCCTGAAAAAAAAGTAAAGCATATCAAGCCAAACTGTAGATAATACCTTCGGGGGAGTGTGGGAAGGAGACTTTATTTATTAAAAAAAAAAACCACACACACAACAGAGTAGCATTTTCTATGTTGAGAATCAAAAGATACTGAAACAGATAAGCTCTAGAGCAGGTTTAAGGATCCTCTTTCAGCTATGTTCATGTTAAAAGAAACTCAAAAAAGCCTACTCTGAGATTACCCTTTACATGTAGGTAAGATGACACTCTCACTATCCTTACTTTTCTCACCAGCAACACACTGCAAGAATCTATAAAAGAGGAGCTACTTCTAAGGCACAGGCAGTTCTCTGCATACTGCTGAGCTTTAAGTACTGCCAAGTGTTTCCACAAAGAGAGAGATAAAAGTCTTGAACTGCTAACAAGTATCACAGCAGCTCCGCAAGGACAATTTCATGCTCTAAAGCAAACAAAATAAAATTACAAGTATTTTTTCAGGTGTTATAAAACACATGAAAGTAAATCACCGCTGTAAATTTAGATCCTAGTCTGGACAGCTGGAAATCTAGTTACTGATCTAATGAAGGATTTTAAAATTTTGATAGTGGATAAGCAAGCATTATACAGAAGACAGTTTTGTGACCATACACTAGCTTCACTACTAATTTAATCCAGCAGCAAGATCTCTATAGGCAAACCCAAGCTTCTATACTTACATTGTCAACAGACTTAAGGCGAAGTCCAATTTTGCCATCTTGATCTTTACATAAAATTGTTTCACGGATGCCTTGCTTAATTTCTGCTCTGCGAATTCCAATATCATTTCCAGTCACTGGAGCTACCATGTAATTAGTAGAAGGTCGTGTTACCAGTTGCTGATTAAAACAAAATAGCCAGACAACTTAGTTTCAACTTTTTAAAATAGCTATATATCAGCTTATATGAAGTGATATTAAAAAAACACCAAAAAAACCCCCACAACATAAAAATTAAGTCATAACACCAGCTCTTCCCCACCCCTCAACACTGGAAATATACTGCTCACTTTAAGACCAGAGAAAAATAGGTACTCTTGCTTAAAACAATTCATTTATCAGTCCAGTGTGGTACTTAAGACAAGTAGTAGTCTACTCTCTAGAGTAGACTCTAAATATACATTTAGTCTTTATACTTTTGCTTTCTAAAACATGCTTGACTGGTACCTACACCCTGTGGCTGAGCGGCTGCTGCCACTGGCAGGTTTCTCTGCACCTCTTCCTCACTGAGGCTCAGGCCCATATACTGAGAAAGTTCCGGATACAGTCTGGGGTATAAGCCTATAGGAGAAAAACAAAACAAAAAAATCCCAACAATACAACTGTTGGTTTAATACAACAGGCAGTTACTGCTTTCACATCTACAATTCCTTCAACAAATCTTGTGCTATTGTAATGTATCTAATCTGAAAATTATGACAGAAGACCCACTTGAATCAGGACTGTTATTCTAGCCCAGCTTAGAAAAGCAACCAGAGAAGCAGCGCTTTTGAGATAAAGAGCTTACAGACAACTTTTAGTTTCAGTTACTCCATTCATCCTTTATGGCACAAACAACATTGTGATACGTTCCACAAACAGCATGGTGATAAGTTCCAAAACCACCGTTGTGCTGCAGTTCATGAATACGCGCCCTTGCTCCAAAACTTTCAGGCAATTAGTGGGGAACTACGCTCCCCCAGACCAGGCATGCTGGAGAACACACACACAGAGTGACCCTCCACCAAGTGCAAGACAGCACTTGCAAGAGACATCCATGCCAAGGACAGTCCAGATCAAAGGCATGGTAAAGTTTCTGCGGAAGACAGCCTCTTGGCTGTAAGGTCCACACTGCAGTCTGCTTTAATAGTCTTCATAAGAAAGTAGTTGTCATTTTCTCACAACTTCAAAATGAAGTTGTTTTAGATATACTTCTCAACAAGACAAAACCACCATGGTCCTTCAAATGACCACCAGGAGATTCCTCTATGCTCCAGAGGAGCGGGGTGCAAGGAAGTTAAACCGACAGACTTGTCAGATCTTGAGTCAAACCACTCTGGAAATAAGCTTGATAGGGCTCTTGACATTCCACAGATAATTAACCACTAGGATTTAACAAGTGGCAGTTATGAGAACTCTTAAGAGTCCACTCGCTGTTCTTACCGAATCACTGGGGACAGAAAAGGCTGCTCGGAAAGCGAGGTGGTGCAAGGGATGGCCTTGGAAGTAAGCAGGCTCCCCTGGTTCACAAAGCTTAGGTTCCTAGTGTTCATTTATGGTTACGCACATAAAACCAGCTATTATAAGAATCCACATTTGACCAGAAATGGAAAGTAACTTTTCTGGGAAGGAACAGAACGGTCATGACAGCATGAATTCCAGTATAACTGAGAGATATTTTTTTTGCTCCTTAATACTTTCAGTGGTATATTTGCATGCTGCTTCACATGAGATCCTGTCTGATCTTATTTCCAGACTGATCTATCAGCTTGTAGGTTCATCCATATTGATTAATAAGCTTTTAATGAATATTTCTTCTGTGGTTGTCTTTTGCTTGCATTTTCAAGCCCCTAGGATTAAACACAATTAATGTTGCACAAGACTTATGCAGCTACTTGATTTTTCTCTTTTGTTCTTCATCAAAGACCACAACACAGGACGCATCTTTGCTGTCTGTATTACATTCTCATTCAAAGCAGAGGCACCTCCAAATAGCAGAAAACATCTGGAAGTTCTTGATGTATACCCTCCTGCCTCTACCAGGACAGAGGTATTCCCAGCAGAGTTGGTGCATCCTATAGATGGGTGTAGGCATCCCTTCCTTTGGGACATATTGAGCAATTAATCACTCTTAAGCCATACACAGCCCCTGAGCAATTCACACATAAGCCGACGTCAAAATTACGTCGTTTGGCCAGCAGGAACAAACACTGCAGGAGAATTCAAACTCTGGACGGCAGAAAGAATGCTGCCAAGAGGAGACTGCTGAAGCAAACTCAAATCTGGTCTGGCGAGGTTGGGCCAGGTAAGCATCTATTCCAGAAAGGATCTGTGAAAGACTGCTCTCTGGTGAGCTATACAAACCCCTGCCTTAAAGTCCCCTTAGACACACCAGCACCAAGAGGAGAACTGGAGACAAAGTTACACCCACCAAGCCTTAACATCTGATCCACCTGCATTTTTGACAGCTGTTCCAGCGCTGCTGCTGGTCATGCTGGTTAGAGGCTTTAGGCCTTTTAGACCAAGCGTAACTTACTAACCCAGAAGTCTGACCTCAAACATACCTGTGCACCTTCATGAATATTCACGTGCATAGGAGAAAGAGCAGAAATGGGTACAAGTCATTCAGCTTTAGGTCTAATGGATTTCCCACCAGACATTTGATTTCAAAATCTGTTGGAAGCTTTACGTTGATAGCATGACAAGATGAAGTTACACCTTCCTGGGCACTTCTCTGTTCACAGAGATTCATGTTTGTTTGTTCCTAAGCAAGCTTGTATGGAGCAGACAGACACTCAGACTCATGCTGCCCTCTAAAGCTTACAAATATGGATGTGATAAATAAGGACAACCAAGTGTTTGAGGCAAGAGTTAAAGAGTTCAAACCGTACCAACAGCAAATCTTGTTACCCTAGGCTCATTTGGAAAAGGTTTCAAAAAGTTAGAGAAGGGTTAGTGTTTGCCACAACTTCCTTTTATAAGCAAGCAAGCACTGTTTTTTGGACTCCCATAGCCCCTTACCAAGGTGGGTGTTGGCATTTCCAAAAAGGCACGGTCTCACCCTTTGTAAACAGGATTACACATTTATAGGTATTTTTGACTGTACCGTTGACTTAATGATTTCACAGCTGCTTTCCACAGCATTAGGATACTACACAGCACATGAGCTTACCTCCATCGTGAGGAACAGGAGCAGAAGCTTCAGACAAGATTGCTGGATTAGCTGGATTTGAAGAAAACGCAGTCTGAGCCTGAAAGCAAAGAAATTCACATATGTTATCTTGCACAAGGAGAATAAAAAACCCACACACCTATGAAATTTTTATTATGCAGGCAGGAGACTAAAGATTTTCTTGTATATGCTAGTTACTATTCATCTTGAAGTTCTGAAGTCAATCTTTTTCTTTGAAATAACTTCAATACAATATGCTGTAGTAGTATCACACTACTTTGGTAGATCAACTTGTACCTTCCTCAAACACAAGGCTACAGTATAATGTAGAAAGGCTTTACTGTCAACTTGTTCTGGTTTTGTCATCAAGCAAGTTAGAGAGCCTTAAAAGACACATTAAACTTGGCTGACAAAGCTTTATAACTTTAAGTTTTAAGGTATGACCTTTGGCAGAGTGTTCTGTAATTACTTTTTTTCAGACGGATATTGGCCATTTTTAACTCTTCACCATTTACAAACATTATTTATGAGTTCTACCATAGTCCCTTATGTGTTGCAAGTTCCACGCAATCCAAGGCTACTAGCTTAATACCTTTGAGAGAAATGGACCTTCTAAGACGGTTTTTCTACAGAAGTTGCCACTATAGTGAACATACTAAGCTGAATTTCTATATGGCTTACTGACTCACAAATATAGGGCTGTATTAAAGTAAGCCAGTTTCCTTCCTTCTGAATACCTCAGCTACTACTTTTTTGGCCTTGTGTAATCACGACCCGTGAAAAAACACTGCCTTACAGAAGCGTGTTAAGCGTGATGGAAATAGCTGTCTGAGTAGCTTTCCTGAGATTGAACGTCAAGAGTGGGGGGAGGGAGGGAAATTACTAAATGCATAGTGAAATGTTATCCTGAACAGGACACATAAATCATCTAACACAACACGATGGTCAAATTACTTAATGTTTTTAAGGAAATCATTCTTAAAAATAGAAGACTTCGTAGTCCCGCACTCTCCAGGAAGTTGTTCTCAGAAAAAGAGTTTCACAGCAAGAATGAGTCATTTTTTCTATATCAGATGTATTTAGAAGAATAGCCTCCAACTCAAAACGCTAGACAAAAAGAACGGGTTAGAATATTTAATGTAACAAGTCCGTATCTTTCAACCAGCAGTCATTTTAATCTCACTCATCTATTGTAGGTAAAGACTTTGTCTTTCAGTACTCTGCCCTCTTTTCCCCTACGGGTGGTCTCAGATGTATTTAAAGAGACAGCTTTTTCATAATACAGTTTTTGGAAGAGGCAAATAGCTTAGCCTTTGCTACCGAAAATAACAGTGAAAATGGAATGGCTTACTCTTGAGATAATGGTATTTAGCAACAAGAGTATTTACTTCCCCTCTCTCACAGCTATACTCAGTAAACAGCCCATTAGCCCCCCGTAGTACTACAGTTGGTCAGTAGGAGCGAGATGCTGTCACATAACTGCTGAAGGGCAATCTTCCCCATTGGATGGCAACAAGAACACCCAAACCCCTTCACAGGGGATCTGTAACTGAATGCTCTTGGCTCTACCTCCCTTACCTCCCACCCCCACATGGAAAATCTTCCTCATAGGCTGTCTTGCTTGACATCCCACTTATCAAGTGGTAGAACTTTGTGAAACCCCAATTTAAACTTTGAGTGCACGCTCATCTTTAAGTACGACAGCAAGCATCTGTCCTGCATGAACTGATTTCTGGAAAACTGACCTTTGAGACACATTACCAGTGTGTCACCAAGGATTAAATTAGCTTAACAGAACAATTTGTTATGCTCCCTATAGAAGCCTCTGTAGGGTTTACTCTCATTTTTCTGTGAGACACCACAAGAGACTACAGGCACAGTCACACGAACAAGGTGCTTCTGCCCAAGTTCATAAGCCCTGCCGAGCGTATGGGCAGGACAATGCACAAGAGGCCCTGCTCTATAAAATGACAGAACATGTACCTATGGTTCAAGGTCTGCAGGACTCAGCACAGAGATATCCTACTTCTCCTCACTGCTCCGTTCAGTGGTCACAAAAGTTAAGTAGCAGAAAGATCACACTGAATATTTTTAATTGCAACATATGAACTCTTAGCAGTTAGTCGTTAAAAGGCCGAAGGACCGCGTTCTCGGCTCCAGGCTAGGGTTTTTTTCAGTTCAGCATTATCTGACTGTAGATAAGAGACTTTGGCAAGATAAGAAGAATGAAGCGGGGTGGGGTGTGCAGGCACAAAGAGAAATCCCAACACAGTGCCCACAACTTCAAGAGCCTCACCTCATACATAGGAACACAGCTGAGCCTGAGGCACTCCACTGTGGGACAGCACAGGAGAGTTATTAAGCTGTTCTGTGCCATTTGCTCGATTGCTTCCCAATGAGGCCAAGGACAGAAGCACCAGTCACCTTAAAATGTAGTATAACTCATTGCTGTTGTTTGAACTGGGAGGAAATCCAGTTTATGTTTAGGCAAGAAAAACGGAAGCTAGGTAAAATGATGAAGAAAGCAAGGAAACTCCTTGTAAAATATAATCACGTCAAATTTCTCATGGAGTTTTATCCATTAATGTGTTTTTCATTATTTAGTTTCACAGATTTTTTTTCATCCTTGTCCTATCTAATAATAAAGACATGAATATTCTTACACATAAAGGATTTTACACAAATGGAAGTATCAAGAGAACTGGTCACCACCATGAAACAGCCAGAGGACAAGCCTGTGATGTTAAGAGAGTCACTGCTCTTTTTTGTGCCCAACTGACCATGAAAGCTTTCTGCCACACGTTTGGACACTAGGAACGAGACACAGTAGGTTTATTAGTTCGGTCAATACCTATTCACCACATCAGAGCTGAAGGATGAGAAGAGACTGACTATGTTTGTCTAATTAAGACCCAGCATCTATACTTCAAAAAAAAATGAAACATATCAATACATTAAAGAAAAAAAGACTCTAAACAAATATATAAAACAAAATAAATATACCCAGCAGTGGTAAAATAAATATTAATCATATTATAGCAAGCTACAAAGTAAGCAGTTTGTCTTTCCCCTTTTAGGGTATGGTCATAAAACACAAACTCAGACCTGCAATAAAAGTATCCCCCCTCCTAGATTAAAAATCATCATATCTATTATTGTCATCAAAACTCATCTTATTAAAGCCCCTCATACCTGAATAACTTTGTCCACCTTCAGATCTTCCAGGGAAGGATAGAGAGACATGTTGATGCAGTCTCACTGCATGACGGGAAGACCAAAAAGAGGAGGGGGTGGGGGGGGGGGGGGGGTGGGGAATGGGGAGAAAGAAAAAAAAAAGCAAACAAATAACAAGGTTAGTCAGAGATATTTGTTTAGCTTTACAACTTAAAAAAGAAAGCGAAAGCAGACAGAGGGTTAAATAAGGGATCTGTGACCTGCAAGTTTTAGCACCACAGATAAATTCCATTAAGACTACCCACTTAATCTATTATCAATAATAGCCTTTGCGTAATAGGCTTTATTTAATATACTTAGCATCATCAAAGGTTAGGTCTCAACGATGAGAAAGCCTATACAGAGAAAACCGTTTCACATGAAGTATTGCAGAGACAGTCTTTAGGAGGCCAGGATGCAATGATGATGAGGGTTAAGAGGAAAAAAAAATCTAACCACCCTCCTCCTACTCCTCTTCCCAACTGGGACAGTATTTTATATACAACTGTAGAAGCTTTCACTCTGTTATCCAAAGTATATAAACACTTTCATCAGTTCTGATGTTCCAGTAAGAAGCCCCTAAAGAGAACTGACTTCCCATGTCCACTTGCAACACATTAATTGCAGCAAGAGACCATGAAGCAGCCAGACTCAGTCAGTGGTGAGTTTCAAAACACACAGAGGCTTCAGGCTGGCTCTCATGTGACATTGGGAAAGCCCTGTGACAACTTATCAGGAAGTAATAAAAAAAAAGAAAGGAAAAGAAAACAAGCAAAAACAAGAAACCCAGTTCACATGATCCTCTAAGGCACGACGCTGACACCCAGCTCTGCTAGAGCCAGGCACCTGAGGCTGCAAGAAATCCCATTTTTTGTAGAGCTCCTTCGTTCACATTCTCACTGAGGTCAGCTGAACTTTTCAAAACCGTAATGGAACATTTCACACCAATATATGGGAATGTTTTAATGAGGGAGCAAGAGGGACAGAAACAGAAGACAAAAAACCGTGACACAGTTTTGCAAGTTATACAAGGCACTGAGAACACAGTTAATGAGGCAGGTCTATTAAAAGCTTTCGGGATGTATTTTCTTATCCAGAGAACAGAGGTCCTTATTTGCACAGCAACTTAGCAAAAATTCCAGAGGAAAAGCGACCACTGCATAAACCCTTGAGCTACTGCTTCTCTAAGTGCAGATATTAAGTTAATTTAAAAAAAAAACAACAACACACAAAAACCCGCACACTGATGCCCAATGTGATATTGCAGTAACACAATAGACATCTCTTCATATTACACTAAGCTCATCAACAGCTTTTCTACTTGTTCAGCAGAGTGCCCAGCAGCTCCAGTATCATGTCAAACTACAATTAAAACTTCAAAAAAGTGTGCCCTAAATGCGACGGAGATCTAAACTGTGAACACATGGCCAGTTATGTTGTAATAATTAATTGCCACTGACATTTTTGATTAATTGTTGCAACGAAACCAAACATAGTTGAAAGCCTGGAAGCTTTAGAAGTTAAACATACACATTTAATACCAGTTTAAAGTTCTGCTTTGACCCAGCATTGACCGGAAACAGCCAAGTGCTTTTGCTCATCCAAAAAAAAAAAAAAAAAAAAAAAAAAAAAAAAATCACAGAATGATGGCAAATAGGCAATAGCAAATGCAAGCCCCAGGCTGGCAAACCCCTCGCTCAGGTTAAGTGTTGCCAGGACACTGCATTCTGCTGCCAACTCCGGTCAAGTCACACACAGCATCAGAGTCACCACGTACCTCTATGCTACAGCTGCCCACGTACACTGAGGTGCCGCCGGTCCAAGCGCTGGCACACGTTCAGAGCCAGCACACCCCCGCCAGCACGCAGGCAGGAAAACAAGGGCAGGCCAAGGACAGTGCATTCCCAAAGGAGTCACCCCATCACAGGGCGACAAGGAGGAGAGGAGCAGCATTTTTGCAATGGCAATCTGACATCCACACAGCGGCGGAGCACGGCACGGGGTCTGCTGGGCCCCTCGTCTCAGCAACCGACTTCCACACTGCAAACCCCAGCGTGTTTACGCCTTGGCCAGCTTTAGTTCTCCTCCGCAGACCAGCCTCACTCCGCACGCAATTACTGGTGACATTTGTCAGAGACGGGCAACCTCAACCTTCCTCTGGTTTACAAAGGGGAGCGTGGTGTTTTCCGTAGAACAGTATTAGCAAAGCTAAAAGGGGCCTATGGGAGACATGGGGATGGACTCTATGAGGGGAATGTAGCAATAGGACAAGGGACTACGGTTTTAAACTGGAAGAGGGGAGATTTAGATGATATATTAGGAAGAAATTCTTTACTGTGAGGGTAGCTGAGACACTGGAACAGGCTGCCCAGAGAAGCTGTGGATGTCCCTTCCCTGCAAGTGTTCAAGGCCAGGTTGGAAAGGACTTTGAACAACCTGGTCTGGTGAGAGGCCTCCCCGCCCACTGCAGAGGGGTTGGAACTAGATGATCTTTAAGGTCCCTTCCAACCTGAACCATTCTATGATATTAGTTCTTGGATCACATATGACGACACTGCAGCAGCTTATCCTGCCACTTTGCAACCCCCCCGGCCACCTCCCCTCCCCAGCCAAGGGCTCACAAAGCCAAGCGTTTGTCACTGCTACCAAGGAGCTGACAGGTTAGCTCCCTTGCCATCGTCTCACCAGTTACTATTTTTGGTTTTCCAACTAAATAGCCGGAATAACTGTCACCACTGTAACTGCACTCAATGAGCTTGTAACTTCGCATATGGTATTTTCAATTTCTGCACAGGCAGGGGCAACACAAATATCCCTTGTTAGGTGATGTGAGATCCAGAAAAATACTGTATTTAGTTTAATATATGATTTTTTAATAACAATTGTGACTGTCAGGGACCACAAGCGATTGCAGGAAGAACTTGTCCAAGACTTCTCTGAAAGATTATTCACAGTATAAACAAGAATTTCAGCAGGCACTGTAACGGCTTTAGGAGCTGGGGAGTGGCTACCATGAAGCATGAGTCACTATATCCTCCTTTTCTCTCTTAAAACTCTACACTGACAACAGAATAATTTTCCTTGATCATTTCCATATCCCTGTGTCTTGTGAGGAATGCAAGTGCTTAGGAAAGCAAGAGTGAAAACCAAAGGAAAAGCATGGGGACAGCCATAACTCAGCCAGTGACCCACAAAACCTGGTGGTGAAGACCTCTCCCTATTTCTCAGTACCCTTGGCTGGGAAGTCGGACCACCAGTGCCTCAGTGCCCGTCAGCAGATCCCATCTGCCACAGGGAAGTGACAGGCTAGTGGCCAGAGACCCGTGGAAAGACGGCTCTCGTGACACTGTGGGGCTGCCAGCAGGAAGTCAGTGATCCCAAACTGGCCTGGGTGGCACGGCTGGGAGGAGACAGGCTCCCCAACACACTCTCCAGGTCGGAAAGCGTGGAGCTGAAGGCAGCACGGGATCCAGACGAACCCCAGCCCTGGCCAGCCTGTAGTGCCTGCTGTCTCCGAAAGCACCAGCAGATACTGGGGGAGGGAAAAAAAGACGCCAAAGCAAATGACACAACCCACAAGTGTCTTCTGGCTATGGGCAGTGGGGAGATCACAGCAGGCCACAAAGCCAGTACCTACACCGAAATACTGGCTTCCACTTCCAGAAGTTAGAAGCTTATGAATCCAAAAATTCCACCTTTAAAGCAGATCCAGGCCAAAAGCCTCCTGGAGGTCAGGCTGAGGCATCAGGAACCGAGCAACTGTTTTGCAAGACGCGTTCCCCACTAACAACTCGAGTGTTTCCCGTCTGATTCCTACCTAATTAACCTCTGAGCAATCGCTCTTGCGAGGCATTTAGCTCCGAAACCTGCTGCCTCCATTTCAAGGCCCGAAGCAGGGCTCGCTTGCCCGACCGGGCACGACGCACCCAGCCCAGCGGGTGGGTGTTCAGCCGATCTGAAAACCAGTTATAACCAATGCCCGAGCCCCCCCCCACCCCCCGGGACCGGCCGAGGAGCACGGCCCTCGTGCAACGACCCGGGCGCCCGAAGGAGCGGTCAGAAGACACCCCCAAAGCCACGACCACGGCAGGATGTGGACTCAGACGGACACACAGGCGCTTATTTACCTATTTACTCGCTGCCTTCTCCGGCCGACGACGGCGGGGCCCCTGAGGAAGCCGCCACCACCACCACCACCACTCCCCCCCCACCACCACCACCAGTCCCCCCCCCCCGCCCCCCGGGCCGGCTCCCGAGAGCGATCGCCCCGCGATGCAGCGCCGCCCGCGGCGCGACATGGCTCCCCGGCGGCCGCGGGGACAAACAACCCCTCGCCAGCGGCACAGGGAATCCGACGCTTCCTCCAGGCTCTCCCCCCAGCCGCCGCCTCGGCACCGGCCTCCCCCCCGCTCCGCCATGCCCGGCCGCCGCGCCCGCAGCCCACCCCCCTCCTCCCAGGACGGGCCGCCGCCCCGGGCCCGCACACAAAGGGCCGCGGGAGAGGGGGCCCGACCACCCGGCCCCAGCCCCCGCTTCACCTCCGGCCCAGGCGGCGGCTGCCGTTCGTCGGGGTCCTCAGCGCAAAGAGGGGCGGCGGTGGCGGCGGCTCCCGTGAGTCCCGGCAGCGCCGCTATGAGGGGAGCGGGGGCGGTGGCGGAACTGGCCCGGCCCCGCGCATGCTCCGCCGCCGGCGGCGGGAGTGGGCCGGGCCCGCCGGGAGGGGAAGGGCTCCGCGGGACCGGGACGGGGATCGGGATCGGGAGAGGCACCGGAGGGGCGGGCAGCCGGGCGGCGGTGGCCCAGCTCCGTTAGAGGCGGCCCCGCTCGCCACCGCCGCCGGCAGCGCTCCCCTGCGGCCGCTTGCCGTGCTCGCCGCTGGCGTCCTTCATTTTTGTACTGCCTTCGTATCACTCCTTTGCCTTTCTTGGTTCACAGCTGTCACCTTCACGGAGAAAAAAAAAAATAAAATATAATTTTCTATTACTTTTACAATTATATTTTTTTTTCCCCTGTAATAAAAAACTGGCAGCTGCCTTATCTCGGCTTTGGTGTGTGGTTTCCCGGGCAGGTGGCGGTGAGCTGTGCCACGCCAGAGCCGGGGTGACCACGTCACCTGGCCCGTGGTCCAGCGCCTGCGTGGGCCTTCTGCTGCCGGTGCGTGTCTGAAGCCCAGCACATCTCCTGGAGAAGGTCCCCTGGGGAAAGCATCACGTCAAGCATACCAGCGATGGGGAAATCCTGGAAGACGCTTGGAAAGATGCTTTTGTACCATAATTATTCCACATCTGCCTTATTTATAGCATGAACTTCTCTAGCATCAATTCTAGTCTTTAAAATCCTTCTTCACCAGGATGCCTTGCCTTCTTCTTTGCCTGTTGTCAAATCTTGTTCATCATACATGTAATTAAACGCACTGAGCGCCCTAAAGCTTGCCTTCAGCTAAGAAACCAGAGCGTTCAGTAAAGGAGTTTGTCAGTTCGCCAGCACCGAGGAAGGAGGTCTGTTCCCACCTCCAGCCTTTCTCCCATCCTCAGCCAGTCCCAGCACTTGCCAGGCTCTTCCATGGGAAGAGCAGAAATGCAATCCACCAAAAAAACATGCATGTTTTTCTGCTGTGAGCCAAACCAGCAACAAAAGGATCTCGCAAGCACCAGCACCAGCCAGAGCAGGGGAAGGGAGGGTGTGACTGAAAACAGGAGAAAGGAGGAGAGGAAGGAGAAACAGGAATGAGAGGGAAGGGTGATTCCCTTCCTTCTGGCACTAACAGGCTGTTTCATCATTTGAGCTGCCTGTGCAATTATAACCCTAGTTAAGCTAAACAGAGATTTTTCTTGCAATGTATAGTTTCCGGTCCTCATAAGTTTCTTGATCCTCTCCAGCATCTTTGGTGAGGACCACAGGGGTGCGTGGGATTGGGGCAGCAGCCGCAGCAGCGCTGACTACAGAGGTACAGCCGCTCTCCGGCTGCTCAGAAAGCTCCTCATTCTGTATCCAACCATCAGCCGGACCTGGCACCTTCCTGCATGCCAGCGCTGGAACCATCAGCTACTGAGTCATGCGACTACAGACCATTAGATGTATGTGAAGTGCAATTTTGGGCTTAGGGTATGAGTTCACAAAATCCTGTGTAAGGTGCCTTCTGGACCAGGAGGGAGGGAGGGAATCCAGCTCTGGTGTAATAACAGCAGGTGATTACTGCTTTTGTAGTTGTTAAATTTTCTGCTTAGCCAAAAGTGATTTTTAACATAAATGCAGTGAAAGGTTTAGAATTTTGCATGCTCAGAACAAGGGTGTAACTCTTCCTCCTGCGATGAGCTCAGTGCCATGGAGCCCCCGTACCCACCCTGGAGAGTCAAGACCACTGTAATGTCCATATCGCAGGGAAATTGCCAGTGTGGGACTGACTGTTGTCCAGGTGGTGCCATTCTGCTGGGTGCCGGTGCTGACAGCTGAAGGGCAGTGTCTTCCTTCAGTTTGACGTTGAATGCCCCTCTCATTGTGAAGACACTACTCTTTTCTCAAGAAAGTGAGGTTGCTATTTGCTATTTTCTGCATTATTTTATCTCTTGCCATTGTCTTTGGAGGTAGCCTGCTATCAAGGTAGCAGGCTTTGTTGATGGGTGTCAGACCTGCCCTGTCAATGCCCGCTTCCCAGTTTTTACCCATGAGACTGTAATGGGCTTTCATCTTCTTTATGACGATGTCCTAGCCCAAACACTTGGCTCCATATAGTCTATTACCTGTTGGGCATACTCTGTGTGCACTGTTACCAATCTAAGAATAAGGCAAGTTCAGGTCACAGGCAGTAGCTCTGGCACTACCTTCAGCTGGGGGGCATCCACCTTGGTAACAAAAGTGAATCTCATCTTCTTCAGCTCCAAACTTATCACGAAACACATTTTCAATAACGATTTTGATGAACAGTATGAAGCTGCTTCTTGCTTAAGAACAGGTTTTGGGCAGAGAAAGATTAACTTTGTTGTACCGAAAAGCTTTCTTAAAATTATTGTTCATTTAAATATAGGAACAAAACATAGTAAAGCAGAAAGATAATTGCTGGAAAATAGCTATGTCTAATCTGTGCAACCAGCGCAGTTTGACATGTCTCAGGGTCCTCATCCTTCAAACACACAGACCAAAGGCAATTCCAGCTACTGTTCTAGTCTTGTTTCCTTCCCGGGGAAACACCAAAGCTTGCAAGGGGATAGCACACGCCTCGGTCGCTCTGTGACGTGAACTGAGGACCTGGGACAAAGAAGACACTTCTGTGCCCCAGAGTTTGGAGGGGGGCAGCAGAAGGGTTCTTTCTAAGAACTCCACTAAGACTGGGGAGCTCTAAGGAGTCACAGATGAATCACCCAAACAAATGGCTCTTGGTTATTTCCTGAAGTACTTGCAAAAAGATTATCTATTGTTTGAGAGAGGTGAAATGAATGGCGGAGTTATCAGATTTTGCTTGTTGAAATTAGAACACCCATGGACAATAGCGTGGTAATTTTCCATTGTCAATATACTGTTTGTGGTTTTTTTTTTACTAGTCTTGTGCCAGCTTTCAAAGAATAATAGTAGCCACCTACTGATCAGTATCAGCCTCAGCTGTTGCAAAAATCATAATAAAATAATACGTGGTTCTTACCCAAAAATTCACATTTCTCATTTGAAGCTGGAAGCAAGTTGTGCTTTTGTTTGTTAGGAAGCTCTCCACCCCTTCAACAATGAGACATTATTAATGGTCGCTCAGAACACGTACAAGCTATGCAAGATAGTGCCCTGTCAGTACTGGATGTAGAATAATTGTATTAAAGCAGTTCTGTACCTGGGGTAGTTAGGAGGGAGTTAACAGGTCCTGCTCTAAGGCAGGTGCAAGGAAGAGTCCTGACGTATTATTTGTGTTTCTAGAACAAATCTGCCCCAAACCAGCTTAAGTAACTGTGTGCATTGCACTGAGCTGTGCCATTACGCCTCTAGACTTTGTAAGCAATTTTTGGTGTTTGCGTATAGAAACAAGGATTTCAGCGTAAAGCCCTGTTATACAGAAGAAATTACGTTACAGGAGCTTCGCTCCAGTAAGATACTTAACATTAGAAACTGCTGGAATTAAAATTGCGTGGGACACTTTGCTCTGACTCCCTGTTCATATATGTTTGGTCCCGTCTTTTAAGGGCAATGTATCATATTACTTCCGTTGTCCCCTCCTCAGCCCACAGGGTGGATGGTGCTCAGTGAGTGTATAATTTTCCCCTGCGCACTTGGTAGTTTCATGCCTGATTTCCTGTCTGCTATTCAAACTCCGCTCTAAAGATGGAAATGCTAATGTTGTCACCGTCTTTTCTAAGTAACACTCTAGCGTCTGAATGCTGTGCAAACAATTACTAATTTTCTACGATAATTCCCAGGATACAGACAGGGAATTCAGGCATTGAAGTCGAATATGCTCACAATGCATTATTTTGAGCTCTCAGTTCTACAAACTTGTTTCTCATGTTTGTGAGAATACAGAAGATTTTTTGTTAAATAACCACCTTCCTGACTTCACTCACGGTTGCGTGCGCCCAACACTTCTGCAAATTAGACTCTAAGGGCCTCTGTGGGGCAACGGGAAAATGAGGAAAACACAGGAACCGCTTGTGGAGAGCCTGGCGAGAGGACTTGTTTGTCACTGCAGGAGAGCTCTGCAGCAAAGGTGGGAACAGCATCCAACTCTGCAGCCTGCTGCTCCAGGCCTGAGCAGTAAGATGTTCCTGTCTCCTCTGCATTCGTTAGACACCTTCCAACCTTCACAGCAGATGAAGCCGAGGTCCTGCAGACAACAGGCTCCTTCATGCATGACCCTGAGTCAGTCCTAGGAGAGAGGAGGCAGGAAAGACAGCCGAGGGAGGGGTGGATTTGGGCTCTACGCGGGCAGGCGGGAGCAGTGACTGTGCCCTTCCTGTGCCTAATCCACAAGTGGGACTTCACTGGAAAGGACTTAAATAACCTGAACAGCTCTTTCCTATCTCTGATGTACACACGTCTATGTTTAAAAATCTGTATTCTTTTTTTTCATGTTGTAAAGACTAGAAACAGAAGGGAGACCTGGTAGAAATAAGGCATATATTTCACTGTGACGGTAATTTTTACAGTTTAACTGCTTCCCCAGGGATTCAATGTTTTTTCCTTTCTTGCAGTATCTCTAAATCAACATTTTATACATTCACATTAGATACGGTCTGGTTCAGGCCAAGGCTATGGTCTCTGATTTAGGTGACATTCTGTGGTCTAGACGAAGCATGAAGCCAGACTAGAGGACTACAGACAGATCCCTCTGCCCTCAAAATATGTAAATAAAATAGCCTGGCAGAGCAAACCCCTGTGTTCTGCCTTTACTGGGTTGCAGTGAGACACTGGAGTCAGCTGAAGCTGAAATTGCAGCAAGAATTCAGATGGGCTTCAGTACCGCTGCCCAAGAAGCTCCACTGCGATCATTAGGGAAACAATATGCTCGAGGAGGACACCCCGGCCACCTCTCCTTCGCACTTTGTGAACACAGGGCACAAGTGCTCGTGGCAAGAGTGGCATAAGGAAACGTGAGCTCTGATGCCTCGATGGGAGCCTGGCACTTTGCCTGAGGACAAATTTGAGCAGAGACCAGCCTGTGGGTTGGGGGTGGTGGGATGGAGGTGGGTGCCTCCCTTGCACTGCTCTGGCTACTGGGGCTGTACCCTCTGGCAGAAGAGCTGAAAGAGAGCTGGGGCTCACTGTGACATCAACCACTTTAACAAGGCTGACCAGTGGTATATATTGGAGAATTTTTATGCTACCCCTTATTAAACACACCTTTGTGCTTAAATATAGAAGAAAAATTTAATGAACTGTGCGTTGGGCAGAGTTCCACCGCAATATGTGGTTCTACATGGTGTCTGCAAAGGTGCACCACAAGCATCTTATGTACATTTGCACCAGCATCAATCCTGAGAGCGGGTGCGTGGGACACCTCAGCCGGTCCCTGGGTCCATCCCCCAGCCCAGCTCTGCTGCCCAAAGGTGGCCCCTGAGCTTGGGTCCCTGAGCGCTCCCATTCCAGGATGGCTACAAGACAATGCTGAGGCTGTTTCTTATCTCATCACCAAGGGAAACTTCACTCCCTTGGAAGGAGTCTGTTCTGTCTCTGGCGTTCCTGCTTCCAGCCAGTTTAACCCCTTCTTGCAGTTGAGCCTCTGTGCCCTGCATGCCAGATCATTCCCCAGTCCCAAATTACCATGGCTGAGCAGTTATAATTAGAATTTCCCTTTCACATCTGTCACCACGGGAAGTCTTTAGACCAACCTGAAAATTTTGGGGGGGGGCATTGTGGGAACTTGACTTGCCGTGAGCGATCAGAAGATGGCTCCTCCAAAGTCATGTGTTGGTGTTGGCACGGCGCCCTCGCTTTTCTGGGGAGCTGCCTCTGCACTGACTCAGCAAGTCAGATGCTTTCCACAGCTCAGGAGTGGGGTTTTCTTTGAAAGTCTGCCACCGTATGTCTCACTACACCGAACCTGTGTAACTTACGAGATCAGAGTCTTGAGTCATATGGCTACAGGAGCACCAATATTTGTCAATTTGTTAAGAAAAGGAGTCATTTGTTTGCATTTGTTAAGTTTTCCAGCTGTTTCAATGCTTCTGTCTTTTGCCTTGTGTTTTGTCTTTATCTTCCTCAGCTCCTGTGCTCCGCAACACCCACCTGTCATCCCCCATCCATCAGTTTTTTCTTCCTACGTTACCGTGTTCCTTTTTGTGTATTTCTTTTTTCATTTTTGTCTTTCTACTTGTTATTTAAGTCTTTTCATCTGCAAAGCAAAGCCGTTAAGAGGTAGATCTTCAGTCTTTGCCTATTTAAGTTAAAAAATAATGTAAAAACCTGTAGAAAGAAATGGGTAAAAGGCGATATCACAGCAATTCTGGTAGCGGAAAACCAGAATTACTTAAACATCAGCACAGAGAGATAGTTTTTCAAATTAGCCATCTGCATTCAGTTGCAATTCAATTTCCTCAGGCCAGAAGGCTGATTCACATGTAAAGCTGGTGGGCTGTGCTTTGGACAGCTTGTCTATGTAGTCCCATATTCATCTCTTTTTGATCTAATCTGGAGAGTTGAGCAGCCTCACACTTTGAAGTTGCTTTCATGTTATGTCTGTTACAACACCATGCCTCATTTTTCCTCTCTTCTGCACAGTGAAGACAGTGTTCACTGCCACAGTTCCCTTTAGCCAAAAAAAAAAACCAAAAAAAAACCCAACCCAAGAAAAAAGCTTTGGCTGAATAGAAATACGATCATGAAGAGGAATATATCATAGAATCACGGGAAAGGATTGAAGGTATGACTGGCAGATTTCTGCTGCAGTACAGAAAGGCACTCACTCTTCTTCGCTTGTATTCTCCAATAAATATTGTAATATAAAAAATAGCACATAGAGAGGGGGAAATATAACATTCAAGTAATTCTAGTAGCAGAACAATGTGTATTTTCCCTCGGAAGAGTAAAATGTGGCTCAGTCACATAGCTGTGTGCCCTACACTTCATCTAGTTCTTCGCATTTTTTACAGTCCAATGAAGCTTGGATCTACATTAAAGGACACATTTATGTACAATTGTTCTAGGCAAAGTTTCCCATACCTAGGCAACGAGATAGCAGCAATCCACCAAGAATGCTCTCAGAGAATAATCCCTATGCTCGCGTGTAGATCCAAAGGAAAAGTGACAGAGAGAAACTGTCTGAGGAAAGCTGTGATGGTAACTTCTCTCTGCCCAACAGCCAGCCCCCAGCATTTCCAGGGTGAGGATCCTTTCCAGATGGAGCTGTTAATCCAGCTTCTGCATTTCCCCCAAACTTCTGGAGACTTCTCCAATCCCAAAGTGGCCACAATAGCCACTGAACTCACCATCAAGTGGAACTCACCGATGGTTTCCAACTACTGGTTCCCTGTTGTCCTCTGTCTTCCCTTAGATCTTCAGTGGCCATACCCTGAAGGAGGAGTCCCCACTGTGACTATAGGTCCCAAGCTGCCTCCCAGACAAAAAAGGCATCCTGCCAGTAAGGTGGTGGACCTTCTGGTTTCCTTCCATCCTGCAGCGATGGAGGATGCCACTGCACAGGGTGATCACCTCAGGAGCAAAAAGAGCATGGGGCCAACCTCTCAGCAACCTCATGCGAGGTTTGCTGAACTGGCACAAACCCAAGGTGCAGGACCAGAGGGATGCCAGCACCTGCACAGAGAAGGTGGCAATAGCTGTAAACAAAAGAGTGCTTCTGAAGATGCCGTCCTTCTCACAGAATAAATACCTGGTTATTTTTAATATTTTCTTACATGCCCACCCAGTCCTTTACAAACTGGCCAGCCCGTCTCTGCTGCCTTCTGTTATGTCACTGCAGCTATCTTCCAGTCTGCTAAAGCTAAAACCGGTGGAGGTTTTTCCCCCTTTGGAGGGGAGAACAGCAAAACAGCCTTTCTTTCTTACTGTCCTTCTATGTCCATTTAAGGTGTCTGCCAAACCAACAGCCAAGGTATCTGAAAAGATGTGGTGCCTTCTTGTTGGTTGTTGAGCCTTTTGGCTGATTTAGAGCCTTTGTTTTGACTTGCTTGGCCAGCTTTTTATCTTTTCCTGACAATCATGGGATTGTAGATGTCCAGCAAGACACATGCAATAGTATCTTACTTGGATATGTAGGTAAAAAGAGGAAAGGTCTTACGTATGTTTGTGGAATTAAACTTGGGCATACATATTTTAGCATTATAGTTTGGGTCATGAATGCAGAGAAAACCCACCAGGTGTCCCCTTTTTGGTTTGCGTTTGGTGAGGCAGGCTTGGACTTCACAAAGTGCATTTTTTAATTTTAGATGAATGTAAACCTTTGCAATACAGGAGACATCTAGACTGTTCTGCTGGTGAGTATTCAGTCCATTGGTCCAGAAAGCTAGTGTGAAGACCGAAGAAAAAAAATAAAAAACCGTATGGATAGAGTGGACATCAGGCCTTCAGCACCATTTCAGTCTACGTATCCACTCCTGTTGTCTCACACCACTTGCTACCGCTGATGTAAACTTGGATGTATAGGGACCTTCCAACATCTCCGTGGCTTTTAAATGTAGACGTAAAGTGAGTTGTATGATGAAGTAGGGGACAAGAATTAAGAACTGCTCCTAATGGATGGCTAACTCAGGCAGATGAATCCATGTAACAAGTTGCTAAAGAGCAACTAGCAAGCTACAACGGTATGCGGGAGACAGGACAGTGCATTTACTTAAAAAAAGAAAAAAGGGAAAAAAATAGAAAGAGAAAGCAGCAGCATAAGAAAAGCAAAGGAAAGCAAAGCCAGGCAGAAGGTGTTGATACATTCCTTGCTCCATCTGCTGGGGCAGCCCAGAATAGCGTCTCATGTTCATCCAGACAATTGTACTGTAGTAATCTTCTACTGGCTTGCTATCTAACTACCTTTCTCCAAATAATTATTTGGTAGAAGTGAGCTGCATCGCTTTTGAAATCACATCTGAGCTTTGATTTCTCCCTGTTCACTGTTTTGAGTACCTACAATTCTGCTTTTCGGTGTAATAGGATAATATAGAAACTGCTGTTTTGTTATCAAATGATATGATTTAACGCAAGATTTTAAAAAAAACATATTACTTTAAGAAGATGCATTTTGCTGCACTAAGTGAGTAATAATAACTCCTCATGGTTTATTTTGCATCCATTTCCTTTCCCTGCTTTGGTTCCATCTCAGTTTTCTTTTGTCTCTGCTTTCATAATTGCTCTCTTTCTTTAGAGTTTCTTCTCGGCGATATCTAGAAAAAAGTAACTTAAATCTTAATATTCTCATTTTCTACAGTTTTAAGGAAACCTGTCATGCCAGAATGCAGCATATTATTAAAATACTCTCATTCAAATGAAAGGATGGTATTTGTTAATGAGATTTAGTTTATAATGCTTGATATTAAAGGGAAGATAGTGGCACTGTAAGTTCCGGGCTTTGATGGAAAGGTTTCTAAATTTTGAATTGACATTCCAAAAGAACAAAGAAAATCCTGTAGAGAAAATGAACTGCTATGGTGTAAGCAAGCAAAGTTCATTATTTGGTATATGAGCACATCCAGAGGATACTCTGAGATAAATATGTAAATATTAACTTGGTCATTAGAGGAAACATCTGTCCATGATCTTATTTAAATGGTATGGGGCAATCGTCCTGAAACAGGATGCAAATAAACCCAGTTCCCAAGCCTGTCCAACTTTATAACCAATGTTGAATGTTGATTATCTTAATGCAAATACAAGGCATTGTATATGCAGCGTTCTTCATGATGAAAAAGAATGACACGGTCAAAGATATCACAAAGATATCAGATTACAAGAGAGTTGTATTTCTGTGTCCTGGTTATAGTTGGGATAGAATTAATTTTCTTCCCAATAGCTGCTGTGGTTTGGATTTAGTATGAGAATAATGTTGATAACACATATTGTTTTAGTTGTTGCTAAGTAACATTTATAGCAAGTCAAGGACTTTTTCAGCTTCTCGTAGAAGCTGAGAGGGAACATAGACAGGACAAGCTGGCCAAAGGAATATTCCATACCATAGACATCATGCTCTGTGTGTAAATAGGGGTTGGCCGCAGGGCAGGGATCTGCAATGACTGCTTGGGACGGGCTAGGCAACTGATCATCAGGTGGTAAGAGCAATTTGTGTTGCATTACTTTATTTTGTATATTCTTTTACCATTTTGTTTCCCTCTCTTCCATTACTGTTCCATTAAATTGTCTTTATCTCAACCCATGGGGTTTTTTTTCTCCTTTTTCTCCCTCTTCTCCCTACCCTACTGGGGAGGGGTGTGTGAGTGAATGGCTGTGTGGTCCTAGTTGCTGGCTGGGGTTAAATTGTGGCACTCTACCATATTACATTCAAATGATCTACAGAAAAATAAATACCAATAATAAAAAAGAAATCTGAGCACACTATTTTCCTGGAGCCAGATGACTCATAAATTTTGCAGAAGACAGAGTACACTGTACACAAAATCTGCCCTTTGAACAACCATGACAGTTGCTAAAATAGAGCTGTAGAGTGATGCTGTAGTAGCATGAATTTATTATAGATGGTGTAGATCATTTAATAATTAAACTGATGGGCATTATTCTTTACAGCATCTTTAATGTCGTTTTACTCTGTATTTATTCTTTTAGATACTCTATTCTTATTTAGGTATACAAGAATTCCACCTTTTCCATTGACTCAAGAAAACCAGGGAAAAAGTGAATCCAGCTAGGGATCTGTTGGATTTATTTTTGGGATTACAGTCTCTCTGGGGAAGATACTACATTTCTGGCATGATCACTTGATAACAGCGGCTAGTTTATTCTCTTTCAACAGAGCTCTAAAATAGGGGAGAAAATAAATGGGATCAGAAGGGGCAGCAATCAAGAGGTGCCATAATTCCTTTCCTAGTATTGTTTTTTCCTCAAGGGAAAGCACAGGAAAACTGGAGTGCAGTGGAGACGAGGCACAGGACTTAATGGCTCGTCTGCCACCAGCTGCTCCCTGCGAGGGCAGTTCTTTGCCAAAGCACGGCTGAGAACCAGTGCTGACCTCTGGAAAACCACGGTGAGGACAGGCCGGGTGGTGGGCGCTGTGGTGGGAGATCAGGTCCTTTGTTAGTGGAGAAGGCAGCCAGCGTTCTCTCCTCTGTGCCTGGAGCATCGCTGATGATTTCCAGTTTCTAGATCTATGGTGGCTGTGTCAAGTCAACACTGACGCTGGACAAGCACCTTCAATTTCTAGGCTGTCCCCTCAGTACAGGATCCTGTGGGATGGCAGCCATCGTTCCTCTCTAAAAATAGCTGTTTCTCATGGCTAGAGAACAGTAAAACCCTGATTCTGTTGAAGTCAGTGGCAACATTTTCAGCGACCCCAGAAAGCCAGGTTTTCAGCTGGGCCCTCAGAACTTCAGCGGTCTTACCCAGCTTATCAGCACTGACAGCAGCCCACGGCCTCCAACGCACCCACACTCTGAACACACCAAAGTCACTGCTCCCCAGAAACTAGTAGAGTGATAGCTTTCATAAAAGCTCTACTTGTGTGTAAGCATAAAGAAAAAAACACAGGCACATAGAATAAATATGATTTTTGTTTTATAGAAACAAGAAACGAATGCTGACTGGCACAGTTCAATGGCTGATGTAGAACGCAACACGCAAGTGCCATTCAAAGAGGTTTGCCAGTAGGTGGTGACATATAATTATTTATTAGCAATTTTCTGGCAGCAAAAGTTTCTGAGCTGCAAGCAGCTACGCTGTGCGACTTTTTGTTTAGGCTCTCCTCTCATATCGTTCTACCTTTCTGAGATATCTTTTATGTGTTTCACAGCTGCAGAAGTGTTTCGTAGCTGCAGCTGCGTCTCCTGGCTGTAGCACGTCAGACTGCTCCTGCTGTGTGAACTGCAGGGCTGCCTTTGCACTGCTGAGCGGTTTTTGTGCCATTTCAGTGTTTTTGATCTCTTGATGAAAGATAGTAACCCAGTTCTCACAACATGCGCAAGACAAAGAAAAAGCCCATCATTTCTTTACAGGGTGTACCTCTTATTTACTTCCAGTGAATAAACAGGTTCTATAGTTAGGTGTGTGCAAATTTGCTGTTTACTGCCAAATGTAATCAGCAGCCTCTCATAACTCCACCACATCCTTCTGCGCACCAGTGAACCTGAGTTATGAAGCCATCAGTAACCCTGGAAAAAAATGATTCACCTCAGTGTGGCCCATCTATTATTGTCTATATGTAGAATCATGGAATCACAGAATGGTTCAGGTTGGAAGGGACCTTAAAGATCATGTAGTTCCAACCCCCAGCCACGGGCAGGGACACCTCCCACTAGACCAGGCTGCTCAAAGCCCCATCCAGCCTGGCCTTGAACACTTCCAGGGATGGGGCATCCACAGCTTCTCTGGGCAACCTGTTCCAGTGCCTCACCACCCTCACAGTAAAGAACTTCTTCCTGATATCTAACCTAAATCTACCCTCTTTCAGCTTGAAACCATTACCCCGTGTCCTATCATTTTACACTCCCTGATAAAGAGTCCCTCCCTGTCCTTCCTGTAGGCCCTAAATACCATGTGTGGCTCATGACTAATGGAAGCCATATAGCTACAACATATGAGGTGAAGCTGGGGTTTGGATGGTTAGTGAGTTGTTTCCAAGCAGCCATAGGAAGGAAGCCAGAAGACTTCTCTTAGGCTGCAGGAGTCACCGTGGGTCCTCTCCAGAAGTAACCTGGGCTTGTTTGCTTTATGGGAACAGTACTGGCTCCACAGAGGCCATGACGAAACACACTTCACTGGCTGGAGCAGAGGTGATAGATAAGAGTTCTCCTGGCAGCCTCTGCCCACAGCCAGTGGGCATATCTAGGTGAAAGGTGTCTCAGTGCCCTTTTGGGGAAAGTGGTGCGATGTAACTGTGCATCAGTCTCGACACAAGTCCTGTCCCTGCAGACACAAGTGGAGCCGTGTCTCTAGTGACCTCGCAGCCGGCGTGGGCAGCCAGGCTGGGGTGGAAGCAGATGCTAAACACAGCACATGGGGTAAAGTGTCAGCACGCTGCTTTGTCTGCATCCATGTTGTCTTGAGTTGCTCCTTTTGGACTGGTTCTACCTTGGTATGCACTGGGGCTTAACCAAAAGGTCAAATGGCAGTTGATAAAAGGATTTGCATTTTCTAACTGCGATTCAATGCATTGCTGAGTTTCTCCACTGTCCTTAAGGGATGAACACCCCTATTCAAACCTGCAATGAAAAGGCTTATACATTCAAAAATACGTGGTTCTTTATTCCTGCTAGTGTCATTGGCCTGAGGTGAGTCTTGAGTCCAAGTCATGTCAGTTCTTTGCACTAATATTCTTCTTACCGTTTATGCCAGGAGTCTGCTTCACAAAGCCAAAGCAAAATAAGTCAGTATGTTTTTTCTGACTGCATTTGTGACTCCTATGTGTTGTCCTTTTGGGCTGGAGCAAGAGAGCCAACCTCATAGACAGCACACAATGTGTTGCAGAAAATGTAATATCTGTCAGGCAGTGCGACAACACGGTGCCTCCAAGCCCTGCTGCACAGATTGGTGGCAACTGCCTGAGTTTTGGCAGTGGCAAACGGGACCCAGGGTCCAGCCAGATGTCGTGTCTCTGTCTGTCTGAAACTGAAGAATGATGAAATGCCATATCCAGAATGTCAGGGCACCCAAGTGGGAGTATCTGTAGCAGACAGGGCTACTGCTTACATTTATCACAAAGACATATGTCACAGGCTGCAGTCTACTGTAATATTAATTAGCTTTGGGGCTATAGATTGGCCTGTTAAAAAAACTAGGTGGGTGCAACGATCTAGCACTAGGAAGCACCTCAAACTATGTGAGTGACTCTGTTCTGTCGTAATAGTTATTTATCAAGGGTGCTGCCACATAAAGGTCTCTTAAATAGAAGAGAAGGGGCACATTTGATTTTCCTGACAGAAAGAGCAATTCTTTAAGGTAGGCTGCCAAGCAGCTCCTACATCTGGTTACACTTTTAGTACTGTTGTGTATGTACAAATCAAAAAGAGAAAGAAGGTGGGGAGCTTCAGAGAAGTGACTCCTGTTGTGTCAGCAGGATGCCCGTTATAAATGATGTTGTCACTACATTGCAGCGCAACTACCCGAAGCCTGTAAGGAAAAGGCAAGTGTGGCTGGCAGCTCTACCTGGTGCAACACATGACAGTGTGAGGAGCCACAGGTGTTTGTTGCTGGTTAAACTTTATTCCTGTGTGGTTTAGATACAAAACTGACAGAAGCTTCCAACTTTCTTATTTGGTGTTGTTTGGACGTAAAAAGGCTGAGACCTATACATGCAATAAGAATTAGGCACAAACAATAAAATAATCACAATTGGTTAGGATGAAGATAGAAGGTAGTCAAAGATGACACCCAGAACTAATATTTCCCATAACAGAAACAAGCAGGAAACAGGAAAGCATGGATTTTATAAAGCAACTCTGTTATAACAGGCTAAATTCAGATGAGGGAAAAGCAGTTTTTCTAGGAAAATAGGAGAAACGCCTGTGCTTAAATGGACATGGGAGGGGGACTGGATCTTGAGCTGAAAGGCAAAAGGAATTGGCTGTTAGATGGAGTGAGGGCAAACATCAATGCTGCAAAAAGTTTTTTTCTTCAGTATAGAAACTTAAAAATCGTCTGAAATATTATGGCATTTGCACAAATTTATCTCATGCCTTGCTGTCTTCCTTGGTTTGAAGCCAGGACAATATTCCCATCTACCAGATTTGCAGCTTGATGCCTTCAGTGTAGTGCTTGAAGTGTCAGACTTTGGTGAAAAGTCCATATCTTTACTGTTTTATCATACAGCTGTAGTGATACCAACAAAAGCTGGTAAAAAAGTGGCCCTGAAAAACTGACTAAAACCCATCAGTTTCTCTCTTAGAAACATGTTAGGCCCTGAATGACTAATATGACATCACTATAGGCTACATGAGATGCCTTCTCAATGGCTTAGTGACAGATGCTAGGGGCAAGCCAAAGTTTGAACTCTCACTACTTAAAGGGAAAAATGTTTAAACTTAAGTGATTAAATCAGCGTCATAAGAGAAATAACATAGCCATCCCCTTTTTTTCAATGGCCGTCCAATAGCCCTCACTATGAAAGTTAGTCACAGTACTTGTTCATTTCAAACAAACAGCAGCATAGCCCTCATGACTTCTTCCTTAACTTTTCCTGAAGTCTTTAAGCGAAACACAAGAGGTTATTTCTATTGAATGATCACTAAATTCATCACAGATTACCCTTTTCCCTCTTCTGAGCATCAGAAGCGCTCTCCCACTCCCCACAGCATGGCCTTGAGGAAAAACAGCAAGGAGAAGCTTGACATGCTCTTTACCAAATAGCAGCACGTCCAGGCGCACTCCCTGCGCTGACTTTTGGGCAGCTGCAATACCTCCTGTGGTTACTTTATGCCTGGATTGTCTCCAGCCCACAGCTAGTAGATTTTTTGTTCCAATTTTCCACTTGGCCCTTTGCAGTTGCTCACCCACTTAACCCAGTCCTCTCTCCCACACAGGTCTTCTCTACTCCTTTCCTTCCTTCTCCCGTGTAGACCATTTCCCCCCTTAATTGGCAATATTTGTCTCTCCTGTTTTTCTCCTGGCCACTCTGCAGCACTTATACTTGAAGTAGCACCTCTTCAGGGCTAGGAATGGGCCTACACAGCACGTTAGGAAGGACTTAGCAATGTATGGACAGGGCATGGCAGAACTCAATGTGGACGATAAGAGAAAATGGGTACGTAGGGATGTATATAAACAGAAAGGACTGAATTAGAGAAAAAAAAAGGGGGGCTTGGTCCTCTAAGTGCTGAAAATTAAATACGTTTTTTGAGATTTCCTGAAATGGGACCAGAGTTGAGGCTGCAAAGTTGACTGAATTGGTTCTGTACAGCTTGAGCAAAGGCAGAAAGCAGAAGATTTAAACGGGAGAGTAAAAGGTGATCCAAGGACATTGAAGAAAAAAACAGTACGGTTGTCATATGTTCTCTCACACGCTGCATTGTAGAAAGCCCATTTTTCCCCTTCTACCAGAGAAACATTGTTAGAAGGTGTAAGTCCATCACGGCAGCCACCCCTGTACCCTCAGCCGAATGCCAGCCATTCCCTCTCGCAGCAGCAGACCAGAGCCAGGGCAGGCCACAAGAAGGAGAAAGGAGGGGGTGAGCGGGCTGGATGCTGAAGGACAACATGCACTGCAGCCACCAGTTAGCCCAGTCTGAATCTTCTGGACACCTGTCAATAGACATTTCATATATTGCTAAAGTTGAACTATAAACTGCAATTGGTAAATCTGCAAGATAGATCAAAACACACCTAACAGACCTTCAGATTATCAGCTATTACAGCTGTTTGATTACTTTGGAACCGCTACTGATAGGTGACATCAGCTCAAGGCCACGTCTGCAACCCTCTACATCAGTCCAGCGAAGCTCTCTGCAGAAAGATGTCAGAACAGAGACAGAACAGGCCTCCCTCCAGAAATGGTTAATCAATAGCTCGCTAGGTTGACTGAAGGCCGTTAGATACAGTGGGGTCCCTACTGTATATAAATTGCGACCCGTCTTCTGTATCATTCTCAGTCACCATTCCTGCCATACTGGTAGTTACCAATTTTCCACTTGGAAGTTTTTGGGCATTACCAGACATGTTCGTAGCATCATGGATCTGGGGAACTGTGATAATATTCTGCTGTGTTTTTTGGTTTCTTCTAGGGAGGAGGAGGAGGTAAGGTATCGATTTGTAAATGCATCTCAGTATACCTAGCCTTTATTTCTTTCAAATATACTGTACATATAACTAAAATAAATGTAATCTTAAGACTATCAGATGGACAGATGCAGGACAGCATGGGCAACACTGTAGTTTGGTCTTTTGAGAGATTTATTTTATAACAGAATTTTTGTGTACCGGCTTTTTAATAATAGTGAACTAACACCTAAACATAGCTGCAGATAAAAATCTGTGCATAAATGAGGTAATTAAAATATGAATATGCATGTTCTGATTTCCTGAAGTGCTGGGCTATAGTTTTACCTGCATTGTAATCACAGCTAATACCTACTTTTATCTAATTATAGTTTAATACCTACTTACAAACATTTTCATATTATCAGTCTATTATATCTAGTTACACCATGTAATAAAGGTAATATTTATGTACCTTACTACATCGAATACATATTCCTTAAAAGCATTTATCCTACTGGCACATTTACATAAGGACCAAGTAATTTGCTTACCTGTTGTAATTTTGTATTTTTCAGCAGTCATTTTCTTGTTTTACTTTAAAAATTTTAATGGCAAAAGGTGAAAATGGTGAACTTCAGATAATAACGACCAGGAATTTACTAGAAAAGCTGAAGTATTATCTGAAAGTTATTTTAGCAGCTGTGGTGTCCTTATGCAGGAAAGTAGTTTTCAGACTGAAAGTAAAAAATATCATTTAAGCATATGCTTCACTTTAAACATATGCTTAAGTTAAAAGTATGTGCTTTGCCTGAAAGACTAACTCTTATGCTTACTGAAGATCATGGCAAAATTCCCACTGTTTTCAGCAGGATCTGGTCCAAATGGGATATGCCAATAATAACAACCTTTCTACGCTAAAAGGCTATTCCCCTTGGTATTCAAATTGAATTGTGGATACTGTTGCCCAAAAATGTATCAGACAATATTAGCGGGACGGATTATTCGGGTATGGGACCATAGTGTGCATGTTAGCTAGTGGCAACAATTCTGCATTTAAACAGGTGAAAAATGTACTCCTGATCTAGGGAAAAGAAAGATGACATAGTCAAACTGTGTTTTATTATGTTTATTATAATACAGGCTGCTAAAGTTATTCTTTCTTGTATATCATAGACCTCACAGCAGGATTGCTCCTTAAAGGGGATAAACTTGTCAATATACTGTTTGTTTGGGTGTTTTTTATATTTTTTCACATTAAAAATGCCTAGCATCAGCATTTTACCTACCTGGTAGTCCTGGAGGAGAGATCTTTATACATACTTCTAAATTCAGCTTTTGTTTGTGTTTTGCAGGCGGCAAGGTGAGCCACCACTTGAAAATGGGTTCCTTCCATATCTGGGCTGTGCCCTGCAGTTTGGTGCCAACCCCCTTGAATTCCTCAAAGAAAAGCAGAAGAAGCATGGCCACATTTTTACTTGCCTAGTAGCGGGGAAATACATTCATTTTCTCACTGACCCTTTTTCATACCATGCGTTGATACGCCAGGGAAAACACTTGGACTGGAAAAAGTTCCATTTTGCTACTTCTGCCAAGGTACGACTTTAAAAATGGTTTTAATCTCTAACATGCAAAGCATCTGCTGGCAGGACAGAGGTACCCTGTTAATCCCTATAGCATAGCTATGCCTTTGGAATATTTCGTTCACATTTCTGCGCTTCTATTGGTTTAAAACATTGGGGTCTTTTTTTTTTTTCCCTTTCCTTAATGGAAAGGAAATTTTCAGTGATTTGGATTATCCAAGAATGGCATTATTTAGTCATGCAGTATCCCAAATTGCTAAAGTAGCAATACAATTAGCATCATCTGCAAAATGATAATATAGGTTGCTGAAGCTGAAAACTTCAGGAGGCGCTCACCACTATGGAAGATTTGGTCCTAATGCCTTAAAAAAAATGATGCAACACAGTAGGAGCTCAGTCAAACTCTTACTGAAGTAAGCAAAAAGACTCCTGTTGATTTCAATGGGAGCTTAGTGAAGGTCTAGGTACCACATCCATTTATTTGTAAGCATCTATTCGAATCTACTTTCATTTGCCTACTTAACTGCTATGGTTCACTGAGAAAGTGTCAGTCCTAGTACTAATAGCCCTTATTATGCTTCCCTCTAGTAAGCTATAAAGTTATACCTTGTGTTTAATTTCTGTTAGACTTTATCGTCCGGGTTATGGCAGGCCTTATTTATCATGCATACAATTTATTTTGTGACAGGCTTTTGGGCATGGTAGCATTGACCCAGCAGAGGGAAACACCACTGAAAATTTTCATCAGACTTTCATTAGAACCCTTCAAGGTAATGCCCTAGATGCCCTCATTGAAGCAATGATGGAAAACCTACAATACGTCATGCTGCAGTCAAGAACACCTAAACTTCAGTCTAATGTTTGGGTGACAGAAGGACTTTATACATTCTGTTGCCAGGTGATGTTCGAGTCTGGCTTTTTAACACTTTTTGGTAAAGAATTTAATTCAAATCACGACAAAAATCTATCATCAAAGCAGGAGACCGAGAGGGCTCATATCCTAAATGCCCTCGAAAATTTCAAGGAATTTGATAGGATCTTTCCAGCCCTCGTGGCGGGGCTGCCTATTCACCTCTTCAAGAGTGCCCACAGCGCACGTGAGAAGCTAGGAGAGGCGCTGCTCCACAAGAACCTCCTGAAGAGGGACAACCTCTCTGAGCTTGTCACCCTCCGCATGTTCCTGAATGACACTCTGTCAACCTTCGATGACATGGAAAAAGCGAAGACCCACGTGGCGGTGCTCTGGGCCTCGCAAGCCAACACCATTCCTGCCACATTTTGGAGCTTGTTCTATCTTCTTAAGTAAGTCCCAGTGCTTCTTGTTTTCAAACAAGAAAAATGTTTGCTGTTTTTCAGAAACCAGTTCATTACTACAGGCAAATTCCACTGCTTGGTACCTTATCAGTGTCAAAAAGCTTAGTCATGACAGCAGAAGTGGCATGCTGTTCTGGACTTCCACAGAAACCCCCTTCACTCGTCTGAGACCAAGTAGCGGTACCACAGAGCAATTCAATAGAAGTTTTTTTTAAAAAAAACACTCCAGAGCAATGCTACACTTTGTCAAGAAAGCTTTGGAGTAAATCTATAAGAAATGACTTTGAAAGTGCTGGTTGCAGTCAGAACATTAATTGTATTAAGGATCCCCATATAATCAGATATTTTTAGACCATCTCGCTACAGCAGGCAAAATGAGCTTTAACTTCATCATTGTTTTCACAGAGACTTAATAGAAAATAGTTTATACGTTGATAGACCCTACTGCGGTTGCAGTGGAAACTGCAGTTGCTGAGCATGTTACTCACGAGAGGAGCGCACAGTTCAGATAATATTATTAGGTGTCCATTTTAGAGTGGGCATCTGTGGAGTATAATCCACCTCAGCATGACCGACTCTTCAGTATGTAGCTAAATTGCTGATGGTTTCATTTAGTCGGTGGCTTGCACGGTCATATCTACCTGCCAATGCTAATATCTGAGGGGTTTTAGTACTTTTCATTCCAAGAATGCATTGGCTTTAGGTCTTCTGGCCTTGGAGTCTTTTAACTGACTGATGGTGCCTTCATCAAGACACTATTGCATCCTGTACTATTATCTATACGTATTTCACCATAGGTTATATATTCCGTGTCTGTAAGAAAGTCTAGTCAGTGAAGGATACTGTGTGGTCTTTTTGTATTAGGAAGATTCTTTTCAGCCAGACAGAATATTGCCACGTAATAGGACATCGTCCAGGATAAGTGATGTTATAAAACTGATCTATGATCCTGTTCCTAAATTTTCTCCCCACAGTGGGGCTATTTCCTAATCTGCAACTGATCGTTTTATTTCTTATTCTTGGCATTGCTTTTAAGTGACATTCCTATTTATTACCCGAGTTATGCGCATTAGTTCTGTCCCACTTCTCATTGGAGAAAGAATCAAATACTTGGGTTTTTTTTTACTTTTTCTGAGGCTATCGTATCTTTGCCAAGACATGAAAAAGTGTAATTGCAGCATATCCCTGCAACCTTTTCATTTTAGAACGTTGTACTTCTCAGCTAACAAACTAAATTTTAGTCAGGAAGAAAGTTAATGGCAAAACTCCTTTTTAAAGCATTCTTAAGTGTAAAATGATGGTTTTTTGATCTTAGGAATCCAGAAGCAATGAGAGCTGCTACCAAAGAAGTGCAAAGTATTTTGGAAAGTTCCGGAGAGAAGATCAGCTTAGATGGCAAACATATTTCCTTGAACCGGAAACAGCTGGATAATATGCCCATACTAGGTAGGATTATTTCATACAGGAGTACCAGAAATCACCCTGCAGTTTTCACAGTCTTCTATTTGTTACCATATAAATGCTTGCTATGGAATTACTATGGAATTAGCCAATGAACACTAGAACAAAAAACCTATATATTCCTTAGCAATAGCCAACACAATCAGTCTTCCAGATGTCCCAGTTGCTACTGAGGGTGTCAAAATTCACATGAATAGCACTTTTTCGTGGGTAATGGCAAGTCTCAATACTGCTACACAGCTACATAACATCGTATTGGAGACCCATGGATAATTCAGAACAATATTTTGTTTAGTAACGACTTTACATCAAATAAAAGGGTGTTGCCAAATTTTACATCCCAATTCTTATGACGTGAAACAATATCTTCTTATGTAGCATCACTTTTATTTCTTCTTAGTATTTTTCAAATTATAGGTACATTTTTTCAAAAGTGTCCAAGTTGCAGAGAGTTTTGAAAATGTCACCCTTTAACTACTCTTGCTTTTTTTAAAAAAATAAAAATATCAGCTTATATTGAAACAAAGAAAACCTAAGTTACTTTTTATGAGAACTGGTTTCTGTGCAACACATCTTAAAGTTTCAGAAAATCCTGATCACTGCACTGCTTTTTTTTTTGCGTTATATTTCCAGTTTTGACCGTTTTATTCTCTATCGCAGGGTGAAAATGTGTCTCACTTTCAAATACTCTGTCATATCAACTACAAGTATTTTTCTAGGGGAAAGCAGATTATGTTCTCACTGTTGACTGCGGAAGGGATAATAACACTAAAAAGAAATGAGAAAGACATTTCTTAGGCATTTAGAAAGTTATTGCTAAAATATTCCTTCTAATAAATGCAGGGTTTGATAATGGGTTTGAAATAGTTCAAAATGCTTGACCTCCCCCAAGGACACACACATACTATTTCCATGGTAATCGTTCCTTTTCCTCTCCCGATAGACAGCATCATCAAGGAGGCAATGAGGCTATCGAGTGCATCCATGACTTTCCGAGTTGCCAAGGAGGATTTCACTTTGCAATTGGAGAACGAATTTTACAACATTCGCAGTGATGATATTGTAGCTCTTTATCCTCAACTGTTGCATTTTGATCCAGAAATCTATGCTGATCCCTTGGTAAGTATTTATCAAAGTACATTAAACTCTGAGCTCTAGCAAAAGCTTTTATATAGCTTTTAAAAAGAGCATTTATCATGGGTGCCCCCACGGCTGGGTTTCCACTGTACTCCAGACAGTCTGTTCTTACACCTGGAGACGTAATGATAGGCAAGAAAAAGAATAAAATCAGTGCAAGCGCTATCTGCAAAACATGTTTTAGTGTAACCAGAAGGTGTGCTGCCATCCCAAGAAAGCCTTCTACTTACTGCCTTCCTCAGTGAGGAAAGATCACCATTATGGGGGGGTTCGAGGGAGGACAAGGATAAGGATAATATTTTCCCAAAGGTGCAGAATGAGAAATCGTCCAGTTCTGCTGCATGAATGAGGATTCTGGTTACACTCCTTATTTTAAGAGCTCAGAAAATAAAAGGAGAGTTACCTGAAAAGAACTTGGGATCACGTTCCGCATACCAGAACTACTCCGGGTCTACCCTCTCCAAAACAGCACCTTGGAGCCTGGCGCTACTGTACAATGCTTACTGCGAGAGGGTCTTCTTTCCCAGCCTGCATTTTGTGTCTTAATGGCATTATCTAGTCTTTGGAGGTGTTCATATATCAAGTAACTCTTTTTTGGGTTTTATTGCAGACATTTAAATACGATCGCTTTCTCAATGAGAATGGAGAAGAAAAGACTGACTTCTACCGCAACGGTCGCAAGTTGAAGTATTACTATATGCCATTTGGGGCAGGCATAGCAAAATGCCCTGGCAGGTTATTTGCTGTCCATGAAATTAAACAATTTTTGGCCTTGATATTCTCATATTTTGAGATAGAGCTTGTGGACAATAATGTGCAGTGTCCTTCTTTAGATCAATCCCGTGCAGGACTGGGTATTTTGCAACCAGCCAATGACATTGATTTCAGGTATAGACTGAAATGTCTATGAATATACATTTTATATTATACATATAAACTATGCACTATATAAATACACTATATAACATATACTTTATGTATATATGCAAATGAAGCGTTGCAAGTCTTGGGGGAAAATCTGTAAGAATATGATAATTCATCAGCCTAATGGAAAGTGCATAATGTATACCATTACGGGACCAGCATGCAGTGGGTTTAATGCACTGTGTTGATACAAATATTTCCCCTTTTACCAACCATTTTGAAATTCAAGTTGAGATTCTGAATTGTGCATGTACAGTAGTTGGTTGTGTTTTTTTTTTCTGACAACAAATACTTTCCCAGAGTTGTTAGAATTTCATCAGCTAATTCAAAATAATTGTCAAAATTCAACTACAGTTAAAACTTTTTCTTTTTTATAATTGAAATGTTGTGGATGGTGGTTCTCTCCACAGGTGAAATAGAAAGTTTGTTGTATAAAGGCAGGTGGGGAGGGTGGAGTTTCCTGGGGAAGTACCTTTATGGTTTTATGAAAAACTAGAAAAAGACTTGAAGAAAGTCTACAAAAATGTTCACGTTCTAGTGAAACTGCAAAACTTGTTTTATATTCATTATAATATACTACTTTTCAGAAAGCTGTAACTGTATTAAAATAAATGATATTGGCCGAACCAAATGCATCTCTAGACTGTTTGTCATTTGCGTGTCTTAACATTCTCAAAGATTTACATCAAAGCCACCTAAGCCAGCTTTAAATCTGTCGTTTGTTTTAGCGGCCAATCTGGCCCCAACTGCGACAACTAGCCAGCTCGAACACCAATATGGAAATAAATAAATAGCCACCATATATTCACCAGGGGTTCTGGTTGGATTTCGCACCATTCTCTGAACTCCATATTTCCATAAGCCTCCATCGGTCATACTCCTTAGGTCTTCCTGGTCTAATTCTATTAAAGTTATCATGGGTATGCCCACACGTTTCATTTTCAGTGGTGGCATGTCCAAAAGAACAATTGTTCCAGGAATAATAGAATTTGGTTCTCTGTAACGTCCCTGTCCTTTCCTGCTGCAAAGGATGGATGGATGTCACAAAAGTCCATTTTTTAATGAAACATCTTCAGGCTGAAAGAGATAGTTTTCTTATCATGTGCCAATAAAAAGAACAAATGGGCTTAAGATATTGCTGTTATCCTCTTTTTGTATATTTCTAAGGACTTATCGTCTGACCTTTTGTCCTTGATTCAAAAGTAAGCCTCATCACAGGAGATGAGATACAGGACTATTAGATATTTTCAAATTTCACATTCTGGCAAGATGTCAGTCTGTCTGAGAGAGCTCTTCCTAAACATGGAATTTTGGATCGAGTCCTAGAACTGCTTCAAATTATGCATCTGTTTCTCCTCTCACTATCTCCTGTGCTAAATATTCAATGGAAAATGAAAAGAATCTTTAGTGTGTGATTATTTATTACCTATGTGTTGTCTCTGTAATTTTGTTTAATCATCTTTAATTTTCAAAAGAGAACAGACAACACCAATTCATTGCCATTTGCAACACGTGTAATATTAAACTATTATGTATAATGCAAGCAGTTTTGAATTCTTACTTTGGTTCTCTTGGTAAGGGAAGCATCCAGTCTTTAGGTACAGCTTGTTTTCATACTTTTGTTAATTGATTTTTTTTAATTATTTATATAAATTATGGCATATTCATTGTGAGTTGGCACTGACTCAGACAACGCATGAAAACCTGACATCACCAAAATTACATGTGCCCTGGCACATATTATTACCATTAGAGTATCTGCTCCCCCTTTCTTAAACAAATATTGCTTAAACCAACAGTTTTTGTGCGTGGCAAGGCTATGCAATGTTTTAAGCAACACACCCCTCCTTGATGAAAAGGAATTCCACATAGAATTACAATGGCAGATAACAAAAGGTAAAAAGATGACTGCAAAACTAATTCTAGGTTCTCTGGAAAATTAAGCCTTCTTTTACACCCTCCTGTCTCCTTCAAACTGACTGCTCCAGATCTGACTGTGGTTTAATGTTTTCTTTCAGCCCCCTTGGTCTATGAGAAATTGAAGTATTCAGTAGCTCCTAGAGCTGATCTGACTTTCAGCTACCCAAGCAATACCAACAGTAGAGAACTGAGGGGAAGGTAAAAACACCACAGGATTCACCCCGCAGGTTAAAATCAAGTACTGAACATTGTGGGGAGTCTAGCGGCTTTATCGCCAAGTGCCCGTACTCCCAGAGACAGCACAGGAGATACAAAAGCCAGCATCTCCGTGTCTGCATTGACTGCTTGGCACTTCTTCTCCCTTCCCCTGCTATGTGATAATCCCAGTGCACTGGAATTGTGTTCTCTGAGCTTTGCTTGACTGGCCCGATCCCATTTCCCAGTCTTCCCCACTATGCCGACAGTATCTGCATTAGGTTTTCTTTTCCTGGGACTTTGAAACCCGCTCTTCCGTCAGCTACTCATTCTTCTCCTTGTCATAATCCTTTTTCATTCCTTCTGAATACTTGCTACGCGGGCAGATCTACAGAGGGTATTTGGAAAGACATCGGTGTGGTCTCTCTGCTCTTTCGATCCCTTCATAGGGACTTCAGCATTTCAAATAGAAGTTCAGCTAAGGGAACCATGCCACATTTTTCATTGCGGCAGACATATAGGGAGAAGCTTCAGTTTCTGTTTGACGTTTATTTTTTCATACTTTTTTTCAGCAAGGATTAGACTAGACTTTAATGTTCAGAATGTACCAGATAAATGCTACAAATAAGTTCGGTCTTGTCTATAGCCTTTAGCAGTTTTGCACCAACAAGATGAAGAGCAAGTAAACAAAAATTGTGAAGTTCTGTCAGGCTGGACTGCTATTTACAAGTTTATGTTTGGCTTTGAAGTCAGTGCTAAAATGCTTGACATTCTAGAACAAAAAGCGCTTCCTTGCAACTTGCATAAATCCCTATGAATTTCTAATGGAAATAATCTAACTGATGGTCTTAGAAGTCTATTTGCAATTAAAATAACTACAATTTTTTAAAAATTTGTAATACCTATTGACGCACATGATGAACGACTTTGCTTTACAAAATATTTACTCCAATATGCAAAGTACCAAGCTTCATTTTAAAAGAAATCTTAATAAATCCAAGTCCCTTCTAGGGTAGATATGACTAAGGAATGGACAGAACTCCCACATGTTCATGCAATGCAACTATCTTGTAATAGTAACAACGCAGGTCTGCATACTTTAAAATGGCCAGATTTAGTACACTTCACATTGCCCTCCTGGGGAGCTAATCCGCTGATTTCCTAAAAGAGGCAGCAAGACCATTCCCAGGTAAGAAACAACAGCAGGGGCAGGCACCAGTGTCCATACCCATCCCACCCAGGTCCAGTGCCTTAACTGCAGAGTCATCATAAATTGGCAGAAGCCAGACCGTACACCGGGTCCCGCAGGGGTGGCTCAGGGGCTCCTGCCAAAACTCCTGCGGGGAGCGTGTCCCTTGTCCCGTCACTCCTCTCTTGCTGGGGTAGCAGTTCTCCAAGGACGGCTGGACCCATAACCTGTGGATTTATGGTCAGTGTATAAAAGAACAGAGGCGACCAGCTCTTTCTGCCCAGTTCTGAACTCCCGTAACACAAGGGGTATATCAGCATGCCCTCAGGGGGCTCTGCAGAGCCATGCTGCTTTTTAATGTTGACTTAGTGTTATGCCCCTGAAAAGATCTAGTACAACCCGCTGAGTACGCTTCCACTTTGTGACAAAAGACATACAGACGAACAGTTTGAACAGTTTTCCATAGGGATTTCTTCTTTTTTTCATATTGGGCTATATACAAATATTGTGGTTTGCTGCCAGGGCTGATAATTTTCTAACCTCAGTTACACCCTCATTACTGGGATCACACAGATGCAAGTGCGGAGAGAAAAGAGTACAAAGTCTGTGGCTGCTATGCCACAGCTAATGTAATCAAATACTTCAGCAATCGATAGTCATCTGCCTTGCCAGGGTCATGGGCAACCACAGGGTTATAACTGGGCAATTCTCTTTGCTGCCTCTCCTAATAGCAGTGCTTTTCTTAAGACAGGAGACCAAAAAACGTAAAACCAAAGACCATAAAGGCAATTACAAAACAACTGGGCAGATCCAGGCTGGCGGGAAGGAGCAGCCTCTGCCGTGGGTTGTGTATATCACATTACGTACTAACTAGGCAAAGTGCATAAAGAGATACGAGCAAAAGGGTGGCAAAGACCTCACTGCCCAGGTAAGAACCTTACCCATTAGCTTAGCTCAGGCATTCACTCCTTTTCTCAGGGAATCTGCAGCCTGTTTTCTTGGAAAAATGGAACAGATTCAACAGGATAATTTGCATGACTCCCTGACGGTATCCTTATAGCTAACGTGCTCTCTTAGCTGAGAAAAGATTCAATTTCCACATGGGATTGAAGTCCCTGAGGCTCTCCCACAGCCCAGGGAACGACTTTAACCTTGTGGTTGTCCTGTAAGGGGGTGAGTCCTGCAAGAGATACCTCCTGAGGGAGGCACAACCACATTATAATTAGGCACAAAAAGGAGTTTAAGCACTCAAACTTTTTTGGACCCAGATGAGCTCTGTGTTGGGTTAGCCAAGTGCCTCTACACAGTGATTTTGGGATTAGGAGCGAGACATAGGCAGCCAGGTGAGAGCAGCTGGCTCATAACCCAGCAGAAGGAGGCATTTTGGCTCAGCTGATGGAATCTAGGCAGTGAAAATGTTTTACAGTTTTCAGGCTAAAAGAAGTTTTTTACCTCATCACGGAGTTCTTGGAGGTGACATGATGACCTTACTAATGAAACAAGACACCTTATCAGAAAACAAGACAGTTGTACATTTCTGAAACCGTGCTGGCCATAGCTGTTGTTCACCAGCTGGGATTCATCCACAGAGAAGCTACCCCAGATAAGCTTTTGATATATATTAAGGGTCATGTAAAACTACCCTTGGCAGACTCATCTAACCCCAGCAAGCTGAACCAGCTCCTTTCCAGCAATGTGAGCCTGAAGCATCGGCAGCCACACTGGGAGGCAGCAGTGGCAGGCTTGGGAGCAGGAGGATGCAGCGTGGAGGGGGCTCTCAGTGGTTGAGACCTGGCCCTTGTGAGCGGCAGCACACTGGTGATTTTCTCAAGGTTAAGGTTCAGCCTGGAGCTGCCTGACAGGATGAAGCTGAAACCATCCAAGTCAAATTTTAAAAGGAAGAAGCTGCCACTGCATTTGTGTGGGGACTTGCTCTGCATGGCTTGCTTTGAGGAGCTCCCCAGTGGCAGAAGGAGAAGACCTCCTGGTCTATGGATCCTGATGGGCTGAGGGTCAAAGCTGCGTGCAAAGTGCTGCTTTTCTCAGTCAAAACTACAGCACGTCTGGGCTCAAACAGAAGCAGAACTGTAGGCACCTATTAACAGCGCTGCCACTGAATTCAGGCAGCCACTCTCCAACTTGTCAACAGTGGCTTTGGTGACTGCGGTTTTGAGCAAAGACTTTCAAGCCCTACCTAAATTTCTTAAATGGCTTTTGCATTCTACTGTAGAAATATCAGGATGAACTGGTGATTATATTGTAAGACATTTCACGCAAGTTTCTGAAGAAAAAAAAAACCAAGGAAGTGAAAAGAGGAAAAGTCATGGGATTATTTTTCTGAGAGCGTGAATTAAATTTTAGTGATAAATATAGCTTAGTTGGCAATAGGGTGCTTGAAAATATATTGCTCATGGTCTTTGTGTAAACAGGTAGCTGTAGCAGCATAAATAGGTTATTTACCATCCATGAACCGCTCTGAGTGCTACAGTCGCGTGTCGGCAGCCTGAAGATAGGGCCAAGATCTGCTCTCATTTACACCACCGTCAGGTGAACACAGTTAAGCAGCACACAGAGGGGGCTTGATCATAATTATGCCTACAGTCTGTCCCTCTTAAGCTAGCTGCATACAGGATTTGGTGGTAAAAGCAGTCATTGTCTCATAATAACCTTAGAATTAAACAATAAAAAGGTTACATACTATTAAACGGACTGTTGTCTGTGTAAATACACAGCTTGCTAACTGTTGTTGACTTTAATTTGTTTTCTGCCAAGATGGACAACTTTGTGGGACACATTTCAAATCAAATGATCTTCAGTGGTCCACGTGTCATGAAAAGAGAGAAAGGTCACTTCAGAGCAATTCACTAAAGAGCCACAGATTTTTAAAATGAGAAGTTCATTTTACATAATTCGGTGATAAATAAAATCCTGCAGACCCTGCTTATCTTTTTAAGGCTAATAGTAATTTCTGAAATTCATCTCATCAGACAGCAGGATCCCACAGAGATTTTGAAAGATTAAAATACCTTGTCTGACTCTTGTTTTGAGCGCTCTTCAGTGTGAGGAGCCATGTAATTATTTCTCATCAATGTTTGTGGAACAGTTGATTGGAAGGGGACTAGAAGTCTCACAGTCTCCAGTAACAGCAGACTTGAGACACACAAACATCCACAAGAACATCATTAAAGACCATAGGCTGGAAAAGGTCAGGCTAGAGGTCCACTTCACCCTAGGCATGACAAGAGGTCCACTTTAGCCAAGAGTATGGCAAGCACAAGTGGAGCTTCCTCAGGATCTGTATGAGGCTCCTAAGTAATGGATTTACTCTCAGAGGTGCTCAACCTACAAGTGCTCAGCACTTTTCAAGAAAACAGCTGGTTTTCTGTCAGGTTCTGGAAGGCTCTGGGAGGCCTCCATGCTCCTGTTAGCTGCTGGTGAACACCCTGTGGGCAGTGCCTGCTGGCAGGAGCATGGTGCCCTGTCCTTGCCACCCCTCTGATGTCCCTCTGCCAGCTGCGCCGTGGCCAGTCTCACCTTTCACTTGGTTTATAGAGAGACCAATGCCAGCTACCCTGCCTCTTCGCAGGCCGTGCTCTGTATGGACATCTGGCCTCTTTCACGTGGAGAACCTCAAAAGATAAATCAGAGCCTGCAAGAGAATTGTGGACAGCTATGAACATCTGGTGACTGCGAGAGCTTTACCATGGAATCATAGAATCTTCATGGTTGGAAAGGACCTTTGAGATCATCGAGTCCAACCAAACAACCTACAATCTCTGCCACTAGAGCATGCCCTGAAGTGCCACATCTAGACGTTTCTTAAATACCTCTAGGGATGCTGACTCAACCACCTCCCTGGGCAGGCTGTTCCAGGGCCTGACCACTCTTTCAGTAAAGTAATGCTTCCTAATGTCTAACCTAAACCTCCCCTGCCGCAACTTCAGACCGTTTCCTCTGGTCCTGTCATCATTCACCTGGGAGAAGAGGCCAACACCCACCTCTCTCCAACCTCCTTTCAGGTAGTTGTAGAGGGCAATGAGGTCTCCCCTCAGCCTCCTCTTCTCCAAGCTAAACATGCCCAGCTCCCTCAGCCTCTCCTCATATGCCCTGGTCTCCAGACCCCTCACCAGCCTGGTAGCTCTCCTCTGGACACGTTCCAGCACTTTTTAACTCCAGTTATATGAGTTCTGTTAACTGCGCCTCATACTCGTGATACATTGACCTCTTACAGGTATTAGTTACACACAGCAAACCTGTGTAAACGGACTAAAACAATTGTTGTCCATTAAATTGCGTGTCTGGAGTTAGAAGAGATTCTTCTATGTCTGAAAAGAGATTATAGTCAAAGGACTTTTCCTGAAATCTGCTGACATGATAAAGCATTAGGAATTCTGCAGCATCTGCAGAAACCATAGCCAGATGCTCCGAGATGCTACAGAGATGTTCTACACTGCAGAGGTTTCTGCAGACAGCTGACATTAAGGTTCCTCATGGAGGCATTGCAATGCCAGAAGGTAGATGCCTGGTTGCACCGCAGAAGACCCAAGCTGGCTGCTGAGACTCCTGGCACAGGCAGAGCAGAGGTAAGGGCTAAAGGGCCAGCCCCATCTCGCCCCACGAGCCGTTTCTAAAGCTAAATGATACCTTTGGTTACATGCTTATTCCTTAGCCTCCCTGCTAAGAACATTTTTACTATTGTTATTTACTATTGATATTATTTCCACACAGATCAGGACTTTGATATAAGAATTATACAAACACAGAACAAACCCACCATGCTTTTCCCAAAAATGTCACAATCTAAGGAAATGACAAGGTGAAAACCATCCATCTAAAGGAGGGCAAGGGCACAGCGAGGCAGCGTTGCCAGCATGCCAGCTACTGGTCTGAAGAGACCAACATGTTGGTTAATGTCAAGATTATCACTGACACTAAAGCATCTTGATATGGTCAGATCTAAAACATGAGAACTACACGGTCAATACCAGATGACAGATACGTGAGGATTAAGCTATGAAGCTCCTTGAAAATGAAAAAAGAGCAATTTATCTTTGGTGCTATAAAGGATGCAGAAGAAGGTGGCAAGGGAGGAGGGATCACAGTATAGATAAATGACATTTGCAACAACAATACAAATGGATGTAGTAGTACAGGAGAGCACTAGAAAATTGGTACAGTGCAAGAAGGGAGCACTTGGATTAACGTTTTGTTAGGAGAATGTCTAGTAAAGGCTATATCTTAACAGCAGTTATGCAGAAGCCAAGAGAGAACATTTTAAGAAGAGGAGCACCACCGACTGTGGCAGAGACTGCTGATGGGTGACCAAGGGCGAGGATGAGGTACTGTTTTTGAGACTTGACCTGGCTAAATCATTGGGAAGCAGCGTCACTTGAATGAAGCAGGTGTAAATTCAATTGGTGGGAAGCCAGAACAGCACTTAAAAGCAGTACTCCAGAATGTGATTTTAAATGGTGTGTTCAGCAATCTTGGAAGCAAGAGAGGAACGTGGCACGATGATCACTGAAGTAAGCTTGCGTTAGGAAACAAAAGAGCAAGGGAGAACAAGAGGTTAAGGGAAGGAGTGACAGACCTGGCAACTCTCAGGAGATACGACAGGATGGGGTCAGAAGAAGAGGAGGACAGCCCAGTAAAAGTGCTGGTTTAGTGGAATCCACAAACCTCGATTCCTAGAGTAGACCTCAGACAGACCCTATTCCAAAATTACTGCTGTAAATAAAATACAGCAGACTGAATCCACATGCACGTACTTATGCAAATATTTGCTACCCCTCTGATCAAAGTTATTAGGTGATAATATTCAGCCTTGGAAACTGGCCTTGAACAGCATTTATTAAGGTGTTCCACTACTACAGCTATTGCTAAAGACCAGTACACCAAACCGCACCGTCAATCAGCCTTGAACCTTTGTGCAGAGGACTACCAGTAAAAGCGTACAGAAAATAACATAGCTGGAGCCTGCCAAATAAAACACATGTGCAACTATCACCAGCACTATAGAACCATTATTACAATTTACGTATTATCAAAAACATGCTGGGAAACAAGAAATAACTACAGAAATACAGAATTTTCACTGCTTGTTATGCTTATCTGAGGGATAATTACAACATTTTTGAGGCAGCTGCTTTTCTTAAGTTAACGGCCTTTACTTCAAGTTCCTAGTTTCAGCGTAATACAGATTTTTGCAATGAATACATAGTGAGCATATAAGAAAGAAAGGAAAAAATTGGGTGCCACATATATAGATGAAAATAATTTATGTTACAGTCTGAAAAATAATTAAATTATGCCACCAAACACTATAGGAAAAGATAATAAAAAAAAAGTTTTAAGTCCTATTTTGAGAGTGTCAGAGAGTCAGAGTCAGCTCACAGATTAAGGAACCTATCTGTAGGTGTCCATATGTGAACTAGATTTCAAAACTCCTAATATAGCCAATGGAGATCTGTTCAGCACAAGCGGAGAGCTGAGCACCAGCAGCTGCCAAAGTACGCGTGTCTCATTTAGGGTAAACCAAATAAATCTCTACACTGAAATGACAGCACTGACAAAAGCTTTGACTCCTTTGTCCACACACAGGTATCTAGAGCCATCTGAAATGCCCTGTGGTATCCCATGTAATCTCTAGACTCACTTCATACAGGCATGTGGATTCCCATAAATCAAGTGTCAAATCTGTCGGCTTCATGGTGTCCTCAGAGACCAAAAGGCTTCTGGAGTCTGACTGTGGGAAGGCAGCCCTAAACCTTCACAGACTAGAATGGGAACTGGGCACCTTGCTCATACGTAAATGTGTACAAGTAGATACCTACATTTAAGTGTCTTTGAACTGAATTCCATTCTCAGAGTTTCAAGGACTGCAAAAGAAATGCAGGCTTTGAGTTCAGTTTTGGTCATCAACTTTTAAAACAAATTTTGATTTCTACAGGAACAATAGCGATCGATCCTGTAAAATAATAAAACTGCTCTGAAGACTTTTGCTCTTAATTACCCTGTGAAAGGAGATCCTGGAGAGATGGTGTTCTTGGTTTAGACATCGTAGCATGTAATTTGCGCATAAGGCAAGGGAGTCAAGATTGCACAGATCTGGGAAAACACTTTGGCCAACAACCTTTGTGGAAAAAAATGCAAATTGTAGCCAATCAAAACAGTTATATGTGGTTTGTATTTCCTGAATCACTTAGATTGGAAATAAGGAGATTAATTCTTTCCTTTCACTGTATTCAAAATGACACATTTCTGGTTTTCTTCCCATTTAAAAAGCTCTTTTTCAAAATAACTTCAAGTTAAAGGATTAAAAGATGAAAAGCACAGCACTTTGTTTCAATTGATCTATACTGGCTGTCACAATGTTTTGGTTTGCTGAAGATTCTGATATATTTTACTTAGGCCAGATCTGCTAAATGGCTATCATCCAGGTCTTTCTGAAATTAATTATTTTCACAGCTTCCCTAGAAACCAGAACTTCTCCTTTTTCCATTTTAGCCATAGAACTGTTAACTTTCTCCTACCATGTATTCATATACTGAAATCTATGTGGAGTCACATAGCATTTTCTTTTGGAAACATTTACCAGCCACTTCTTTGAAATTCTTACACAGTAAAAGTTCCCTGAGACACTTGGCATTGGTTTTCTTCCAGTCTCATCAACATCATTAGGAATTTAATCTAGAACTTCCACCACAGGAAGAGAAACCACCTCTTGAAAGTCTCCTCTATAACTTTTACTATAAGGGCAGAGAGTGGCTTTGTGTATTTCTATTAACTTGAAATCACAGAAGAGATACATCAGGGCAGATTCCAAGAATAATTTTCTGTTTATTGCTGTATGCACAAATATGGATCCATCAAACTACAGAGATGTTTCCATCTGCTGACATTAAATTTTGGTATGCAGCGTCTCATGACTATCACAGGCATACTGTTAAAATCAATTGGTGAGATGTACATTGCACAAACACTTCACAGTAAAAATTCCGGTGCAGAACTGCGTTTTTGTTTACTTTAAAATATAACAGAGAAAACCTACCTGAATTCCTAATCAGAAATCAAAGACATTGACTGTCATTTTATAATACTATTTTTTTTGTTCTGTTTGCTGTTTATTCTGATAAGCTACTACATATTTATGTTTCATGCTGCAGATGTTTCTTATAAACATGAGAATTTTATTAATTTGCTTGTTTTATACAAAGCAATAGAAAATAATCTCTGCTCACAGGAGGGGAAAAAAAGCCGCTCTCGCTAGGCTCATTGGTGCAAGTCAAATTTACCTCCATAACTACTTCCACCCTGCAAACCTCAGAAAGAAATTACATCAATCATATCATTCAAAGGAAGAATTTTATAGAAACCCAAAGACACCTAGAAATCTCTTCTGGGTAAGAACTACATTCTACCCTAAATGACAACCTCACTAATATAAAATTGAAAACTGAGTTGTATTCCAAAAACTTATAAGTCGTGATTCTGGGGCAAAGATTATGTTTTCGTTTTTGGGACCTTGCCCTTTCTTGACACCTATTCCCATAATTTCTGAAATAAGGTGTATCAAGTCCTTGTTCTAAGCGTTGTCACTGGTGGCAATAGTCCCAACAGGTCCACAAACCTACATCTTTTCATTTGACATGTGCATCACATCTGTCTGTTTTTCCTCAGCCAGAGAATTCATAGAATCATAGAATAGTTTGGGTTGGAAGGGACCTTTAAAGGTAATCTAGTTCGGAGAGCAGAGTAAAAGGGCAGAATCACCTCCCTCGACCGGCTGGCCACGCTTCTTTTGATGCAGCCCAGGATACAGGCAGTTTTCTGGGCTGTGAGCACACATTGCTGGCTCATGTCCAGCTTTTCATACACGAGTACCCTCAAGTTCTTCTCCGCAGGGCTGCTCTCAATCCCTTCATCCCCCAGCCTGTATTGATAGAGGGGTTACCTCGACCCATGTGCAGGAACCTGCACTTGGCCTTGTTGAACCTCACGACATACATATGGGGCCACTTCTTGAGCTTGTCCAGGTCCCTCTGGATGGCATCCTGTCCCTCAGGCATTGCAACTGCACCATTTGGCTTGGTGTCATCTGCAAACTTGCTGAGGGTGCACTTGATCCCACTGTCTATAATAATATCTTTATTAAGATATTAAACAGTACTGGTCCCAGTTCGTATCTCTGAGGAACACCATTTGTCATGGATCTCCATCTGAACATTGAGCTGTCGACCACTATTCTCTGGACATGACCATCCTACCAATTCCTTATCCACCAAACAGTCCACACATCAAATCCTTGCCTCTCCAATTTAGAGAGAAGGTTGTTGTGGGGGACCATGTCAAAGGCCTTAGAGAATTCCAGATAGATGACATCCATAGCTCTTCCCCTGGCCACTGATGTAGTCACACCACCATAGAAAGCCACTAGGTTTGTCAGGCAGGACTTGCCCTTGACGAAGCCTGATTCATGACCTTGCACTTCATGTTTCTCACTTGCAACTCCACAGATTTCCTGCACTACCATGGTTTTAAATGGAACATGATTTGTTTGTCTCTTACTAAGTCTGCAGAGCAGGGTGAAAGAACCCTAGGGCACACATGAAAGAGAGGTAGCTTTCAACCTAAATTATTCCGTGATTCATCCCTCCTCTTTTATCCCAGTCTTGGTACTGCAGCAGGGAAGCTTCAAGGGACTGATGCAGTGCTTATAGGAAGAAGTTCATAAGCAGAGCCACTTTTTGCTTCTGGAGGTTTTGTCTGTTTGTTTTCCTTTTAACTTCCTCATCTACAAAACCCAGAATCACAGAACGAGAACCCTGGCTCACAAAATGAGAACAAACTCCTGCTGACTTCTGCAGCAACACAGTCTGACTGTTCTGCTTTAGGAAACAGGGAAAAAAAGTAAAAAATAAAAGAGAAGAAACAACAGAAAGGGTAAGTTCTCTCACAGCTAGGTTGTAATATCTGCAGTCTTTGGTATGTCACTGGATGACAGATCAGCTGCAACGACAGCTAAAATCCCATTACAGAGAAGAAACTAGGAGAGTTTCCCTTGGGAGGCAATGTTGAAGAGCGAAGGTGCCCAGGAAGGCTGGTCATACTTCAAGCAGGTGCTCTTAGAAGCACAGGAGAAGGCCATCCCCATGTCTCGAAAAACGAGCCGATGGGGAAGAAGACCAGCCTGGCTAAATAGAGAGCTTTGGTTGGACCTCAGGAAAAAAAGGAAAGCTTACATTCTCTGGAAAAAGGGATTGGCAACTTATGAGGATTATCAAGATATAACAAAGCTATGTAGGGGGAAAATCAGAAGGGCCAAAGCTCAATCAGAACTCAGCTTGGCCACTGCAGTTAAAGACAATAAGAAGAGTTTCTATCAGTATATCAATAGAAAAAGGAAGACTAGGGAAAATGTAGGCCCACTGATGAATGAGACGGGTGCCCTAGTGGTGGAAGACACAGAGAAGGCAGAGTTACTGAATGCCTTCTTTTCTTCGGTCTTCACTGATAAAGCCGTTCCTCACGAATCCCGTACCCTGGAGGCAAGGGGGAAGGTCTGGAGAGAGGAAGATTTTCCTTCAGTTGAGGAGGACCAGGTCAGAGACCACTTGGCCAATCTGGACATTCATAAGTCCATGGGCCCTGACGGGATGCACCCGCGAGTGCTGAGAGAGCTGGCAGATGTTATTGCTAGACCACTCTCCATCATCTTTGAAAGGTCATGGGGAACAGGAGAGGTGCCTGAGGACTGGAGGAAGGCTGACATCACTCCAATCTTTAAGAAAGGCAAGAAGGAGAAGCCAGGGAACTACAGACCGGTTAGTCTCACCTCTGTCCCTGGGAAGGTAACGGAGCGACTCATTCTGGATGTCATCTCCAAACACATTGAGGAACAGGAAGTCATTGGAAGTGGTCAACATGGATTTACCAAGGGTAAATCATGCTTGACCAATCTGATCGCTTTCTATGATGTTATAACGGGTTGGCTGGATGAGGGGAGAGCCGTAGATGTCATCTACCTTGACTTTAGCAAGGCTTTTGACACTGTCTCCAATAACATCCTCATTAGGAAGCTGAGGAAGTATGGGCTAGATGAGGTGACGGTGAGGTGGATCAAGAACTGGCTGTGTGACAGAACTCAGAGGGTTGTGATCAGCGGCATAGAGTCTAGTTGGAGGCCTGTAACCAGTGGTGTCCCCCAGGGGTCAATACTCGGTCCAATTTTGTTCAGTATATTCATTAATGACTTGGATGATGGGACAGAGTGTATCCTCAGCAAGTTCGCTGATGATACCAAACTGAGAGGGGTGGCTGACACTCCGGAGGGCCGTGCTGCCATCCAGTGTGACCTGGACAGGCTGGAGAGCTGGGCAGAGAAGAACCTAATGAGGTTCAACAAAAGCAAGTGCAAGGTCCTCCACCTGGGGAGGAAGAATACTAAGCACCAGTATAGGTTAGGGGTGGACATGCTGGGAAGTAGTTCTGAGGAGAAGGATCTGGGGGTCCTGGTAGACAGTAAATTATCCATGAGCCAACAATGTGCCCTTGTTGCCAGAAAGGCCAATGGAATCCTGGGCTGCATAGGGAAGAGTGTGGCCAGTAGGTCGAAGGAGGTCATTCTCCCCCTCTACTCTGCACTGGTGAGGCCACAACTGGAGTACTGCGTCCAGTTCTGGGCTCCCCAGTTCAAGAGGGACAGGGAACTACTGGAGCGAGTCCGGCGAAGGGCAACTAAGATGATTGAGGGACTGGAGCATCTCCCTTACGAGGAAAGGCTGAAAGAGCTGGGACTCTTTAGCCTGGAGAAGAGAAGGCTGAGGGGAGACCTTATTATGGCATATAAGTATCTAAAGGGTGGGTTGAAGGAGGATGGTGCCAGACTCTTTTCATTGGTTCCCAGTGACAGGACAAGGGGCAATGGGCACAAGCTAGAACATAGGAAGTTCCATTCAAATACACGGAAAAACTTCTTTACCATGAGGGTGACAGAGCACTGGAACAGGCTGCCCAGGGAGGTTGTGGAGTCCCCTTCTCTGGAGATTTTCAAGACCCGCCTGGATGCAGCCCTGAGTAATGTGCTCTAGGCAATCCTGCTCTAGCAGGGGAGTTGGACTAGATGATCTCTAGAGGTCCCTTCCAACTCTGAAGATTCCGTGATTCTGTGAGTTGGCAATACTGCCAAAGTGCTCTGAACTTAGGTTAAAAGTGATAATCGTGCGCTTAGTCAAAAATGATGAGAAAACAGAGAGTCAAGGTCTAGCATGCAAAAGACAGAAAAGCAACAGGGAAAAGAGGAGTCCATAATAATGTATTGCCATGAGAACTGGCCACCACCCCAAGGTCCTTTTTTGTTACCATTCACTTCTCATGTCCACTATGTATTTCACTAGAAAGATCCTCTGCATTCACAGTACTTTAGCTCACTGAGTAAGGGAATAGGCTCATGCTTCCAGTGCAGATCTTGCCTTTTACCTCTGTCTATGAATTAAAGGACTTCGTTCTGGCCACAGTAGGGCCAAGAAACATCCAGATACCAATACCTTCACAGTACTGGCAACAGAGAAGCAATGTGGAAGAGATTCGAGGTCTTTAAAATGAAACGTTTAGCTTAGCTACTGCAAAAAAAAAAAAAAAAAAAAAGGAAGTGCAAAGAGTATAAAAAGCAGAGTCCATTAGTGATGTTTGCATCTGTCACTACTGAGTTGAGGGAGAGTTGTTTTCCTTTCTTCTACTTTAATACATCTTCCAAATGATTTCTTAAATGCACAAAAATCTGGCTCTCTGAAAGGCGAATCCTTGGAATACAAACTATTATGATCTATCTTCAAGAAAGTAATTTTTCAGCAGAAAAGAAACTGCTACATGACCAGCCTAATAAGCCGACCAAGCTACTCATCATTACTCAAGCATTAGCTGCAGAAGACCAAATAAAATGGATGAGGTGCAACATAATAGACAAGACCCTGAGGGTACAGAATGAAAATACGCTGTCAGAAGACTCCCTCAGTTTCAGTGTCAGATGCTCAAGTAGGCAAGACTACAAGAAAAAGCACGATGTTCATGAAAGAGGGGCAGCCACCTGCATGGGAAGCGCAGACTGCAAGCTCTGTGGGTGTTATGATAGCTGGAGTAAGAAGGCAGTGTCTTTTACTGTCACATCTGTTGAAGCTTTTCTACCTGATACAATCTGTTCCTCCCTCAGAATGACAAGTTAAAGAAAGGAGAAAAGAGGAGAAAAAAAATCTCCCCCTAATCATTTGCTGTGATCAACTTGCATCGTGTTTGTAATCGACTGCTCTATGTAAGGGCAAACCAGAAAGGAAACCTGGGCTCTGCTGATGTTAGCATCTGCTTCTTAATTGCTGAAGTCTGGCCTTCAAATCTCCAATACACTCAGGCTTCTTTTTGAAGCCTGACACTTTCCTTCTGTTATAAAGTACAACTTACTGGCAGAATCCATATTTCACTGAGGGAATTTAGGCAAAATACTTACCATATCCTGAACAAACCATAATAACAGTTCATTCTTGAAGATTAGTCTGATTTCATCAGACCCGCAGCTTTGGCAACCCCTGCTTGGTTTCACCCGTAAAATGCTAATCCAAATAAATTTTTCCTATCTGATAGTATAGTTACAGATCTTTTTATCCTGTCTTGCAGGAATTAAAATATCCTTATAGCTGTAGATAAGCTCTCTATAACAATGCTACTGCTACTATACAAAATTTCAAGTTCTTCTGAAAATATTACAAAAAACGATATTATAGACTATCACATTGTTACTCTATGGAAAAGAGACTGATTTGTTCATCTAAGAGTAGACCTAAACAAGTCTATTTGCAAAATATAGTTTTATCCATAATAAAGATATCTCACTATTGTAACAGCATTTAACAAATACTTAGTTACTGTGCTTGCACAAAGACAGCAGTACTATCTGAGCTTGCATGTGCTACTATTCTAAGAAAATTTATAAAATTACATGCGTGTTTGTTGGTGGCCTTGGTCACGAGTAAAAGCTATTTGGAAATCACTGACTCCAGGTCACCTCTACCTTCTCTGCTTGCGCAGTTGATTGGGTAATAAAGCCTATATAGACATCTAAGGCAAACAGACCTTGCCAGGTTGACATGTTCTGACTTTTTATGGGTTCAGCTAAACTGCCACTTCAAAAGAGAAAAATATTTTTCTCTTCCATACACTTTCTCTACGCCAAAGCTACAGATTATAGCCATCAATGCATCAACTTGGAGATTCATGGGACCGATACTGCAATATCAGTCAAGGCACTAGGAGCTAGAATTTGTTCCGGTATTAGGAGCTAGAATTGGAGAAACCAATAACGTAGTCATTAAACTGATTTTTTTTTTGTTTCAAAGTTTTACTGCCACTATTTTTAGGAATCGCAGACACACTGAGAGACATGGCACGAGCCACAAAAAGCTTAGGATTCAAACATTAAACCTGAAGTTAATTATTTTCACATGTGCCAACAGTCTCCAGGGAGTTCCTTAGGAAGAGATGCATTAAGCATTGCAGGCTCAAGCCTCTGACACAGAACTTAGAGACTTTCTGCACACATATGAGATAATGTTTATCTGAGTAAATAACAAGTAAAAACTGCTGTGTGGAAGAGGTCAGTGCAGGTTATAGGAGAAACATGGAGAATCAAAGTTCTTCCAAAATCCTTTCAAGGCTCTATGTTTCTCATATTTATTTACCGACACTGTGACCTATTCCACGTCTCTATCACATGTGCAACCTAAGCTTTATTTCTTAATTTGGGCAATGACATACTACAAAAAAAACACAAAAAAAAGACAGAAATGTATTCCAAAGGCTGAGCTCTGCAACAACAGGAAAACAAAAAGCACTAGCTAAGTAAACCTCATATATTATTGAGTCCCTTGGGGAAGCGTCAAAGAATTAGATTTAAATGTGAAATATCAAAACATTGGAGAACTCTGTGCAGCCTGGAATACACAATGACTAACCAAACTTTATTTGCTAATAAACCAAGCAAATAATAGTAGTAATAATAATAAAAAAAAATAATTTTTGCCATAGTGAAGTGAGGACCTGAGGAAGGAGAGCTTCCCTCATGAGAACTCCACAGGGCTGGAGTCCTTGGGTAGAAATTATCTGCCAGCACCATAAGCTTACCAGAAGGGATACAGGGAAGGCACCAAAATTTTGATTGTATAATTTGTTTTGTTTGGGGCAAACCAATTAGACAGAAGTAGGGCAAGTGCAATATTTCTAGGTGACATGGTGAGAACATAAGACAATCCAAAGTTGATTAATGCAGCCAGGTTAAGCGTTAGTTTAGTATATCTTGGGGTCTTCTGTTGAAGAAACTGGATCAAGAAAGATATTGAGGGAAAGGGGAAGACTTCAAGTCTACCTTTTGTAGCAGACTCTTGCAATCCGCTACAGTTGTCTGTAAGAGCCGACATACTCCAGGCACTATTCTACTGAACGACCAGCAGAGACAACTAGTAGAGAGCCAGGAATGAAGGAAAGCAGGTGCCAGAAGCTGAGCAGCCGGGAGTCCCAGCTTTGATCCAGCTAACAGCCTCTCACAGAACAGTCACTATTTCAGCGGGGATGTGTTGCAGGTCCGCACTAAACAAGCATCCTCTCCTGCCTACGCCTGCTGAGTGTGGCTGTTCTGCCTCCTAGGCTCAAATTGCCTCTGGGTTTGCCAGACTGACGCATCCACCTGCCCCCTCTCCTCCGTTTATTTATCTCTGTTCATTTAAGTAATTGCTTTAGAGAGGGGGAAGTACAGATCATGAGACCCAGGCAGAAACCTTCATGCTGAATTGCACTCTGTTTTCCAAAAATACACCTTTGAAATTAAACCTTTTTGTCAGCAAGTAGAAATGACTCCGCTGACATCAACACCTTAAATCACCACATGGCAAAGAATCCTTCATTTACGATTTCCCCTTGCCCACGTGACAGGCGTGGTTAATGTACAATGGGCAAGACGGAAATGTTCAGGGAACCTCCCTTAGGCACATCCCTAATAATAGGGCTTAGTCCTCCACTAAGGGTTGTGCCTGATGCCAGACCTATCTGTTATGCCTAGCTGAAACCTAGAATGTTTCCAGGCCTTTGAGTTTGATTTTTGATTCTACCAAGGTGGATTGTTAGGCTCTGTCTTAAAACCAGCTTGCAGTACAGTGAGGTCAGGAAGAGTTAGCTCTCTCCTTGCAAGCCAGTTGCACAAAGTTTATTTTTACCTTTTCCACAAAGAGCAGAGGGAAGAGCACCTTCAAAACAACTAAAATCAAGTTAGAACAGCCATTTTCCCTTTTTGTGGATGAAAAGATAAACTTTAAATATGCATATATAACTCAGCCTACGCCTGAACTTTCCCAGCGTTGAGATTTAAGACAGGATTCAGTTTCACTTTTTTCCTCTGAGCAGACTGTTTCAAGGTCTAATGGTCTGATCTCTCCAGATGAAGCATTCACTCCTTTCATGGAAGAATAAATTCTGGCTTACAATATTTGGAGTGGTGACCAAGGTTACCAAGCAGTTCCAACTGGGTCTAAGATCTGTGTCTGCTTCCAGGAAAAACAGTGTTCAGGAAGACTCCTTAGAAAATCAAAAGAATTACTAGACTGTAAGAGCAGGAGCACATCATTTAGTGAAAAACATTTAAACGTAAACATCTGCCCATGCTCCCTCTTCTGCTTTCAATGATTCTTATTAGACTACAGGAATTGAGGACTGCTATGGTAAGTAGCACCGCATTAATAAAAATATGCAGGATTTTAACTATTTTATAATTAAAAGTGTTGAAAGCACACACATGACATTCAAAACAAAAGAACCAATGTAAAAAAAGTGATAAATAAAAAAGTGGAAACAAGCATTTCACATGTATCAAGATACTCATTCATGGACAAAAAGCGGCAGCACTACTTCTGCATTCAGATCCAAAGTCTTCTCCATTGAATATTTCTCAATTTCTTTTAACAAGAACCAGCTTGCTAAGAGAAGAATTCAAACACAAGTAGCAATAAATAGCTTACCTAAGTTCTTTTCTATTAACTGCAAACTTTCCAAAAAACCTAGCACTTACATTTGCACATTCAGGCAGAGATTATTACTTGTAAAATCTAATTTAAAATGAATTAACTAAATCAGCACAAAAGACTGTAAGGACATTTAAGTTGTGAACATCTGATTAATGATGATTTAATTTAACTTGATTAGGAACAGTTGCAAGATAAACAGAAATGAATTCTGTTCATCGAAACGGAACATTTATCTGGGGTTTGCACAATGCAGGCACTAAAGTTTGAGGCTTCCAGTGGTCCAAAACACTGTTATTACCACGAAAAAGTTAATTAAAGTTTAATTTGGAAATCAGGTAATGTAATTTGTCCTCAAAGTGCAATTATTTGATAATTTTTATGACAGATCTAGTAAACACTATAAATTCTTTTGGTTTTTTTCTAGCTAGACAATCAAAATTTTTATATCAGCACCTAGGAAGACACTAAGAATTCCATGAAATAAATGCCAGCTTCACAGCCCTGCATAAGTAATTCTTTCCGTTCCAACTTCAGCAAAAAATATCATGTAGGAAAATGACTCCTAGGTATTCCCTTTTGGGAGTACTTGCTCATTAGTACGTAAATTGTCTTAAGATCTCACCAAATTAATTTGGACTGAGGTAGATTTATAGATGTAAAATAGTAGCTCTTCCAGAATAATTCCCTAAAGGAATTTTTTAAAACCCACTGCTAAGAACATCTCGCTGTTTACCTTAATGCAGTTTGGAATAACACATCTACCTTCTCGTGCCCCAGAAAAAGAGCCCAAATCGGTAGCTTATAGATCACATATTTAACTCGAGAGCAGACAGCTCCCAGCAAACAGAAAAGAAGGAGATACCCTCCTCACTTCTCAGTTTTAGATGAAAAACTTTTTAAGCTTAGTTTCTTTCCTTTAATGTTCAGATGTGCTGTCAGAGAGCTCTTCAGTTATGGACAGAAGACGACCATTACCAAAGGAGGAGTGTTGCAAGTACGAAGTGCAAGAAGGTGACTTCTGGTCTGTCATCTAAGTTCTGTTAATCATCTGTTTGAAGTTCAGTAGGTTGTTTTTGGAACGCCTGTAATGAAAATATTGAAGATGCACAGTATTCTGGCCTTTAAATATGAAACATACATCAGAATTTATTAATTGGAAGTATGATTAGACAAAGGCAAAATAAATTGCTTTCCAAAAACCAAGCCATCTGATTTTACCTTGTCTCAGTAGCAAAACCCAAATAAATTTGGTTTAATTAAAACAAATCTTACACAAAGCCAGCATAATAATGAGAATTAAACAAAAACCCAGAAGACAGAGAAGTTGATTTCCAAAGCTGGTTCATTCCAGTAGTTCAGCTATTGAAAATTGTGGTTCAATTTCACTTTGAAAATACCTGAACTGAGTTTCCAGCTTTGTACAAGCTTCTAATTCTTGTTATGCTTTTCTCTATCAAACAGCCCTATGATACTTTTTCTCCCTCTGTGAAGTAACTCACCTCTGTTTTCTTCCTGATAAGCTACCTGTTTTTAACTGTTTCAAGATAAGACATTTAATTCAGCATTTCCGTTGATTCTTTTGGTCCCGTCTCTAAAGTTCTTAAGAAGCAGGACCGGCACCACAAAACAGTATCAAACTCACCAATAACAAATACATGGATTAAAATCATCTCCCAGTCACAACATCAACTCTGCAAACCCCAAAGTGGTGTAAATAGTTCTGCTGCATTGTTTTCCCACTGTCATCCAACTCCTTTCCAGGGCCAGCACTTTCCAGGCTATTGGTGTCTTTCACAGTTGGTTCCAGATCCGTAACTTGACATTTGGCTGTATTAAGGATGCAGTTGATAGGATTATTACAGTTCATTAAATGTTCATCATAGTTGCTGCCTGCTGTTGTTTATCATTGCACTAATCTTTGGGTTTTCAGTTTATTTTCAAATATTTGATGAGCAGTCCTACTTTGAATCTCTTCAGGAACCCATTACAACTATATCCATCCCATAGAAACACCACAAACTGACTGCTTTTGGCGTGCCATAAATTCAGTTTTTATTATTTCAGACTCTTGCTGCTGACTGTCTCATCTGCCCATAGAACAGCACCTGTCTACGCTGAGGCCTGTCAGGCTTAATCAGCACGAGCAAGGGGAAGGTTCAACTCCGGGTCTCTTCTCCCTGCACAGAATAATACAATTTAAAGATCAAGGGAGCTTTAGCTTAGTGCAAGCAACTAAGCAGGGAGCTTAGTAACAGCACCTCTCAGTGCTTCCATGCTATTCCTTGGTTCATTTAATACTGGACAGATTTTCAGCAAAGCGCAAGAACAGCATGATATAGCTGTTAATATATGCTAATTGCACAAGTGTGTCCAGTAGTTAGATTAAACTAGAATGTTTACAAACATCTCAATACGCTGCTGAAAAAAACCCAAACCCAAAAAACTAACAAGGCTGATTGTGTTTACCCAGAATAAATGTTTACAAAGATGGGAGCAGTATCAAAAAAAAAAAAAAAAAAAAAAAAAAAAGAGAAACCACAAGTATTCAGGTGCAGGGAGATTTCAGGTGCAGGGAGATTTTAAGAGAAAACATTCAGTTTTGGATTATTTGGCTCTTGGGTGATAAAGGATTTCTGGGAAATACAAGCAGAGGTAAAGCCTGAGCCTTTTCTAAGCTGCTGTGAGGGAAAGATCATCATCCTCTACCAAGTTACTTCTCCCTTGTTTCAGTCTCCCTTCTCCCTTGTAGCCAGTCTTAACTGCATATCCACATAGGGCTGTATTCAAAGAACTGGTTTGTGCCAAAAATGCCAACGCGTTAGCTACAAGAGTGAGAATTTAACGTTAATGAAAGGTATGACATAAAGTTACGAGACAGAAGATTCTACAGGTTTTAAAGTACTGAGAAGCAGGAAAATACATAAACACGAGCATTGATACGTTTGCTACCAAACACTAAAGTTTAACAGATATTTGAAACAAAGAGATTGTGAAAATATGCAGTTGTGGTTTTTGGCATAATAAGAGGGGGAAAAAACCCAACGATTTAGTTAACCACTGTCCTTCATACATCAGTGTTTAATTAATAATGGTCTTCAGAAGTAATAAGCGATGTAACTTTGTCTATATTCTGAAATATGCCCAAAACACAGATTGCTCAAGATCGATGCCACAATACTGACTTTGGCCTTGCATTTATATAGAGAAGTGCTAATATATAAAATATATGCATAGGAAGTGTCCATTCCTTTCCACTTAGGCTTAAATATTTGGCATGCAACACAATCACCGCTTCATCACAACATAAATTGGGAAGAAAACAAGATTTGTTGACTATGGTCTTTTTAGCTTAAAACTTTAATTACTTAGCATGTGAAATGAGTTATGAATAAAATCATGCAGATATTCACATTACAAAACAAAATACTTCAAATACAATTGCACATTTAAAATTTAGTCAAATATCTACTTTGAGGTAAAAATGTAAGATTAATCAAATATACGGAGCAATTATAAGCTTAGCATAAATAAATTATTGATATTTTCAGAATAAAATAATCAGTGAAAACAGCATTTTTAACACACATATTGGTACAGAGATACAGCCCATTTACCCTCCTTCAGAGTGTGATCCACTCATCTGATATAAAGCCACAAATACTATAAAATTGCATACTACTAAAGCACAGCAGCCAGTTTGCCTACAACATAAGATTCCTACCTGCATACTGCAGTGCAGGGCCAAGTTATTTGAAAAAATATATAATTTCAAAGATTAAAGGGTTTAATTATACAGCATCCAAACAAGTATACTGAAAGCTGCACAATCAAATCCCCACTGAATACTAGAAAACGCCTTTGGCCAGAATTCCAAATATAAAGACCTGAAATTCAGGTCAAAAATAGGTGACCAATTAACACGTCTACTTTTGTGCATACGAGTGACAGCATAAACAAGTTCTGAGTCTGTGCACCTCAATGGATTTTTTTGTTTGGGGTTATTTAAGTTACTGTTCATGTGAAGAAACATGTAGCTGCACAGGGTTAAACTGCATATTCAGTGACCAGATGTCTACTCTCATGAAGTCTAAATCACAGCATTTCTCCAGATGACAGTGGACTCTCCAATTTCTTTAACTTCAAGAAAAAAAGTCATACTTATTTTCACAAGTAGAACAACTAGAGTACAAATGAGAACAATCTACTATAGTCTGCAACAGCTGAGGTTTGCATCTCCTGAACTGATTCACTCATATGAGCAACAATACAGGGAAAACTACATAAAAAATAGAATATAAATATTATACTGCACCATGAAACACTACAAACAGAATATACAAAAATTATATTAGGGCATTAATTATCTGTCAACCTATTAAACAGAACACCTTAATATTACTACAGATTGGAAGGTAAACATAACCTACAGGCTTAGTTTTCACATGGCTGTTTGTCAATGCAGCATAAAACATTTCCATAGTGCAAATCTTACCAACTGTATGAAAGATACTATCCCCCTCAGAAAAATGCTTCTCCCCCCACCCCCCTCAAAATAACAAAGAGTCATTTCACATTTAGTACAAGATGTGGTTTGAAACATACTAACATACGGAAGCTTAATTTTAACACCGAAAAAAAAGGTTAAACAATGTTGAGAAATTAAAATTAAAAAGTTAGATATGCTATAGCTGGAAGACATGAAACCCAAAAATCTGATCCGTGGAAGTGAGGGAATAAAAAGATGCTGATCTTTTCTTTTTTTCATCTGTTGGAATCATATTGTATGACGATGCAGCACGCTCCCTATTTTGTACCAACAACTGTAAGATTACTTTAGTTGCTGAAGAATCACAGTGTTCAGTATATCTGCTTCTTGTAGAGTCAGGCTTTCATCTGTCAGCTCTTTATTTGGAAAGGTAGTCACAAGAACAAAATCAGTTGTTGCAAATGCTGGACGGGACTGGATAATGAAATCTCGAATATCCTTAATCCTGTGGAAAGCATATGGACATGAAAACTTTGTATGATTCCATTTTGACATAAATCTCTGAATATTAAGATGATCAGAGAATACAAAACCTTCTAACAGCCTAAACCATTTAATATGTCCTGTTGATTTTACATTTCCATTTGATCGAGATGACTAATGGGTTTAGCCTAGAATTTTTTTTGCTTCTTGCATAAAAAAACTTAAAAATTAAAATGAATGCTGCTTGTTTTCTCAAATAACAGAAATAATATTTGTAGCAGAATTATATTGCAAACTGACAATTAACACAAAGTCAAGTAATTTCAACACCAGGTGTCAAAAATTTCACTATTAATTAGTATATTCCAAAAAGGCTAAGTTATTAATGCAAGGAGGAATCTTAAAATATATGGTGACAGTGATGAGAAAGCAGAGGGGAAATATTAACGCGCTTCAAAAGCAAGAGGTTTCCCCTACATCAGCAGTATAACAAGAATAATTTAGTTTTATAAGACATGGATGAAAAATAAGATTTTAGAGATAAAAACCTGAAATTTTATGTTTCTGCCTATGACAGTAAGTAAGCTGAGAATAAATCTTTGAAGATCTATTGTAACTAGTAAGTAGACAGATTTACTGTGGCCAAATAAGCAGGGCCTTCAACTTTCTACCAGTCTTCAAGGCTTATGACACAAGCAGTGCACTTTAGTAGCTGATTTTGATCATACATATGGCAAGTATAACTAAAAAGATTCACATCCAAGAGAAAATTAATAATGATGAAAATAAGCTTCTGTCAACACACCCTTGGTCACAGATGTTACTGGGAAGTTTACCACTTCTACCCTTTCATGCAGGCAGAAGAAAACACATCACGGCTACAGAGGCTCCAAATAAGCCCTACTGTTTATCTAAGTCACTTCTCCAGCCGGTTCTGTGAAGAAAGGATCTGGGCCTGTACTATTAGTGTACATTACCAGGTCTGCAAAAATATGTAAAATTATTGCTGTATCTTCCTCCCTATCTTGGCTAAAATTGCCTTATTGTGGTCTGTGTATGTTGTCAGGTGAAGAAAGCTGCACATTGGCTCTGCCCTTATTCTGAGTGAGAAGGAAAAAAAGGAAACGTGAACTCTCCATATAACAATATTAACATGGAACTGGGTCCACGCTAAGACCACCTCCAAGGCAGGATTCAAGCTCAGTTTCAGCTGCGTTCTAACACAACAGTGCAGATTTCAGATCAAAGCTGGCTTGAATCCTGCTTGCTGTGAAGCATGGGTGGAACTACTGCCCAAATCTCTGCCCTCTGCCCAAAGTTCTCTCAGCCACACAGTGCAAAGCAGAGCTTTGCAGAACCTTGCACTAACACAACCTCTTAGGCAAATAAACAGGGTTGGCCAACACCGTTTGTGGCAACGCCCCAACAATGTCAATAAAACTGATGGCAAGCTCTAATCAGCAAACTACTAACAGACCTAAAAAACCCACCAAGTTCACAGGCTGCCAATTCTTAGAAGATGGCCACCCAAAACAAAACAAAGGTTGGTTCTCATTATTATGTCCAGCTGACATGCCAGATTTGCAAATGAGCATGTTATGCCCACACACCCTTCTGCATATGGGCTGCAGACTACACTTATAACCCATGTTATGTTGAGTCACAGTCTCAAGTGTAATGAGGTAGAAAGCTGGAGCTCTTCATTATGGGCAACAGGATTTCTCTGCCTGTAGTGTGGACTATATTCCAACTGAGAATATACTCCACACCTTGCAATATAATGCCTTCACCGTGCCATCCGATTCAGCCACACGCTCCTCCCAAGAAGAGTCCAGGGCTGGGATGACTACATAGCGAGGCTGTCCGGATTTCAGTTGCCCTGAGAACAGTTATGGCTGGTACCGTTTCCTTACAAATCATGGGACATAATTGGTCATAAAGGTTTGTGACTTTGCAATTATAAAATATCTTGTGTTTCCAAGTGACAGAATTTTGCTTTGGCAGTCAATTTACCAGTATATCTATGTTATGAAAATGACACAGACCTACAGCATTTCAGTGGAACTGTATTTTCCCCTTTTTGATGTCTTGCTGATATTCATTTCATGACAAAACGCAAACTTATCAAAATAGTTATGGTTACCTACATTGAGGCAGAATCAATTTACCTGTGTGCTTGATTAAATCTTTGTATTAATCGGCTTCCATCTGCTAATCTAATTTGAATTTTAGTTGCTGGCATGGAATCATCAATCAGAACAGGTGCATTAAGAATGGATTTCTCCTCCTCTTCTGGGGAAGAAGGTGTGCTGACTATTTCAGGTGTAAGGCTAAAGGATTGGAAAAAAACCCAAATAAACTCAATGTCACTAATGGAGTCAAATCAGAACTGAATAACGTTTCAGTTTTCTTTTTCATTGAATGACTACCATGCATATCTAGTACAAATAAGCAATGAAAATCCTCTCAAAGTTATCTGAACTAAGTATACACATAGCTTTTCTCATAGACACAAAAAATGTTTTTGTAGTTTTATGTCAATGATTGCAATATTTCATATTTATTTTTCTTATAACTGTGCATATCATTACACTTGCATGATTTTAAATAGGTAATCAAGTATAAACAAAACTATCTTTGTTTATGCTTACAGAGCATGAAATGACAGTCTTCTATACTGAGATTTATATATCATACCTCCTGGACTATATTAAAAAATAATCATGTACCATTATAGTGCACTAAACTGACCCAACCTGCTTTAGTAATTGCTTCCAGGAGCACTACTTCATGATTCTGGGCATCCTTCACCCTTTTAGAGCACAAATTATATTAACAGGTAATTGATATCACCACATAGTAAGCGTGGAATTTTTTACAGTTAGTATAAAAAGAACATAAACCTGATTTGAGATAACCATTTGGCTGCTCCTTTTATTGCTTACATACCTGAAACTTCATAAGCTAGCAAAACAAACAAAAATGCCACACAACAGGTGGGCACATTTTCCTACATACAGAACATCTCCTCTTCCCCACCTATTTTCTTTAATAATCTTCAATAATCTAAGCAAGTGCTTAGGTGAATAAGTTATTATATACAGTTGTTCCCTATGTCACCCCTACCAGAGCTTACCACATTCTCAGTTTCTGAGTACATTGCCTCATTTTTAAAAATATGAAATATAGTTAAAAACCACCTACCGAATTAAATTACTTGCAGAAGCAGACCAGTAATACCTTTTTTTGGCAACCAACCATATTACATGAATAAATGCAATCATGAACAGAAAGTATTCACAACTCAACAGCTGATCTCAAGTCAGCTGAAAAAGATGCTAAAAAGCCTATAATCGTTATGTGAAAAAGCTGATGATTGGCAGAGCTGAGGTCACATTTACTGTTTACTCTTACTGACCAACTTAGAGGTGAACAGAGATTATGCACTTTTGGGCAAAGTAGCCTGAAATGTTCAGTCACAGAATGAATTTTGGCGCATTCTGTATCAGTTCAATTGAATTACACACGTTAGAGTTTTAACAGCATCAGCCTACCCTTGCACCGGGACAGCAAATGAAACAGAACCAGGTGTAAGCTTTTCTAAATCATTAAATTTCAGGGGGTTTTACTACATATATGAAGTTTCTACTGTAGTTAGAAATGACACTAGAATTGAAGGAAGTGAAGGCTCCAATCAGAGGTTAAAAGTTGAGCCTCTCCTCTCCCACAATCCAGGCTTTGCAGTGTTATTTCATTTAGGGGAGCAACAACTGATTTCTCTGGTTGTTTGCTTTGAAAAAAACCCAGCTCCTACTATAGATTTTTGCAGCACCATTTCAAGTTTTAATCCAATCCTAGTAAAAATTGAGAGACTTTGATACAAATTATTGCCCATTTATTTGAATCAAATTAAAAGAAATCAGTTTATCAAATTATTTCTCTTTCTTAAAGCTAACAGACTTGCCTTGTATAACTTATAATGATTGACTGTTTACAAGGTTATATTTCAGGACAGTATGTCTGCTGCTTCATTCCAGAAAAAAAATATGGGAGTTGCTCCCATACAAAAATATTTTCCATCAGGATTAAGTCAGGCATCAGCCATACTGCTGCAATAGCATCTTCTATTCCCTTTGTGATGATCCCAGTAATAAAAGACGACATGCACTGCAGCTAAACCAGAGCAGAGTGTACCCTTACTGGCCAGTATCGTATTATAACTAAGTTCTGCCTGTTCCTCACTAAACGGGGAAGAATTCATTTGGGTCTGCTTCCTCTATCAGTACAGTACAATACTAATCACCTTTCAGCTTCCTTTGCTCCCATTTTAAACACAGATGAAGTTAAAAAGTAAAAAAAAAAGATAGGCAAAATTATATGCAAGAACAGGCACAAAAATCTCAGTCACAACAAAGCATCTAGCAAATCTCTGAGCAGTTCCAACAGAGGGTTAAGACTTAACTTTTTTCAAAATTACACATAAACTTTCATGATTACTGGTGACACTGAGATCAGGCCTGAGACTTGGGGAACAGAATAATTTTATATTGCTTTTGTCATGCGATTGGCTTCTCCATCAGGCTCCTAATTGATTAAATACAGCTTTAGAAATAGCATATGAACACAGAACAGAAAACCTAGTGGTTTTTACCTTCCAAGTTTTTGCCCTTCGCCACTGAAAGCTTTGAAACGCAGTCTAGGCTTCACATACTCCTGTTCTTGGTGGTCTTCCATATCCAAATTAACCTGGCCACCATGAACAATCCGCTGCAATTCCACAGGAATTTCCCTTAATTCCAAAAATAAAAGTTTCCCAATTATTTTCTGAACTGCAATACAAAATTACATAAAAACCTTACACAGTACAATATGAGTTGATACTATTAGTATGTTTACTTTAAAAGTCATAGACGTCCAATTTTTTTATGAATTGATTTCATCCTAAAGGAATTAAAAAAAAATAAAAATCAGTGAGCTGACAGTCAAAACCTAGAGCGTAATGACAGTCAAAACCTGGAAAGTGCTAACAAAACATGTGAAACTAAAAGCATCCTGTAACAAGTAAAATTCAGAGTTAAACCACCAGAAGGAACCAAAGCGTTCCAAATTTTGAAATGCCCCATGCATTTGATGACAAACACAGAATATATTTAATGGGTGCAGGCAGAGAAGAAGATGTGGAGAAAGAATTTTTCTTCACTTCACTTGAAAGACATACCTCAAAAAAGTTGCCATTTTAACTTACCCTCTTTTAACAGACTCAAGAAACTGAGCATTAGTTGGGTCCGAATAGGATCTCAATTCACCGTCATCTAAACTAAAGCCATTCCTCCACAGTTTCAGCAAAATTTGAACCTGTGAAGAAAAAATGTTGAAATAAAAAAAATGTGAAGACAGACAAATAAAGTAGTTCATTTTCATACAGATTATTTATACAATTTTTAATCTATACTTAACATATTATGCAGCAGACCACAAACAAGAACGCAAATGACAAAAGAACTGAGTGCTGCAATGTAACTATCATTGTTAGAATCCTTTAGAAAAAGCAAATAATAGTTACAGACTACTACCTACGTCAAGATCACTTTTACACTTGGGGAAAAAGAATCTCTTGGTCTGCTATCCATGATATACGAGATGATACAGCGACTGCGTAGTGAAATTCAGTGTTCCAATTACTTTCAAAACCAGTAAACATTTCTTGTTGATAAATGAAGAAATAAATCCATAAAATTATAAATTACTGCTGATACATCAGTTACAGTGAAAACTATTATTTCTTCAAATTATTACATGCTGAGCTCCAATAAAGTTGATACTAGCTCCATTTGGTTCAAATGTTAACAATCCTGGAAACTAGCCTCCTTCACTCCCTTCTTATTTTCCTGTGTTACTGCACTTCCAACCAGAGCCTGCACTTCCTTTCCCTGCAGCTGCCCTGCAGTCCAGCACACCCAAGTTTCACTAGCCAGCAAAACTGACCTTCCCTTAGAAAACTCTCCCTGCCCCCAGTTATGGTAACCCCACTGCAATAGGCTCAGTACAGCTGGCTATTACTTAGAGGGTAGAAGGATTATTTAAGAGGGTAGATGGCAACAGCTTCTGATGTGACGTGATAGCGCGCCCCAACCTGAACCACATCCTTTGGCCTTACTCATTGTTTTTTTTTCTAGATAAGCTTAACATTTGCTCTAGCCATTCACTCAAATGGCAAAGTGTAGAGAACTTTATTTTTCCCCATCCTCTCCCTCACTTTCTCCTTTTTAAGTGAGAGGAAAGGCAGGCCAGACAATTTTCAAAAGGCCTCTAACCTGCTGCTTCACCACATCCACACCCTCCAGTTTGAGGCTGGCTACTGTGCAAGCCACAACAAGAAACAATTCCTAACTTAAGAAGATTAAAATGTTAGCATAGCTAAGAGAATGCAGAACAACAGCTAGAGGAAAGTAACTGAAAGGAATGTCTGCTAAGAATTTCAAGGAAATTTATGTCAGAAAATTCCACAGTGGAGGCCTTAGAGGTATCCGATGAGTATCTGTCCTCTGTGGACACTTTTGCTTTAACAATTTCTACTTAACACATATCTAATATTTAGATATTAATTTTTTCTCATAGACATGGTTATAGTAATAGTGACATTTCAAGCTGTAAACATCATTAAGCAGACATCTGTTGGAGATTGTTTCCTGCTATTCAGAATTTTACTTACATCTTGATTTTCTCCATATATGTATTCAGAGTGCTTTTGTGATGAGTCACCCAATCTATATCCACCACCAGAAAATGACTGGAAAAAAAATATATAGAAAAGCTTATTGAAATAAGTATCTGAAATAGTTTATTAATATTCCTACCTCGGTGGAAATAAAAGCATCAGCAAGCTTGCTTCTGTGATAAAAAGCAAATACACTGTTCTAACTTGTATACTGTCTAAGTGGAAAATTATACCTAGTAACCATAATCAGGCTAAGCAGGTTTTATGTAATGTATTTCAGTTTCTAATCTGTACGGTTTTTCAAACATTAGTAATTCAACAGATAAGGAGATTTTGATTGTGATGCAACTGCAGTTTATTTTTTTTTTAATCAATTTTAATTAAAAATAAAGCGAATAATTCCAGTTCAGGCTGATTTCTAAAGATTTCCCCTGCAATTGTGTGGTTCCTCCCTGCTTTATTTTCTAGAGCAAGCTATCTGAGCACAGATAATACACAACTGTGTATCCTCTGCTATTCGCAAGCCACAAAAACGTGTATTTGCTCTCATATGGTTAGACGAGTTTCAGAGAGACAAATGTAAATAGAGATCAAAATATGTTTTAACTTTTACCTTAGCTTTACTGAAATCACCAGATGCTCTTGCGGCTTCATCTAATGGGACAGCCCCGTGTTCTCTTGCTTCCTTGAAGAGTTCAGCAACAATTTTACTTGGATTATTAGAAGCCCCAGAAATCTGTAGTTCTCTATATTCCGAGTCACCTGAATAAAATCTTTAGAAGAGTAATGTTCATAAGCAACAATGCTTTAAACGACAAGCAAAATTTTCCTCTTCCCATCAAAAGAAAAAATAATTAACCAACAAAGAATCAAATTCAGAACAAAACCTTTGCATTCTGATCACAGAAATGTTACACTTGGCTTTGACCTTCCCAGCAATCCAAGCAGCACTACTCCAAAGACATTTGACTAGCAAAACTACCTAGGTGCCTTCTGGAACAGATCCCAGAGGTTAGGGGCAAAGGCTATATGTTTAAGTGAACACAGTCCTGTTGCAGCCATGGCTTTACACACCTCATCTTATGTGGATGCCGTCTGCTCCCAGAAAGACCAGTTTCCTCAGGGGTGTCCTGTGCATGGGACTGTGCCTGGGCTGATTAGAATAAATTCACAACTAACACTGCCTTGGCACAGCAAGCGTAGAATTTTGTTGGAAAACTCAAACAGTGCCACAATTTGATCTTTAAAGATCTAATATACTTCAATTCCTGCCAATGTCAGAAATGGAAAGTTTTTAAGAAATTTAATTAACCTTTCAAGGCATTTTAAAATCAGCAGAAACTGCTGTGAAAGCTATTTTTGTGCTCTTTTTCTTCAACACAGCCCCATTTCTAGGTCTTGAAGATAAAAGGTTAAACTACAAATAATTCTGTTGAAAACTGTATCTGCTTGACTATGAAGATCAAGATATTCCTTGATAATTATCTTGAGGAAGGCGCTCTAAGTCTCTAAATACCAGTGGAATACATGCTGTAAAAAAAATCTATATATAAATACAAAACCTAGCAAACTTTAAAGTGTTTTGGTTTTGACTATAAGAAGCACTTATAATAAACAATTTCAACTTTCCTTAACTTTTTACTTAACCACTTGGGACAAGGCAGATCATGCGTGAGAGACATGCGAAACTGTCTCTCAAGCCAATGTCTTCAAAATGCTCTTGATTCCACCATATTTTACAATTACACAAGATCAGCAGTGGGTATGTTACAAACAAAGGCGCTGTTCCAATCGTACTGCTTTTATGATGTCACATAACTGACAATCCCTTATTATCAACTCTCCTCTGTACATAAATCTGTATTTATTATCCCAATTGCCATTTATATGGAAAATCTTTGATTATTAGATTTAAAAGAATTATAGTGGTAAGGAGACAAAACAAGAATTCTCATCAGAGCTTGTATTCAAGAAAGAAAGGAAGTACTCAAATATTTGAGTATTAGATACACAGAACAATTCAGGATGTTTGAGAAAATGCAAAAAAGCTTCTGAATCCAAGCATAAATTACAACCGTTACATCCATCCAGTCACGTGTTAAGGCATTAACAGGTCCTAAATGACTACAGCCAGATTCTGCTAATCATAGTTTTACTACAGGAGTGTACGACTAACACTCTAATAAGTCACATAGAGTCTCTGCAATTACTAGCTCTTTGCAGGACAGACTTAACTGACACACATTTTGAAAAACGGGGGGGAGCAAAGTGTGAATGTCACAAAAAAACCCAATTACTTCCACAATTGTTAAATGATATTTTTTTTTGTTTTAAAAATACCTTTGGTTTTCTTTGTCATCGCTCATGCTTCTCTCTGGTTTTCTCAACCTTCTAAGAGAATCAATTTTAAGACTGCCAAGAGAATAAAAGAAAATGTTTGAGGATGACTGGTACATACACTTCAATAAGTACTTCGTATCTAACTTCTGAAACTGCTTATTTTTCAAAAACAGAGAATATCGAGTTGTTGGGGTTTTTTTTGTTCTCACCACACTTTTTTTTGGCCACAGCATATAGCCATGGATGCTGCTCAGTGAATAAGCAGGAAAGAGCACATGTATAGCAGAGGCATTTTGCAGTAACAATTGGACTAGATGATCATTGTAGGTCTCTTCCAACTGGACTCTTCTGTTCTATTCTAGCATAGGTTATGCAGAATTCTGCTTTACGCCACTAGTGGTCCCACAGATAACACAGGTAATAGGTAAACTCAACAGATGTTTCAGAATCCAGTTTACCAGAATTAATTACACTTCAAATTCTTTCCACATTTTATCTGGTTTTGTCAAAAGGTAAGCTGCCTAACAAAGTCGACATTGGCTTTTTTTGATGTCCTGGAGTCCCTGCCTATGAGGAACCTAAAAACTAAAAAGTAGTCGTTCTCACTTCTATTTTACACAATTTTAAAAATACGTTGAATGGCAACATCACAAAAACTTTCAAAAGATGATTAAAATGTAGAATCAGATTCTGTTTTACGGTAGGGACAGATTGATAAACTACCATAGGACAAGCTAGGGTTGTTAGCTTGCAAAATGCCAGGAAAACCTGTATGGATATATGCTGTTATCCTGTAGTACTTGATAATAAAATTCATTAATGCCAGATGTGTATGAGGTACCTGACTACCATGGGATAAGACCATACATACAATCTACTACATGAGTAATGTCAGATCACTAGTTCAGATTTATGTACTTTGTCTGATTACTATACCTTTGAAATCAAGGTGTAGCAGAGCAGGCCGTCACTTTTTAAAGTATCAGTGTCAATAAAACAATGCAATTCTACATCCCAGTGAAGGATCTGCTTCTTATTACTTTCTCAGAAAAAATGTATTGTTATGGACTTAGGTCATGGGCACTTGAAACACTTTAATCTCTTCTATTTTCTCCCTTTGTCGCATTGTAGGTTTTGTGGGGCTTCTATTTTTGTGCCAATAGTCTTGAGTTTCAAGGAGCTTGCACAACATGACAGCATATATAATATGGCACTTGCTCCAACACAGCCCATAGACATTCTTCTATACCTGCAACTGTGGATGGCAAGCTGACTAGATGACTTCAAGAGCAGATATGTTTCCTTGCAATTAATACACTGTTCATCTGAGAACCAAACGAAGCCTACTAAAAGAAAAATCTCATTTTGGATACCATGCAAATAGCAGCCATCTCTTCTTTCTCAGACAGACTCCAGTATGATTGCCAACAAAGAGCAAGTGTTTGCCAACAGCTATCACACTGAAGTATGTGAGATACTGTATTGCAGCTTTCCCTTAAGTTGGAGTGGGAAGTTGTAACTTCATGATAAGTCTTGGTAAATGAAGCCGTTTGCTTTATTTGTTCATAAACTGTGCTCTATGTAGCTGATTAGTCAACTTGAATGGTTTCACCAAAACAAACAAAAACACTCACCAAAAAGCTATTATTTTCCAAGTGTCACACACTGTGCTAAAATCCCTCTTCCTGAAGATCTGCATTTGCAGATGCACTTGAAGCATGGCTTTGGTGACTAAGATCTTTTCTGCTGCTTAACCTCCTTTAAAACAGAGATCCATATTGGCAGCAGCAATTGAAAGAGAAGCCAAATACAAGACAGTAATGTTGTAAAGACTTATCTTTTTTAAAATGATTTAAATAAGAATTAATTAAAAACTGGCAAGATTTCTTTATAAAAAAAATTAATACTGCATTGAATCTTCAAATGCCTGCAAACACTGCAGGCCAGCAAACGTTGGATTTATACATAGGTACATGTCTTCCTTCCACCTGCCAAACCCAGACAAATTAAGAAGCTCTTCTTATTTCTCTCTTCCCATAGGAGCCTTTCTAATGAACCTACTAATGATTTTTCAAATTAATATTTGTCTCATCAGGTACTGACTTAAGCACAACACTCAAAGCAGCTCACTTGCCAAGATTCACACGAGCTACTGCTTTGCCGAATTTTGAAGAAGCAAAGAACTGCAGTATTTTTCTGATACAGCAAATTTCCAAATTATGTCTGTGTAAACAAAGAACAACACTGCATTTCACTTATAGCATCTTAATCTTATCTGAAGTGGGTTTAAAGTGTTTTGGAATGCCGTATAGCACAAAAGCTCCTAAATAAATAGAATTTAAAAAACATTCGGAGAAGACACAGACTATGCATTATTACAGGGATTCACAATTCCGAATTATGAACCGCTGTAAATTGCATTTTATACAAGGAGGAGATCAAGTAAGCATGACAAAGTTTTGCGAGCTCATACAGTACCTATTCAACACATTTCTGAAGTACAAAGCACATCTTACCTCTGTGATACTTTTGTGTTACTGATCTTTGTAGTCGTTGGTTTGTCAGGACACAATGACTGCCTTTTAGCTTCATCTTCATATAACTCTGCCAAGGCTAACTGTAGGAAACAAAACTCTTATTAGAAGTCTGTAACTCCAGAACTACATATGGAACAGAAACCAGACAAAAACTAATGCAAAATGCACACATGACCAGAAAAATCAGAAACATCAACATAAGAAACCCCAACTACTTCTCTAAATTCAAACTCCTTTCTGTTTTATGAAAAAAACACACAATGCTTAATACCATTGTGACTTGGAACTTGTACTCTGCTGTCATTTGGTTCACACTGCTACACTAACTGCATTCAGCCTGTAGTAGATTCAGAATCACAAGAGTATATGCACATGCATGTAGTAAGCATCATCTCATTAATGTTAATAAATTGCAATAAAGTTGCCTGGTAGCCCTCTGATAAGACTGGGGAGCAAATAATAAATTTTACAAGCATTTTACATAGAAATAGAAAAAAACATAACTCAAATGAGATTGTACTAGAATTAAGAACCAATTCAGCCTTGCTGTCTTGAATTCAAAATATCATTGTGAATACTTTTTTTTAAAAAAAAAAAAAAAAAAAAGAAAAGTTTCCCAAAGGTTCTCCAAATGCTGCAAGTTCATTTTTAGGAAGTTGTGCAAGGCGCATCTAACGTGTCATTTTTAGCAATCTTACTTTTGTCCTGAATAACACTCTACTTTGTTTGTCAAATCATCCTTAATTTTGTCCCCGAACTATTTTGTTCACACTACGCAAGTGATACTAAGGTTTTATCATACATACCAGAATAGGTACTAGGCTATAATTTCACTACAGTTTTATGCTGAAGGAATACACATTAAAATCAAATGAAACATCGTCTGTCCTTCAAAACACACTGCTATGAACACATGACATTAATCTCATATTATTGTGAGGCATTTTCTGCAGGGGAACAATATGAGCTGAGGAATTATACCCATTAAGAAAATTAAACTGAGTAACAAGACAGCTCAATAAAACCACTGAAGACCTCCATCCTATCTGAAGATACAAGCAAATATCTTTTAGATATGTAAAGCTGATGGAGTAAGTCATAGACAAGTCCATAAACAGACACTGAAAGGAACAGGAAAAGACCTACTCTGTACCATCCCTAATCCAGAGTTTAAGGGATGCTGAGGGAGCATAAAAGGGCCTGATCAGGCCTCTGTGCTTTCCTCATACCGCACTTCTTAAGGTGCCAAAACAAATCAAGTACTGAGCTAGACAGATGGATGGATGGTAGCTACTCTTATCCAGGACGGTACTTCTTTGGTTTTTAACATTTTATCAATAATCATCTACCCAAAACACCTGTCTGCTTCAGTTGACTAACTAAAGACCTTACGAACAAAAAGTACTAACACAGACTTTGTTACTGTTACATATTGTAGCAAAGTTAATCTCAGCAAGAACCTACGAAAATTCCAAATAGTAACCAAGAAAAAAGAAAACTATATCCATCTTTCTCTGTCAATTAATGTACAATTAAATAAAATAGGGGCAGTTTCAGTTACCAAAAGATTCACCTCCTTTCCAATCAATTTGTTGATAAAATATTTTCAACCTTCATACAGTTTCAAAGTCACACACACAAAAGAAATACTGCTAAAAGTGTCTGCAATTAAACATTTAAGTATCTGCAGAGTAACATTTTGTGATCACACAACTCTCTCGAAACTTTAGGCCTGCAAACGTGGGAAAAGATCTTGTCCTTAGCGTAAACCTGGGAAAAGATCTTGTCCTTAGTCTTACACCACTTTTGCGGAGACTGACGTTTTCATGCGGCGGAAAGACACTCCTACCAAATAATCGGGAAATACAATGGCGCCAAAAGAACTACAAACACAGTTAAAAGCCCAGCGCTGAAGTGTCGGGAGAGCCCTTCCAGTTCCCTGGAGAGCTGACCACCGCACACTCTGACCGACCACCGCTCCCTACAGTGCCTACTCCTCTTTCAGAGGAGCCCTTCCCTTCCCAGCCCCAAAAAGGGGGGGGTGTGTGGGAAAACAAGAAAAAAACAGAAGGCGACAGCCTCTGCTCAGAGGCCCAGTCCTGCCTGGCTACGGGGGGGGGAGCCCCGACTGGCAACGAGAGGGGCGGGGGAACGGCTCACCGGAGGGGCGGCCTGGGGGAAGGCCGAGGCGCCCCTGAGGGGAGCCGGCGCTCCGCTCCGCTCCGCCCCGCTCGCCTCGGCCCGGCCCGGCCCCGCCCCGCGGAGGGAGCGGGCCGCCCACCTCCGCCCGCTCACCTGCAAATCCCTGGCGCTGGGCGGGCGGCCGCTGCTCCGGGGCTGCCGATCCCTCCGTCCACCGCCGACCGCCGCCGCCGCGGACACTTCCCCTTCCTGCCGGGCCGGACCTGTCCCGCCGTCCGCCATCTTCCGAGGGCGGTGGCGGCGGCGGCCGAGGGGCGGGGCGGGGCGGGGCCAGCGCCACGAAGCCCTTCCGCCGCCAGCAGCGGCTGCCCTGGCAACGGGAAGGGCCGGGCCGGCGTAGCCCCGCCCACCCACCGGGCCGTTGCCATGGTGACGGCGGGGCCTGCCGCCACCGAGGGTGCAGGCCGCACGGGGGACGGCGATCTGTCTGTCTGTCTGTCTGTCTGTCTGTCTGTCTGTTTATGTGTGTGTGCCCTCAGCCTGCCTTGCGCGGGAAGGATACTGTGCGTGCAGGGGCCCGGCCCTGTCCCTCCCAGCCGACGCACAGAGGAGGTTGGGGGAAACGTGGGGGTTGCCCGCGGCCTCCTCGCCACACCTGGTGATGGAGGAAGGCTTTTGTCCGCTGACAGGCCTGGGCCTTGGTGGAGACCGGCAACCTGCACTCCACGATGTCCGCCCAATGGCCGGAGTGGGAATTTCTGTCGACTTTTACACGCAAGGCTCTCTGCAGAACTGTAAATTACCATTGATAATCGATGAAACCGAACAGGGTTTTTCGCTTAAATGCTTAAGCAAACTTGGAGGAGAAAGGGCTATCAGCCTGACAGACGGCGACTTTTAGTGCTCGAAGCAGTGCCTTGTGGGTGTCAAAATACCAGGCGGGTTTAAAAAGTGTGAGATTTTCTTTCTGACTCTTAAATATTGAGGATTAAAATTTTTTTCTAAATGTGGAAGTCGAGTTTGTCACTTTAATCTTATAGGATGAGATACTCTTAAACTTTGAAAAAACGTTGGCTATTTTGTAATAATTTTGTAGTCAGGTATCAAACTTGACAATGTCATCTTTCAGAAACTACAACTAGAAACTTAGAAGTAAAAATTTAGTGAAAGATCTCTGCTACCTGTAATGTGGTGGTTTGACCCTGGCCAGCAGCTAAGTGCCCACCCAGTTGCTCGATCCCTCCCCACCAGTGGGATGGGGGAGAGAATAAGAAGAGCAAAAGCTGAAAACTCATGGATCTAGAAAAAGACAGTTTAATAGAGGAAGCAAAGCTCCGCACGCAGAACAAAATAAGGAATTTGCTACTTTCCACTAGCAAGCAGTTATTTAGCTACTTCATGGAAAGTAGGGCTTCGTCACACAAAATAGTTATGTGGGCAAACAAACACCATAACCACGAGCATCCCACCCGCCTCCTCTTCCTTTTCCTGCGCTTTTATTGCTGAGCATCATGCTGCATGGTATGAGATATGCCTTTGGTCAGTTGGGATCAGGTGTCCCAGCTGTGTCCCCTCCCAGTGTCTTACCCCCAGCGTACTCACTGTCTGGGCAGAGTGGGAACTTGAAAACCTGGATGCTGTGCAAGAATTGCTCAGCAATAGCCAAAGCACTGACGTGTTATCAACGCTGGTTTGGTCACAAACCAAAACCACAGCATTTATGGACTGCTATGAAGACAATTAACTCCATCCTAGCCAGACCCAGTACCATGAACTATTGAAATTTTGGTTGAATATTTTACATGCTAATCTGCAGTGAAATAAAAAAAAAGAGTGCTAGAGGTAAGACCTGGAATGACCCTAAATGTAACTAGTGAAGAGCAAGTAGTGTTTAAAAGTGGATGTTTTCAGTTTCCCAAGAACAAATGTAAAGCAAAGAAAGCAAGCAAGCAGTAAAAGAAATCCTTAAAATAAATTCTCAGCAGACATTCGTATTTGCCATTTGCCATGGGGCAAGACATTGTGACAACCAGACTGACCGCAAGCACTTTGATATAAAGCACTTCTTTGATATAAACCAGGGGCTTTTATGTACAACGTGAAAGAAGTATTGATAATAGTTCAAATAGGAATCAATAGATCAGTTTCCAATTCGGTATTTCATCAAGATGTGGGTCCTTAGTATCTGCACACGAATAAATTATGTATATATTTTTTGTATAATATATAAAGAAATATAAAATGTATTGCATATATAATACATTTCACATAACTCCATATTCTGAACTATATCTGCTGATCATGTGTGCTTGTAAAGAACTCTTACTCTTTGCTTTATTTAAGAAAAAAACCCCAACCCTGAAAGGAAATAAGATTCCCCTTCAGTGCTCCTGTACTCAAAACCTTTGTGTGATGACTATGTCAAGAATAAAAATGTAGTCACATGTTGTTTCATTCATCCTTCCTTGGATTGATAAGTGGTGTGCAGCTGTTGTCTAAGTGAAAATGTCCTGTGGTGATACAGACTGAAGTAGCAGAGAGGACGTCTAAACTGTAATCGCTTTAAAATCCAAATAACTTTATTATGAAATCAGTTTTTTATAATTAGGTGTCCCATGTTTTGACAAGCATATCTTCCCTAAACATTGGCATTATTCCTGTCTGTCTTTCTCTGTGATTGCCTCCTCTTTGGTTATGGCTGCCAGCGATGTTTCAAGAGATCACCTGCATACAGATTAGCACATAATGTTTTTCTCAGTGAAATTTATACAGTCACAGACATCTGGAAATTTAAATCTGTCTATCCCAAGCAGTCATTTTAATTTGCATAGCATTATTATTGTGACCAATATTTTCTCGCACAGCTATAGAATTAAAACAGTTAATTGCTACCTGGCAGCTCTAGTTCCTTAATTAAAATTGGTCCTCTATTTTTCTTTGTGTCTGAAACACACTTCAATTATCCTAGATATTTTCTTCCTAGAGATTAAAACTAGCAGCATTTACAGTCTTCTCTTTGGGAATAACTCAGGTAACGGACAAGTAGTCTTTTGTTTTCAAAATCTCACTGCAGTCAGTGCATTCCAGAAGTAGATATAATTAAAATGCAAGTAAAAATAATGCCTGTCCTGGGCCAGGACTGGATTCCCAGCGTCTCTGGACTAGGAGAGCTAGCAGTGGGAGGGAAAGCTAGAAGTTGATATTGCCATGAAGCACACTTTGTCATTATTCTGAGAAGGCACAATATTGTTGCTGAAACTCTGAGAAGTGTCTGATTTAGAGGTCTGGTAACTGAGCAGGTCGAAGAGATTTTTAAGAGTTCAAGAGAGCGTTAGGAGTGAGGTTTTTGATGAAATCTCAGGATATCAGTAGCTCTTGAGGACATTCCACCATATTGATTCCACCACATTCCACCACGTTGATACTGTATTATTGCTACAACATTCACTGTGCCTCTCCAGCCTTTAGATTTTGAATGCCTCATTTATAGTTGACTTGGCTTCAGACAGCATTTCTGTGGTAAATTTCCAGGCTGAAAATATAGTGGGGTTTTTTTCTAACTAACGAAACAAAACCCACACTAGAGTTGGTGGAATGAAGATACACAAGATAAAAACTTTTAAAGGCACTTCTGAAGTCACAGTGAATTATAATAGCTTCTTGATTAGAAAACTTGTATCTTTCTTACTCAAACACCAGATAAATTCATGCTGATATAACATATTTATTTAAACCCATTTGCTTGTTTTCTGCCAAAAATGCATAGTCTTGTAAGACCGGTTTTGTGAGCAGTGGTCAGCAGCTAATTCCGTGGTTGTATTGCTTCTCCAGGAGCTGCAGTCCCATGGAGCTTGTGGTGGAAAAGGAAGTGTGCAATAGGGAGGAGGACCTCTGTGCTTTGTGGTTGTGAGTGAACTGTGTTAGAGGGAAATTTCCCATAGAAAATAACGTAAGAAAAAGTAAAGGTTTGGGGTGAACACAATGGGTTGTCATGGCCCGTGGTCACATTGTACCAGCTGGTTTGCAACTGATAACATTGTATGATAAATCAAAGGAAATTTCTTAGGGGCTGAGATTCACATTTTTATTTTTTTTAAAAATCACCACCAAACAAACAGGGCATAGTCCATTAAAAATGTATCAGCATTACTAATTTGTAAAGCTTTACACTTCTCAAACTCAATATATTAAAATACTTTAATAGACTTTTTGTTATTGTTGCGGTCTAATGTTCTGCCATTTCATCATCACTTCTGCCTAGAATTTCTTTGGCTTAACTGTGCAATTTGCTTTGGATTTTGTTACAGACATGATATTACAATAATTGCAAAACAGCAACAGCGGCTTCATTTTCCCACTGCTGTTTGGTTGTTTCCAAATGTTTCATCACTGACCAAGGTTTTTTGCTGCTTATATTTACCTACGATATTGAAAAGATTTAATAATGTATCATTCAGTTAGGGGATCTACAAGTGCCAGGTGTTTGGCTTTTATTTGATTGTTATTCTGAAACAGTAGAAATAAAGTGAAAGATGAAGAGGGAACTGAGAAAAATGAAAACCCCAAAAACTATGTCTCCAGCTGTAGCATGCAAGAGCAGAACTAAACTGCTGGACAAAATGAGGTTAGCCACTTCAATGCCTTTAAAAAGAAGATACAGGTCATTTGGATCCCTGACAACCTTAACTTTGTAGTTGACATTGTGTGACCAAAGGGTTAGAGAACACACAGTGTGACCAAAGGGTTAGAGAACACACAGAGGAAAGAACAGAGGAATTTAAGGCTTTCAGGCAAATCTTCCACAGACAATACACATGAAGTAAAAAAGCAGAATAGACATTTCCTTATATTTTAAAGGTTATTTTAAAATAAAGTCTTCCTATTCTTTCTGCAGAATCTGTGAAAATCAGGATAGTTAGATTAATCCTGCCAGTCCTAATGTATGTTTACTTCATTTTGGTGCTCTAGTGGCCACCTCTTTGCGTCCCTCAGGGCAGCTAGTGGGTACAGAGGCAAAGTCCTGAGAAAGACGAAAGTTTTGGAGGTTTGACAGTTGGTCTGTAGTGCAGCAGATGCTGCAAATCAGATTTAAGGGATTGCAGTAGGAAAGCATCTTGATAAGGAAAAGCAGTGAGGGCATGTTTACATGGATGTGAGAGCAAATCTACAGGCAGCGAGTCTGCAACAGACCTCCCACTGTTTCTGCCAAGGGGGATGCTGCAATAATAAAAATATTAGACAAAGTATTCCACAGAACTAAGAAAGCCAAATTCACACAAAGCTGTATCCTGCATTCCCTATTTCCATTTCTCCCTTTTTACCTCCCCCCATTAGATCCCTCTCCAGTTCCTCAGTGATATCCAAATGAAAATATCAACTTCTTCCCTTCTCCCATCCTCCTTAAGGCCCTTTTGGTACCTGCAGCCCCTTCTCTAAGTGCCATTAGTTTTTTTGTGTCCCCAGTGCTCTTGCATTGCAAGGTCCCATCTCCGCTGCCGTGTCTCTTAGCAGCCTGTTTTGACCCATGCTTTGGACCAGGGGCATCACCTGCTGTGGCTTGTCCAGAGCTGCATGTATCCTGCATGGCTGGCTGGCTGGCTGCCTCCCAGAAGAGCGAACAGACTTCATTATCCCCACATTTCCCTCTTCTGATGCATGAATAAGTTTTATCTGCTTCACTTGGGCATCTATTTGCTAGATTTGGACATTTAGCAAAAAGAAACTAGAATTCAACTTCAATTTAGTAAAAAACCTTGATGTATTGTATCAGCTAATAACTGAAGTGGACTGGATTTGATGACCTTTGAAATGTCTCCCAGTCTTGACTTTCTGTATTCCTGATGTTTTTAACAGTAGTACAGTCTCATGACTCTCCCCCTGTAGTCCCTTCAGGAAAATAACATGCAGCTATCAGTAATTTAATGTGTCTAAAATATAGAGATATATAGGCTTTCTGTAGATACAGCTGCTATTGTCAGTCCCACACGAACTGTGGCTTGCATTTGCATTTAATGCTAGCTGTCAGCTTGGTAGGGCACCTATTGCAATCAACGCAGAGACCTCGGAAGGGTTGTTGATGCCTCCTTCAGCATGGAATGGATGCCCTCTCTTGATACCTACTGATTGCACTTCAGGGGTGCACTGGGAGAGGTGCCTCAACCACAGCATGGCATGTACTGTAGTGTTGCAAGAATAGCAAGGGGGGTTTTCTGGGACAAACCGTGGCAGTCACATCTGGTCAGGCCCACTCAGCTGATCGAGAACATACTCCTGGACGTGACTGTGTTGGGTGAAATGAATCCCCCCTTTGAAGTGCTGGGACTACTCACAGTCACAACAGGTGAAATGAAGTGTATTTGCAAACCTTTTCAGAGTCATTCACTGCGCTGATGAATCCAATCTTTGTTCAGTTGCAAAAACACGATGAACTAGATTACATATGAATAAATGATGCAAACCAGAAGTCAACTCTACAGATCCTCTCTGCTTCTTTCAGACCAAGGTTTGCCTAACGCAGGGTTTAAGAGATTTGGATAAGCCTCTTATTCTATTCTCCGTACAACAAATAACATCAGCACAAGTTGTTCTGTATGGTCTCAAAAGAGTTTAGGAAACAACAAACTTTCTTACTAATGCCCCCCAAGTATTTTTAGAGCTCAAATGAAATGTAAAGAGAAAACTTCTGGACAGCATTACAAAGGAAAAGGGTAAGAGGTACCAGTAGGTGGTGCTGATACAACAGTAAGCAGGGTCTGCAGACTGGACTTCAAAGCCAGCACTTAAACCTTTTTCCTCCCAGCTGATACTTTTGCTACATCACTTTCTAATTGTAAACATTATCATCTTATTGCTGTGGGGGCTAAGAGCTGTAGCTATGTACCAAGGCGACTACTAAGCTCTAAGTTCTATATACATAGAGAGAGAAAGACAATATATAGCATTTTGTTCCTCCACTGGTTCATGCAAACAGGTTAACAATGTGTTACGTAGCAGTCATGGGAATCCTCAGAAGTTTTGACAAAATGCTACTGATGAACTAAAGGTCGAGTTGAGGTGGTTTGTCTACCTTCAATATAGTTCACACCTACAGGAATACCTCTATATTACTGCAAACACAAAGAGACATGCTTGAAACTTGCAGTTGAATTGTACAGCAGGCACTTGAAAAAGAATCTGTAGAGAAGTAGTGTCTGCATAGAATACCACCTCTACCACTTTGAATTGTTATCTGAAATTGAATCATTTACCCTGTAAATTAGTCAAGGGAAAATATATTTCCCACAAAGTGCTCTTAATGTAGGTGTGTTATGGTTACCCAGTTGTGGAAAGCATCCATTGTCCTTGAGTCTTTTTTTCCTCCTGTCTTTTGGTGCACAGCTCTACCATAAGTTAAAGTTAAATGTTTGTTAGGGAAAATCAGATGAAGTACAGGCAACACAGCATGAGGAATTTAGTCGCAGGAAATACTAATTTGTTCTTTAATTTGCTAATGGTAGTTGCAATGAATGGATTTGTTAATTTTTTTTCTCTTATAAGTAGAATTATACACAGTTCTCATGCTTACTCTCACATTATTTGCACTGACTTAGAAAATTTAGTCTCCACTTCTTTTGGAAAGAACTAAAATTTTGTCTTTTTTTAAAATAAAGATTCTATTTGTAGAGTAATGCTCAGAAAGACACATCTAGAAAAAATAACACATTTCAGCTGTGTTCTGGACCCCAAGGGATGCTTATTCCTTTTGGTCTTTGTTTCTTTTATAATTTTATTACTTCTTCCTTCTTGGAACACAGTTTGACCTGATTTTTTTTTCTGTTGGAGAGTGAAATTAGAGTGTAGCAGGGAACATGGGCAATACTTCATCCTCATTCACTTAGGCTTCTGACCTGTAACTCAGCACACGCTCTAGAAAGTCATCTATAGACATCCTGTCCATGCAACCTTTCCTTTCATTTCTACATTCTACATTTCTCATCTTTGGCAGTTCTTTAATCTCCCCTCGTTACAGAAACAGTAAATGGAAGCAACGAGGAGGGAAAGAAGAATTAAAGGAGGTGAATAACAGGAGGCAGCTGTTGGCTGCTACTCAGCAGCCACAACAGTGTCTTCTAAGCATTTACAGACAAATGATAGAAATATGGATCTACAAATCACCCTCCGTTAATCTGCATTAGCAGAGACAGCCCATGGTGGAGTCGTAGAACCTGCCACACCTTGCAAGATGAGAGATGATGAACCCCACCTGCGCTATTTCAGTATATGTGAACTTTGGAAAAAGACATCACCCGAAAAATGTCTATAGAGAAAGAATCCTGGAAAAAGGGACATCTCCAGTGAGTCTTTGAAGTACAAAGCAAAAGCACGGGAATGCCACAAAAGGTCATTTGGTATGGGGTAAGTTGGTAGATTGATGCTTGCAGGTTTCTGCAAACTACTGCAGCTGGGAGTCAACTGCAACTTGGTTTTGGAAGTAAAATGTTTTTCTTCCACTCTTTTCCTTTTTTAATATCAGTTTTGGCCCTTGCTCAAATCAGGATGAAAAATTTAAATCTTGAAAAATATTCATGAGCAAAATTAAATAGGTCATTTATTTTTAATGATTTCTTGGTTAGTTTAGATAGCTTGAAGGAGCTTGAATTTCAAAATAAGTAACTTAGGAGAGCTGGAATCTCACAATTAATAATGATGTTAATAGATATTTCGACAGGTTCAAAATGCGGTGTTATTTCCCCAAAATATTTTCAGGAACAAATATTTGTAGGACCCACAGCTCTTTCCTGACTCGTAGCATGTCGGTTCTGACAATCTGGCATTTTGCAGTTGGAAAATCACTTGAGTGAGAATTTTCTGCCCAACTGTATTTATAACAGGGGAGGATTAGGCGGTTCTGCAATCCTACCTCATTGTTCTTCTTCCCCACAGGTGACTGTGAAAATACTCTGAGGTTCTCCACCTAGTCATCTAGTAACTCACCTCAGAGAGAAGGCACCATCTTGTTGCCTGCTTTGCTGTGGCACTACCTTTCAGATTGTCCGATGTGAAAATATATTCTTGCTGAACATGTCTGCTAACAAATTGTTGCCTACCTAGTGAAAGAGCATGGTAAAAGCAGTCCCAGGAGGGACAGTGAAGGAGGTTTGTATGTACCCTGGTGATGCGTGAAGCTGGGCATCTTCTCATTCACCACTAATCTGTGAAGAGCTGCTAGTTGCAGGACTTACATTATTAAAAGAATTGCTGAAGAGTCAACTCATGCTTTTGTATTTATTTGCCATTTAGGAGCTACAAGCTGTTCATGGGTCAGCCTGCCTTCAAGAAACAGGATGTTGGGAGTTTCCTCCAGTGTGTTTTTGCAAACATTGATTCCTCTCCCTGACTTGTTTTGCATTTAAGTAAAAAGCACTTTAAAAAAAGGAGTCCTGAACACTCATCGTTTTCCAGCATGCTGTGTAATGCTAAGTGATGAGACGCTAAAAGGCCAAACCTTTCCAAGACGGATATTCAGAGGCAGTGCAGTTATGGTGGAGCCAAGCTCCCTGGAAAGACTTTTCCTCCTGGAATATTCTGCATGGTCCAAATCTCATGTGTGGCTGCCCAAGTAGTCAGTGACCATAGGGCATTTTTGGCCTTGTTTGAAATTATTTGATATTACATGGTATCAGCTTCTTATTCTATTGGATTTTTATTCAATTTGCTGTCAAAACTTTGCAAATTTGGGCACTATTAGAAACCGTTGTTTTGTTAAAGGATGCTTTTATGTCTCTCTACCCTTGTGAATGTGGAATTACATTCAATATTGCTAGCTTCACCAAGTAGCTGGCATTGTCCCAGGAATGAAAGATATCAAGATTAGTAAGCCATAGCGACTTCAGATACATTGACATTGGTCTAGGAGAGCCAGAACAAATGCTGCGGGTGAGCTCTATCAGCGTACCACTTCCAGCAGAGGAACAATAACAAGACAGAGAGCTTTGATCAACGGAGAGATTTCTTTTGTAGTGACACCACTGGCACAGCATGTCTGTGAGGCAATTAGATGCTACATTTGTATTGGAAACAAATGAACTGATTTTTATTGTGAAAGAAAAGAAAGGGAAAAAACACGCTGAATTACCCAACAGAATATCACTACATTAAGTAATTCAAAATGAGCACGTTTTTGGCCATTGAGGGACCTTTCTGCATTTCTCTTATCAGTAATGACATTAAGCTCAATTTGTTTGTCTAAACATGCCCTGAATTTTCAAAACTCCTCCATTTCTGTCCGAATGTGAGTGGGATATTGGATTGCACAGTTAAACTTCTGGATCATTTCACTCATCAGAAGCTGCTTTCAATGCTAACCAAGGAGGCCACTATGTGGAATTCAGACTGATTGTGTGAAAAGTGTATGCTGGTTTCAGGTCGACTATGGATTGCAGGATTCAGGATTGCAATCTGTGACTTGATGGGTTGCTACTCGTCAACTGCATGGAACCACACTGTTCATGTGTGCTTTTAATGTGTGACAAAAATAAAGTATTATGACTTAGATTACACATCTTTAAGTGAATACTGAAACCTTAAAAAAAGTTCAAGTGAGGAAGTTGTGGATTTTTATTTAGGTCATGCTACCTTTGAAGAGGTTAAAAGTAAGAGTGTTGAAAGAGGCATAATGTAACAGAAGTGGTTCAGTCATCAGAATAATTATGCTGGTAGTACGGTCCAAAACTTTTTCACATGTAGACAATCTTTGAGAGCCTTCAGGCTGTAATGTGATCTGTACAGGTTAGATATTCCAACGTAGTTAATTATTTTACCTTTTGTTACTGCTGAAAGGGAAGTTTGCTAGAAATCGACAATCGGAGAGTGTACAAAGCAAAATTCAAAATCTGAGCTCTCTGTATGTTTGAAAGTTGAGATTTACAAGCAAATGTCTTTGTTTGTATGTTAAGTTACCAAAGTTATCAGTTACTCCAGTGTTCAATGTACTTGCCACCCCACCTCTGAGCAAAGTCAACATGTCTGTCCTCCCTGCAATAGAAATGAATAACAGAGAGGCTGATTTTTTTTCAAAGTTGGTTAAGTGGCTACAGACCCAGAAAAACATCTAATGGGATTTAGTGTCTAAATACTTTGAAAAATCTGGTCATAAGTAATTTGCTTAGGACTACAGTGAAAACCTGTCATGGAGACTTGAACTAAGGTTTTAGTTATGTGTCTCTGAAAAAGTTCAGTTTCAGAAGCATACGTTAGTGTTTACCAGTTTTTACAATTAATTTACTTCCATCAGCTTCTGACATAGTATAGATTCTCTTTTGTTTTGCTTTTAACTTTGCTAAAATTGAAGATGAAACAGTTTCCTTCCTGTTTTAACAAACTACCTCACCCTGGAAACTTACTTCTAACACAGTATCTCTAACTTTGTTCATTTTCTGAAGATACATTTAACTCATTTGTTCTTTGACTTTGAGAGACTGTGGCATGAGGTCAGTACCAAGAAGTGGTCAGAATTTTAAATATAGACTAGAGGCTGCGTCCCTGCAGACATTTGAAAAATCTGAGCTCTTCCATTAACTGGATGCAGTACAGGTCAGTTAAAAATTAAGGCAGGATGGAAGTAAATTACTTCCTTCTTCATGGTTTAAGAAAAGGAAAATGAATCTGAAATTGAAGGGTTTTTTAACAAACTGGTCTAATAGGGCTGAATAAATTAAACTGTCAGACTTTAGTCATTACACATCTTCCTGTGTGAAGCATGGAAATTGGAAGCACAGACTGTGCATATTATGTTAATACTATTTACTCTACTTGGTATCCATGACGTATCCTGGTGAGTCTAAGCTACAACAGAATTATGCCTTACAGAAAAGAAAAAGAAACAAGGTTAATGAAACGGCATCTTGGCACTATAGCTAAGTAAAACACATCTCTGACTAGAGTGCTGAACAGTATTTGGGGTATTCATGAGCTATTCTGCAGATGCTATGGCCCACATTAGCATGTATAACACCGAATCATCCTGTCAAAGAACCCTTCTTCTGTTCAATGGCGTAACAAGGCATTGATTGTGATTGTTGGATTATAGAGTCTGTCTACTGAGATTCGTGCAAGATGTTAAAATGACACAAAGGACCATATTCTACACTAGAATCCAGAAGTCCAACTTCCATAAAATATGTTGTCCCAAAAATATAAGGAAAGACTGTACATTTAGAACTGACTTTCTGTTTTGTTATGCTTTAGCATTCTGGAGTGTCTTACATGGTGTTTCGATTTCACGGTAAACAAACTTTCAGTTCCACCAAAGAGATGTTTATCTTAAAATAATTTTCAGAAAATCTATTCATTTCCCCAAGGGTAGCATCTCATTGTGTCCTATTGAGTGACAACCTGAGAGTAAGCAACTCCTTTTCAGGTAAAGAGGAGACAAAGTTAGTGAGTATTTTTGTCTGCTGTACATTACACGGAGTTCAACAGAACAAACACCAAAGCACTATTGGATATTGAATAATTCTTTTATGCCATATGATATAGATCTGATATAATTTTGTTTGGTTGGGTTGTTGTTTTTTGGGTTTTGGGTTTTTTTGTGTTCATGTGTGTGGTTGGACTCGATCTCAAAGGTCCTTTCCAACCATGAAGATTCTATGATTCTATGATTCTATATACAGAGCTGATACTGCAGGAGTTAGTGACTATCTCTTGGGCTACAGCTAGCCTCCCAACCCCTGTTATGCTGTTATCAACTAGTTTTACTTTGGAAAAGCTTAACATTTATTATAGTCACTAGAAGACCGATTTAGAATTAGATCACTAATACAACGTATACGCAAGCTGTGGTATGAATATATAGGTGATAGAATCATAGAATCACAGAATGGTTTGGGTTGGAAGGGACCTTAATGATCATCTAGTTCCAACCCCCCTGCCATGGGCAGGGACACCTCCCACTAGACCAGGTTCCTCAAAGCCCCATCCAGCCTTGACATCCTGGTCTTGAAAGGGCCTCAACATCTTCCCCGGGAAACCTGTTCCAGTACCTCTCCACCCTCATAGTGAAAAATTTCTTCCTAATCTCTAATCTAAATCTAGCCTCTTCCAGTTTGATGCTCATGCTCAGGTCTTAGCACTACAGTGCCATGTTATATGGTGTTTCTTAATTATGTGGTGCTTTGTAGGACGAAACAAGAATTACTTTATTACATTTGCCACAGGGTCAACTCCAAGGATTGCAGCATTGCAAAGGCAGGTGCAGCCATGGCACTGGGAGCCACCAGTTCTGCAATGTGGCTGTCAAGTCCAGTTGCAGCTTTACGGGAGATTGATAGGCTGAGAGGGCTTTTATGCCTATTAGCACTAACTGATACACCTTGCATGCATCTTGCTGTGTAATGAATGAATAGATCACCATTGCTCAGCCCCACCACCAGAACAGGGCATACGTCTGAATGGACGAGAGAGGTTGCTCCCTCTAGCCAGATGCCAGCACTTGTCCCCATCTCCCCAGACCAGGGCCCAGGGCTTCCAGACAATGGCTGTGGCAGAGATGCTCTGCAGCACGGCTGAAAGGGGGCAACAATGCCTTTTCCTGGCTACAGGAAGAGTTTTCTGACTCTTGAAATATCAACACTTATAAAGAAGGTTTATTTTCTGACTCTGAAAAAAGTATAGAAATGTTCTGGCAAGAGTGAAATGGTGAAAAAATGTCATTTCAGAAACATTTAACTGTTTTTGTTGTATTTTTTTTCTCCAAAATAAGGCACAACAACCTTTTTCCCCTACTTGGGTCCTCAGACGCATGGGCAGACGAGGCTGTTACCTCTTAAATAGGAGAGTCCTTAGCTGGTGTGGCTGACTGTGAGAGTTTCAGATAGGTCAATGGACTGAGCCACAGATGTGCAAAAATACAGAGAAGGGTAAAAAAAAATATATTTAGTAACAGTAAATGTGAATGGGAGATGGGGAGAGGTGGGGAGATACTCTTGTGACTTCAAATAGGCCAGTGTATCCCTAATTCAAGAATTTGGTCTGAGAACAACTGAAGTCAGGCTCGTTTCTGCAAATAGTGTGTTTGATGCCGAAGAAAATTCTTAAGTTATGAAGCCAAGTACATTAACAATTTTCTTGCCCTTGGTGTTCATCCTGAAGGTTGTATTATTATACAATTTGGAGGCGGATATTTCTGTTGAAAGAAAGTAGAATTTTCTAAACCATTGGTCACAGACACAAAATGACCTAAAGTGAAAGTGGAATGATGACTCTGTTGCAACGTAATTTAGAAGAAAGTAATTTAAAAGGGATATAGAACACTATTTTGAGAAAATTCTGAAATATATTTATTTTAATTGGATAAAAACTGGCTAATGAAATTATTTGCATTTAGCACTGTGGAATGCAGTGAATTAATTTATACATGACACATTAATATTTCTGTTTAAACCAGCATAACCTATTTTTAATTTGCTTTGCCGATCAAAATATACAGCTGTAATAAATTTGGGGATGAGAGGAAATTACCAGGTTCCAGAAGGCTGTTTCACAGCATGTTTTACCAAATGAAAATTTGGGCAGAACATCTAGAGAATCTAAAATATGAATTTTCTTTATTAACAATAAAACTAAGTGTGTTGCTTCATTGACTTTAGATTCAGCAACAAGTAAGACAAAGTTATGGCTGGATAAATGTAACATATGGAAAGAAGAAAAAACACAACTCTAATTAAAAATAATATAGACCCCAGGATACTACATTTGTTAAAAGACATGGAACAAAATGGAATTTAGGTGACTACCTCATGAGAAACCAGGGGGAGAGAGAGACCTTTAGCGATACCTCAGATACTTTTGCAGCTCTATGACTTAGTGATGAATATGCTTAATATACACTTTGTTGATTTTGTCATTTCATTTTACAATTTCATTTGAACGGGTGGTGGGGAGTCCCAAAATTCACTTGATAAGAAACATCTTAATGCAGAAGAGAAATATCTGAGAAAGAAATAAGATTATGCAATATATGTGACACTTAGGTGGTTATACTCTAATTAAAAGAATTAATCCAAGGCAAGTTTACATACAAAAGGAAGACCTCGTGGAAGCTCAGTGTGGTTCTGAGTAATGCTAATTTTATTGAACTTAATGCTTTTGTCCAGGCAATATACATGGGCTGTAGAATACAAAACAAGGCTGGAAAAGTGCTGTGCATCTGCCTCACTATGTTCTGGGGAAGTGACAAATATGGTTCCCACCAGACTTCAAAAGACCAATCTAAGTGGTTTAAAGATATGAAACCCTGGAACTTTATAAATATGCATGAAGTGTTGAAATAAAATATTTAAATCCAAATAACAGAACCTTTCTATAATCTACCTTTCTATAATCTACAAGTACTCCACTACATAAACAGACCCCCTCAGAGTGATGGAGAACATAAAGGAAACAAGTCTCCCTTGAAGGAAGGCTTTTGCAGAAAACTGGCATTTGAGTTAAAATTGCTCTTTAATTCAGACTGCACCAATCTGACAAGCCTCACACCACTGTGTAAGACACAGCAACTGCTTATTGAGCAGGGAAAAAGTCAAAAAGCCACATGATTTATTTGCCAGGAATATGGGAAAGGCACTCAGCGCTATGATGTACTTGAGTTAAGGCCCTTTTAAATTTAACAAGAGAATTTTATAAGTCCTGAGCAACTACACCTTCAGGAAATCATGGGGAAGAACAAGCCACTTCATCAACCTCTCCCGACTACACTGGCGCATTGGTGTTTTTCTGCTTATTGTTTTCTCCCTGGCCTCCATCTGCTGCTGGTAGTAGCCAAAAGCTGATATTCTCATTTGCCTTTCCAGTTGAAAAAAATGAGTAGATTTACATCCCCCTATCCTCTTCTTACAACAGTACTGACAATGGCATTAAGGGTTCTCTATAAATGCTAGGCAAAAACCTACATTCACGCACAGTTGCAGCCAAAATGGGCCATTTGAAGCCATTGCACCCGTCTGTGCTCCAAAGATGAAACTTCGGGCAAAAGGGCCTTGGGAAGGGAAAGGATTGTGGGTTTTTTCCTCAGCATGGGGACTTTTTTTTAAAAAGGGAAGGAGTCAGGACTTTGCATAGGGATGTGGGGCTCTTCCTTTGAGAAGGTGCCCATGCACTGAAATGCAATACAGCAGTATTTTTTTTCTCCTCATTTAAATATGGTTGGACTTGATGATCTTAAAGGTCCCTTCCAACCTAGACAATTCTATGATTCTATGATTCTATGATTCCATAACAGGTGCTGGACTGCATCCCTGAGGCAGTGGGAGCTAAGTAGAGCTGAAGCAAATAGGCAGGTGACGGAGAATCCAAAGGAATGCCAAATCTGTAGGTCTGTCCATGCTGTTGTCGAGAAAAAGATATATCTGGATGATATACAGTGACTGGCATTTTCTAAGCATCAAAAGATTTTGGATTTAATCTCTTGCAAACCCTCAGCAGCAGGCCTGATTCCCCTAGCTGCCTTTGAAAATCCCAGCCACTGGAGATACATGTTATTTTTGGAGAAGGATGGAAATATCCTACCTTCATTATAAATATTATAGCTTTGGAAACAGTACAATGAAACCTTTCAGGTGGTCCAGCCTTGTAAGCTATAGTGTCTGGATTCAGGCAGGGGGGCCTACATTTTGAGGCCCCCCTGCAATGTTTTATGTTGATGTAGCAGTAAGCGTTGGGCCATGCAAATGGGTATGGAGAAGAAATGCCTGCAGTCTCACTTTTCCCTAGGTACATACAGTGCATAAATATTTCAGCTCCAAGTGCTCCATCGAGCAGTCTTCCCTGTGTTTCCTTTGTGAAATGTGGTAGGCCAGAGGGATTTGTCCCATTGAGCACCAAATGAACCCTACTGCTGTAAGTGATCTTTCGGATCTGTATTACTTGGATTTATTTTTTAAGTATTATGATTATTTATTCTACGAGCCAAATTTATCTTGCTAGTCTGAGGCTAGAGTCAAGATAGGACTGAACCTTGACATTTTAGCAATATTTTATTTTATAAACTTAAGGCTAAGTTTGGTGATTTTTGTTATGTTAAAAAAATACGATGAAGAGAAGGGATAACTTTTTCGCCTCTTCTTCCCATAGATATTTATATTGAGATTCACCAAAGGCAGCAAAGCCTTAAAAGCCCGTACAACAGCCTATTCTACTCCGTTCCAAGAATATGTCATGTGCTTACATACTGAAGAGGGCTGTGTGCAATAGAGCAGACTTAGCCGAGATGACTGGAGAAAATGTTATCATTAGCTCTGTAGGCAAACAACATTAGGAGACAGAAAACACTTGTGGAAGCCAATATGATTAAATCACTGCTTGCTAGTCACGATCACGTTGCGTGTCATGTCCAAAAATATCAATGCAGTTATTGAAGGTAGGACTAACAAAGAGTGCAAGTGTCACATCTTTGAGGGGGGAGAAAGTATCAGACTTATCCCCTCCTTTTTTTCCAGGCTAAGAAAGGAAAAGTTTTGATTAAAGGAAATGATATCATGGGACTTTTCTAAGCAACATTCAACATACAGAATAGAAAGTTCAGCAGTAGAAATGAATCAAAACGTCAAGTAGATATTGTTAGGAAGTCTAGCTTTTCCAAAAGATTCCTCATGATTTCCATACTAATTAACCGATAGAAGACGAACCTTTTTCTCTGGCAAATTACAGCTGTTTAATAACAATCACTGTGGGCTACAAGGTACCAGGCAGTGACTTGTAACGTGTCACCTTAGGTCCAGATTCAGTCTCACTCTGCAGCCGGCACTCCCACCCAACAGATCTGGGCTGCGTCTGGCCGCCAGCTGGTAAAACCCAATGTAACACTGGGCAGCAGACCCTGCACCAATCCATGCAGGCACTCGGGCTTCCATGACTCTTAACTAGCTGTGCAAGAACCTCCATTTTGTGCTGTAGATATACTATGAGTTGCATGTAAACTGGTATGTTAAAGAGGCCAAGTGGCACTGGCTTGCTTGTATCCACAGTGCTTAGTGTTTGGCTCCTCTAGAGCAGATTTTTCCCGGAGAGACCCCATTAAAACAGTCCAAAACAGAGCAGGCTAACAATTAATTAATGTGGGCACTCAGGGTTCTGGTGTCTAACTTTGCTTCTATGCCCTCTTTTGTTTTTTAGTCTGGAGCACACAGTACAAAGCAACTCAGTTACATTATTGTGGTCTGCTACCTTTATCCCACTGTAGTGTCCTACTCGGCGCGTTGTGCACTGATGTGGCTGTTCTTGTTGCTTGAAAGCAGTTTTAAAAAGGGACTCATTCCTCGCTGCACTGCATGTATTATTTAAAATATTCATATGTGTTCCTAGGTATTGAATATTTTGTAAACAGATGTGTTGAAGACATCAGCCTATGAACAATGCCGCCTGTCAGAAAAAAAATATATACAGGTTATATAATGAAATTCGGAGAAACTCCATCAGTTACCAGGCAATGTTTTCAAATGTATCCATTACTAGCGATGAGACTTTAAATTCTTTCTACTGCCATGCAACGAAATGAACTGTACTGGAGCAAACGTAATAGACACCAGAGATATAATAGGTATTGTAGCCTGTTGCGAAAGGAGATGGTTTCCTTAGCAATAAGAATGATGCCAAAAGACTAGCCTTTCTCTTCTCTTTCTTTCTTTTCAGTAAATTCTCATGTTTACTGGCTTGCATGAGGAATCAAATACCTACTATCTAGCTTCAACTGATGTGAACAGATGCAAAGGGAATAGATTTCATGCTGATTAGCCACTAGTAAATTTTACGAGTTCAGGCTCTGTTTAAACTTAGAAATATTAATGATTTTAATATTGGTGTGCATTTCCTGATTGATGCTATGGGAAAAAATTTGCATTATGTAACTGGCTTGACATTTGAAATGGTGAGCATTGGCATATCATCTTCACTGACTTCAGTTCTCATACTATTATGTCACATGAATGCATTTAATGCTTAAACCAAAGTCTCAGATTTTGTACTTGGGGGAAGTATCCTAGAGCTATTAGGAAATCAATATCTTTCAGGTACTAATTAATATCTGTGTTCTTATGTGGAAGCTTTTTATAAAAAAACATTCAGGATTTCTAAACATTTGACTCTCGTAGGACTTGATTCTTATTTACACTGGTACCCAAACACTGTTCTGGCAACATGAAAGAACTTTAAACCATATACATTTTATTCTCAAGATATAAGAAAAACTTACTTGTTGTTCCTGAACACAAATGAAGGATGTTCTTCATAGTCATAACATATAAATCTATAATACAGTTTTTTTAAAAATAAATGAGGTTCTGTGGCAAAACAACTACATACAAATTTAAACGTCTGTATTGCTCTCCTCGAGAGAAGTAAACAAAAGCAATCCTCTCCCGGCGTGTCCCTTACCTATAACTTCTTTGATTTAGTTATGAATTTTAGCGCACCGTGTTGCACGATGTGCAGTGATGTTTTTTTAAATAATGATCATAAAACATTCTGAGCAAAGCTGAGGTGTGCACAGCATACATCCCCACTGTATTGAAAATATATTCAAAATCATATAGATAACACATTCTGAAAGAATCGGCACTAAAGAAGACATAGGTAACAGTGCACAAAGCAGAAGGAACGTCACACTGAATTGTAATGCTGTGAGTGGTCTGCAGTGTGGATGGTCAGGAAGGGTATTTTGCTTCCACACCGAACAAATGCAATGCCAGTCTGATGCATTAAAAGCACAGACTGTGTCTTAAGTATGACTTAAGAGCATATGTAACGCTGCCCAGTGTTTTAACACCTCCAGTAAATGCTCACTTCAGTATGAACTAGCATAACTCAATAAACATGAGAAACCCCGATTCTTGGTTTTTTTCTGAAATGCTTACTATGGCTGAAAATATACTGAATATTTAAAAGATTTACGTTATTGTGTTCTCATTCCTGCCAGAACACGTCTGTGCGTGGCTGAAAGACAGTGCTGTAAGGCCTTGTTGGGCAATGGATCGGATGGCAAACATGTAAAGTGCGTTGGCCCCAAGCCCTTGAGACACTTGGGAAACAGTTCTGCTTTTGTGGTATGAAGTATAGATGAGCTTAATTTGAAAAGAAGATTTTCCCATGAAAATCTGAGCCACAAAAATCCTAAGGGAAATGATCAGATGGATATTATCTCCCTCAGTTTCCTCTTTTTCCTGTGTGCTCCGTCTTCCAAACCAGCTTGGAGCAGACTCCAAAATTTGATAAATTCACATGAAGTCATCAGTCTCAGAGCCTCTCAGAAGAGCTTGATAAAGAACATCAGGCTGTTGAAATTACTGTGTTGTGTTTGAAAGGGTGAAGCTGACAACAGCTCAGGCGTGTTTCAGGGGTTGAGAACGTCTCTCACACTACATAGATGTCATTGAAGTAAAGTATTTCCAACACGATCTTTTTACCAGGAGTCTCTAGCTGATAGTTTCTTTTTCCTGAAGGTGGACTTCAGCTTAGAATTCTCTGGCACAACATTTAAAAATCATAGCCCTTGACTCTTCCACATGTAGTTCACCTTCTTTCTGCAGGCTCTTATTCCATGCATTGAAGGCAGCTGTCATTGCTTTTGAGTCACTTCATCAATCAGAGATTCCCCAGGTTGTGTCCACATGTGGATATATATCCTCCATTATAGGGGGAAAAAATGGTTTAATTTTAATGGTTTCATTAGGTAGAGGACCAAAGCTTTCTCCAGCTTTTAGCTCTCCATAGGACTTCATTTTCTCTTTAGCCATCTAAAATTACATTCTAACTCTTTATTTGATCTCTGATGGGGAGTGTCTTGATGCAAGACATAACACAAACTGTATGTGTGCTCTTAGGGATGCTTTTCTCTCTTCATTTATGGTGTCTTTTTATTTCCTAGTACTCCCACGCTGTCAATTGTACTGTTGATAGTTGTTGATACTGTGATACATACTTTTCTGAGCCCATTAAATATTAATCAAAGAAAATTCTTTTCTGAAGAACACAGACAATTCTATAGCTAGTGATTTTTTGATGTTTTAAGTCCTACAACACCAGCTTTGCATGCTTTTTCTTTTTTCTCCTGCCTCTTTATTTTACTACTTCTTCCCCCTGCATTAGGTTTGGCCAAGGATTGCAATGTCATTGCCAAAATTTATGTGAGAAATTAATCACAAGAATAGGACCATAAAAGGGAAGTCCCAATTTTATATCAACTTTTCTTCTCCCAGATACCCCACCATGAATTATGGATTATACTGTGTGACCAGAGGGTATCCTAAAAGCACCTTGGAAGGACCTGTCACACTGAATGAGCAAGGAGGTAGGTTCATTCAGTGACCCATTTTTGCCAGACAATGTTACAGAAGGAAGGGGGCCTATGCCTGGGGTGTCACCTGACAGCGGACCCGGACCGAGACCCAGATGGCCAGTCCCAACCCAGCTCCTCCCACAGGAAAGCTCCACATGCAGCTCCACAGACGTTCATGCCTCCTCCTCCTTGGTCCTCCTGACTGCCAGTCACCTGCTCTGCTTGCTCCATAGGAATTTCTGAGAGGTTACTATGTCTTTTTATTACCTCTTGGGCTTTACTGCAGGCCTCACTGACCTTAGAGTTATTCTGCTACCTCCTGCTCCAAAGTTGAGTGTCCTGTCACAGAGGGTGAGAAAGGAGGCCACCTGCCCCACCATGGAGGATGGTGGCTTGGTGAAAGTGCTATGGCTCCACTGATATGGGGAGGATGCAGCGGCCTGTGGGGTGACTAGCCAGAAAACATGGGGCCCAGGCATGCCCTCAAGAGCCTAGCAGCTTTCAAAGATTATGGGTAGACTAGTCACCTTCCACAAAGGTCCTTGTCGAGGTCTTTGGAGAGGAAGGAAGTGTAGGACAGAGGACAATGTGTCGAGGCACTACTGAGGCAGCTCTGGTGGCTGAGAAAGCATAGCGTTGGTGAAATGTCACAACCCACCTGTGGTGATGCATAAAATCCCCTTTCCGCCTTCTCAAACAGTTAACAGCATCATGGGAGAGTGCTCAAAGGGAGTGTTAGGCATTACTTGCAGTGGTGATAGTGCTTAGATTAGGTAGTGGCATTTCCAGGTTTTCAGATGAAACTTTAAATATCACAGCTGGTAGCATTTCTAGCTTCAGTTGCTAAAACTACTGTGAAAAACTGAGTTTTCCCTTCTCCTTTCTGCATCGGATAAATTGAATTCCCTTCAGCTTGCTACATGCTGAATATTCAAGACCAGACTTCAAAAGCTGTGTTTCCGTCTGAGCAGCATAGACATTAAAAATCTTCAGACTAATATATGAAGTAGCTTCACCTTTCTGTCCTTGGCCATGATTTCCTTGCTTCCAAACGCTGCAGCTGTGGGATGCCACATGAGCTACCTGGCCTCTTTCACCCTTGAAATAGCTCTATGTCAGTGCTAGAGGTTGTATATCATTAATTTGGCATTCTTTGGTGTATAAGGACCTATGGATATGCATTATTCAAAAAAGAAAAAGCCTTCCAAGACCTAGATAGGTTTAGCTAGCTTCTTGCCTAGCCCTTCTGGAAAGCAGGGGGAACTCGCACCATAACCATGACTCAAAGCAAGCATTCGCAGTGACATTATCCATGCATTGCATTTAGCCGGCAAAACTAATGCAAAACTCCGGCTAGCACAAAGTCACAGAGCATTCCCTTCACACAGCTTCTGCAGTTTCTCTGTCGCCAATGTCTGCAATATTTTTTCCATTGTGCAAATATTTGTTTTTTGCACAAACTCTACTTTCAGAGCTTTGGCTGTGTTTAAATTCACTGAAAGTGGATGCTGCCGCAGTGAGGGCAATGGGAACGCATTTTGATATGATGTGAGGAAGTTCAGTTTCAGGGCACACCAGTCCTTTGGTGAGTGTGATCTGTAATGTTGCCTGCGGAGTTATTCCTGCCTGGCAGAAGGACTCCATTAGGATGTGATGCTATTACAAACTCCTTTTTACCTTCGCTGTGATCTCAGAGGGACAGTCTTTTATATTCTCTCAGACTTCCTTAGGAACTAATTTATCTTTGCAGAGCTTGTCCTGCTCTTTGGAAGGCAGAGGCTCACATAATTAAAAATCTGGCTAGGAGCTGTTCTGGGGAAAGTTATATCCCTCCAGAATGAGATATTTTTTTTTAAAGTCTGAAGAATATGTTTTGTTTCCCTCTCTTTTTTAAAAGCACTTACCCTGGCGATTAATTAATATGATCTAGGAGCACATGGCAGCTTTTATCTGAAGTCTCCTATTCCAGGCTGAGGTAAGTGTTCTAATGAAGGAAGCAGGAACAAAACACCAAGAAGCCTTATTTGGGACAGATAAAGCTGTGCAGGTCAGAGAAGGTGCCACGTGGGGTAAAAGCAGTTTAGGGGAAGGAAGCTGACACTGGAAACAATGAAGAAGCTCCCTTCTGAGCAGCTTCCACAAAGGAGAAAGAAATTCCAAGCAAAATGCTGAGTGGGATTAGAGCAATCCTCAGGTCCAGGATCTAAAAGTTCACAGCTGTATACCACTGTAGGCACAAAGCGTTTATCTATCAGTACAGCACAGCTAGCTGTCTGTACGTGAGCTGGGTACTTCATGTAGGGCTAGGCATCCTGGCAGTGCCCGCTATTATTTCTTTCCACATGCAAGAACATCATTTTGACAATGGAACCTAGCAATTGAACTGTGAAAAGTATTTGTGGAAATGCAGAAATGAGCTTTCTCCAAATTACATAAATTGCAAACGGGCGTGAAGGGGAGCTGATTTTCTACATGACTCAATATCCAGTTTCAGGAAACTAAAGAAGATGAGGCTTTTGCTGGGTAACAGGATCCTGACAGAAGCCGCTAGTTCACGAACACTGCTAGGAACCTTATGGTTCATGTGGCCTTGTTGTCTGTGAATCAGGATGTTACAATCTGCTAGGCTTTTTTTCTTTCTGGTTTTTTTTTTTTTTAAACTTTTTTAAAATCACGGCAACAATGATGCATCGAGTTAGCTTTTATATCTAACACAGTTTCCTAAATCGAAAGAGTGAAAAACTTCTCTCCTCTACCAGGGGTTTGCACAGAGATGAAACATGCCAACAAAGCAGATAGGCAGATGCTTTCATGGAAGTCCCAAGGCTGCATAAGGATTATCTCCCTACCTGAGTCAAACACACTGCAGTGAAATAGCTGTTCTTTATATAAATACTGAAGTGTAAACTAAAGACTGCTCACCCCCGAAGCAGCCTAAGTGCAAAGCTGACTTAGCTCCATTCACTGTGGACTGGGGTTCCTTAAAAGTTTATTACACTAAAGCTGCCTGGACCCATTCCACGTCAAAGGTGATGATTTGAACCAAATATCCTGTGTTATACTCTCTCACCTGGTAAAACAGGTGAGGTGCCTGTTGGGAATGGTCCTTGGCTTACAGCATCTCCCAAACTGTGCCTGGGAACTGCGAGAGAAAGTGCAAATCAGACAGCGCCAAAAACATGCCAGAGACCCTTCTAATGTTTAAGAGTATAGATTATTTCGGTTCCTGTGCCTGGGGACACTCCTCAGTGTCATTTCACTTACTAGGGGAAAGGTCTATGTCCGAATATATTTTTTATAACCTATAAATGTGTATTTTTAAGAGAGATTGGGGTAACAAATAACATCTACAGTGAAATTCGGGCCAGCTTTTTCATTCCTGGGTGACTATTTAAATGGTTTACTACTGTCTCCGATGCCTAGCTGTTAGGCTAAAGTTTTCTGGAAATGCAAACAGATGTAGGGGCTTTTGTTGGCAAAGAAACTATCACATGTTACTAATGCCATGCAGTTTTTGAAGGGGAGTTTATAGTGCTGATTATCAGATGGATGGACATACATAATGGGATAGCTTTTTCTTTTTCCCAGCAAAGCTAATCCATGGAGCAGTTTCAGATGATGGTGTTTATTTTTTTCTGCACTGTGTTGGCTTCCATTACTCGTAAAATAATTTGGACGAAGATCTGCTTTAGAAAAGAAGCACGAGTAAGTACAATTAAGAACTCACCTAATTTTTCCTAGTAATACGTATAGGGAAACAGGGAGAACCTTGAGAAAAGCTGAAGGTGAGGTGTTGTGAATCTTCAAACAAAATAGGCACTTCATCCATTAGATCCACAGCCTTCCTACAGGAATGTACACATGTTAAAGCAGTCTCTGGAGGGCTGTGATATTATTCCTTGCTAGCAGCAACATCATGCTGGGAATTACAAGTAAAAACATAATTAAAATGGAATATGAAACTACATGGCTCACATAAGGCTGGGGTACGTATAATATCAAGCTTTCTCTGGACACACCTAGAAAATGTCATGAAAGATAGAACTAAAAAAGGCATACATTTATACCCAGGAGTTATTTTAAATGGATTGCCTACTAGTGTATATAAGTATATTTACATTGTGTTTTTCTGCACAGAAATTTAAGTCAGTTAAGCACACTTGCATGTCCTCAGCTGAGTGAAGTTACGGTTTACTCATTCTCTATCAGCTTCAATGCCATAGACAAAAAAAGGGACTGTTTGTCTTTAAGTCACTAATGGGGACATTAAATTATGCCAGTACGTTGCAAAGACAGATTGACGTTATCTTTGCTATTATTCAGGACGTGACATAGAGATGGAAAAAGTTTCTATATGCAGCACGTGTTGGTGTTTATATCCTAACCTCACTCAAATCCCTGACAAAATTACCATTAATTTCACCAGGGCTGATACATCAACCAGGGGCTTGTTTGGAAACACAGGAACACAACTGAAATGATTAAATCTGCTGGTACCCACTGCCTTATCTTACTACCGGTAGAACTTGATAGAGAAGATAATTTTAATTAAAATAAACAGATCCATGTAGCTAGAGGAACTGTATCATTCGTCGTTCTGAATAGCTACCACTTATGCCGAGCGACCAGAAGTCCAAATAACTTTAAGTGATCATCCCTTTAAAAAACTTGTTTTGAGGAGTCTGGATTGAAATTGCATCGATACAGATGAATTCAGACAGATCCAAACGCTCCAAGTCCAACACACACAGTCAGGTTCCGGTCTGGTAAACAAATAATCACTTTAGCATACATGTACCCGGCCCGTTTTACTCTGAGATCAGACAAAAGATTGGTCCACAGACCCCTGAGGCCTGTGGTAAGCCTCTAAAGCACATGTGCAGGGACTATAAGGAGAGAAAGTGTTCTGGTAGATGGTTTAAATTCACCAAGTGACAGTCTGCTTTTTGAAAAACCCCTGAGGTAGCATTTCTCAGCATAAGTGGGAACTCCCTGTTCCTTCCACGTTTTCTTGGGTCCAGCAAGGGGCAGCTATTGCAGTAGTAGAGTTTTTGGTAGCCATGCATACAGGTACGTGTAATGCAATGATAGCTTTGGCCATGGGGAGTTAACAGACGAGGTCCGAATGCTCAAGTAGAATAAGTCTTGTTGGTAAATTGTGAGCATGTGTGTAATTGTGGGCAGGATTGAAGCCAAAGTTAGGAAAAAGGCACGATTTCAGTGATCTCACTGTGGCTGCATATAGTGTAATGACAAAAGCAATTTAGACCACGGAAGTTAAGGGTTTTTATTGACTAGATAGATCACGTTGTATTGTTCCCATGTGGTCCTGTAAGCACACCATCAGCCAGCTAACTCGGCTAGCAGCAAGTGTAACTCAGGCGGGATTTAATGAGATATATTTAAAGTACATTCACAACCAGGTTCAACACACAGGATTTTTTTGTTTTCCCCAGGCTTCTGACAAAGCCTGTGACCAGCTGTGGAAGTTAATTGTATGTTATGTTGTAACTGGTTGGGGCTGGCAGAGAACCTTTAGCCTATGGTATATTTTTGTCCCTTGGCAGCAACACAGAAGGAGGGAAGGCTGAATTTCATTTCCCCCTGGTTTGATATATCTCCAGTATGGCAATGTGTTGGGACATGTTTTTACGCTGCAGTGAGTTGCAGATGTGCTCTTCAAAATTTTGTCCTTTTGCTTCCATAAAGCGCAATACAGATTGTCAAGGGTTTATTTTCATACACGTTTAGCCCAGGTAAATCCTGCAGCAGTGCTTGCCTTGTTTGCCGCTGCAGTAAACACTGAAGGAAATTTTCTATATTCTTTCATATCCTTAAAAATGGCCTGTTTTTCTAATTCAAGACATCTCCAAGACATTGCCTTTTTTTTCTGCTTTGGTGATTTCACTTTTAATTCCAGGTAACTTGCCTTTGCACATCTTATCATCTCTTCATTAATACCACTGTGATGCTCATCTACTCCGGTCAACTTAAGAATATGCTTGGACATTCCTTACCTCATGGTAGGTTACGGGTTTATTTCCTTGTTCCTGCAAGCCCATGGATTGACGTGTCTTGCTAGAATGGGTGGGGATGAATGGATCGGGTGGAATCAGCACGTTGCAGGTATTCATTTCCTTGTGTTTCAGGGGCATCTGTTTTTTCTTTTGTCAAATCGACATTTTATCACCAAATAGCAGAAAGACATAGTCTTCTTTTCCCACTTCCCAACACCCCTAATAGATCAAATTTTCATGAATACAAGTTAGATGTTTACAAAATAGTAATTACAGTAGCGTGATATGAAAGTTATAAGCTAGTGGAATTGAATGCCCTTAAATGAAGAAAGTCAAGATATTTCGCTGTGCAGGGTGAAAATTTTAACCTGCCCCCTATAGATCATTAAGGTATCAGCTGAGCACCTTTACAAAGAGTACGTTCAAAGTTATTAAAGGCAGAAAAAAATCAGCCTCCTCCCCCCGCCAAACATCAGTCACCTTGTTTAAAAGTCTTTAAAAAAAATCCCAACAGGCTATCTGGTTGCATTTTGAACCTGAGCCGTGCAGTCATCAGTTTGATCTGAAGTGGATACTATTAGACTGACTTGGGGTTTGTCTGTCTGACTGTGGCTGTTTGGTAGATCTCTGCAAACCTACTTAGGCATCTCTCCCACGGGGCTGGGCTGAGTTGCTCTGGGCTGCTTTTGGGCTGAGCTCAGGGGTTCCACGCAGAAAATGTCGCTGCTTGGTCTAATTTGGTTTCCAAAACACATCATTTAATCAAGGTGGTGCAGCTTTAGGAATAAAAAATGAAAATTATAAAAAAGAACAAGGCTAGGAGCAGCAGGGGTCTGCCTAGAGGTGACGGACGATTATAGGGTTTGGGTATTTCAGGTCAAATTGTCGCCTTCAGCAGGGAAATAGGTGCCTTGTGCTGAGATCACCAGCACTCTGGGCACCTTGGTAGTCCTCTGTGGTCCAAGTCCTGCAGGTACTTAGGTATAAACCCTCTGTGGCTGGTCGGTGGCCAGGTGATGGTGTCTTTTGGGGATTTCAGAGGAAGTGTGGGGGTACCAAAAGTAAGGGCTTCAAAGTTAGGGGGAAAGGCTGTGGGGCTCACAGGAGCTGTGTTTTCAGTTTATAAGCATCCAGCGCTGCTGGATGGGAACTGCCTTGTATTTGCCTGCAGGTATGGAGCAGAGGTTTGTGCTCCAGCAACAGGGGGGAAATTTTACAGGGATACTTACAAATTTATCTTAGGTGGGACAAATCTAAAGCTCCTCAAGCACAGCCTGCATTTGGGCAGATAAGAGTGCAAACCTGACGGACTGTCTGGAAGTCCTTTTTGCACACCCTGACATCTCCTAAGAGTGCCGACAACCTTTCAGCAGGTGGCACTGGCACTGCATCTGTCCCTGACTGAAGTAGTCCCAAGAAGTAAGGATCCCTCTTGCCATGAGAGCTGCTTGTTAAGCGAACGGCCTGCTGCTGATAAGGGAATGCTCCATGGCAGGCGGCCCCTGGATTGGGAAAGTAATTAATCTTCGGCTGCGGAAGAGGTTAATAAAAATCGAGGCTTGTAAGGGTGATAAATTGCTCATTAAAAAGTTACGCTGATAGTCTGGTCCTAATATAACTTTAGCAATTCTTATCCACTGTGATGCTGCTACTTTCCTATAGGAGACTGATAAAATGATAACAGCTATTCCTGGGGAAATTATCTTCTTATAGTAGTTCAAATGCAACACTTCACCACAGATACCTTTTAGTGGTTTTGTGTGAGAAATATCATTGGATTGTGTATTTCCTGTGACTGATTTCACTTTTGCCCATTTGCAGACCCTTGCTCTTCCCCAAGCACATCCCCAGCTGCATCCTGACTTGCACGTTACTTAAAATATTTTCCCCTTGTCTGATTTTTTTTTTTTTTCTGTTCTAAAGATTTGCAGTTGGCAATTTCGCAGATTCCCTCCCTCTTTGTGCCTGAGCCCTCTTCACCATCAGCTCCTGCTCTTCCTTCCTGGCAATGGCTGCTTCAGTCCATGTTCTGCCTCCTTCACATCTTGCTCTGTGGAAGTGCAAATTCTTCTTTAGCGCTGGTGAAGATACGTTCAAAATGGCATTGTCTCCACTGGATAGGGATCAAGCGCTCTACAGACCTGCACACCTTTGATGTCCACCTAGAAGCTTTGACCTATACAGGACATGCTCGAATTATTTTAGATAAAGACAGCTTTTGCAGAATCACGTTTGCACTGGCTGTGGACATAACCTCCATCTGGGTTTAACCTGAACATTTAATTGCCTTAGCTTCTTAGTTAGGAAGTAGAAATCTTATCAGGTATCAGCTGTTTAAAATTGTGAGCTAGCATAAAATGTTAAGCAATTTATATGGTTATGGACAATTTAATATCTAAGATAGCTTTAGAAACATCTCTGATCTAAGTGGAAAACTGAAAATAAAGAAGCATGTTGGGTGTTTCTGCTGCTTAAAACCTGTGAAATATATAAGCAAGTATCACCAAGAAATTACAGAATTGTTTAACATTATAGCACTATCACTATCATTAGCATCCACAGGATATAAAGCACTAAGCAGTGTTAAAAACTGAATCATCAAGGAGAAAAAAAAAAAAATCGAGTTTACTTCCTAATGAGGTCTTTCAAACAGAACCCTATGTAACCTTTAGTCAGTAGGTACCCAACCTGCAAAAAGTATTTGTACATTCAGTGTCCACAGTACTGTATAAATATTATATATGAGCAAATAATATAGTATAAGCCATATAAAAATTCATTTCCTTCCATATATTTCCTATTACTACATCTTTCCACAAAATTTCAAGTTCCACAATGAAGTCAAATAATATAAAATAAATGTGTTGTTAAATATTCCCAAATATTCCTGGCGTGAGTTACAGATTCAAAGTGGGTTTCTTATAAATTCCATAAATGGAATGATTTTTATTTTAGCGCTGTGCTTCCTGTATTAAATGAGAGAAGAAGAGGAGTCACCATAACAACTGTTCTACCACCAAGAAAAGCAGCATCTTCTTAAAGCGATACATCTATCAGGCATGATAAAGATATATTTGGGGCTCATTGTCAAAGGTCGATGGCAATTGCATCAGTGTTGCCACAATAAAAGCAAATGAAGAGGCAAGCCAACACCTTATGTCCCAGCACCCCCAGGCCTACAGTTCTTCCTTCTTTTTATTTTCCTCCCCTTATATGCGCTTAGCCAGGTATATTCAGCAATATTTCTACATAGCACCACATGGTTCTGTTTCTAGTTTTTCCTAGTATGATACCTTAAAAAAAAACCCCAACTACACAGCGCTGATGAACTTTAGCAGAGAGCAAGAGCAGTTTGTTTTGTTTCAGGTGGACCTGGATTTCTTGGGCTATTTGCCTACGTGGAAGAGCTGTCCTACTGACCCAGGCATTTTTAGCAGGTGAGTAGTCTTAGAGGCTGTCGAGGCCTGGAGCTTTGGTGTAATGTTAATGTTTAATATCACTACTGAGCTTCCTGTGTTAAGGTCTGCACAAGACACCTCATTATCAACACCAGTTCCTTCTTCCCATTATAAGGGAAACAACACTTGATATAAATAAGAAAGCAATCATATCACAGTTGGAGTGGTTCCTTAGTTTATTTCTAAGTGTAAGTGTAGCTGGATAGAATAATTACAACACAGCAGTGTTGGTAAACAGAACTAATTTACACATAATGTCTCACTCCATACATCCAGAGAACTCTCTTAATCCCTTGTGGTATTTTCAGGCACAAGATTATGCGTGTATTAACAATAGACCTTTTTATCCCTCAAGTCTTCCGTGTAGCCTCCTGAGGCAGATAATATCTCGTAGCTTGTCAACGTGGCAAGGAAAATGCTCTAATCAAACACTCCTGTGGGCCATTATAGCACATAATAACAAGGCCTTTTGATGGCTTTATCAGACATGCGTGAGAAGGTTCTCTTTCAAAAGAGGAACAAATTATTTTGGTTTAATGCAAAGCTTTGAGATATGCATACGTTAAGAAGTCTAGAAATCAGGAGACAAAACGGAGGGACAAAATTATTATGTCTCCAGTGACACATGGTAATGTGCCTTATAATATATGTAGTTTAAATTGAAATGCTCTCATCACCGATTACCAGCGTCTTCAGCATGATTTCCAGGGTCTGAGCTGGGAGCTGGTAGTGTACAAACATCTGCAAATCGTATTATATCCCTTGAAGTTTAAAAGCTGCCCAGAGCTGCACCGCTTCAGGGTGTGATTTTGTCAGGACTTGCAAGAAAAAAAACAAAGACTGAGTGGAAGAAGCCGATGTTCCAGCTCCCAACAAGGAAAGGCTGAGAGCCCACACAGAGCAATGTGGGCTGCGCTGGAGCCAGCCTGTAGAAGACACAGCCGTGCAGGGTGTCAGGCAGGTCGTCCGGCCGAGCTGTCTCTAGCTGGAGACGTGGCCTGGTGAGTTCCTGCGGTCACTGAAAACCTGTCGCAGACATGAGTAGGAGCAGATGTGTGCTCATCATTCACACCTGCACATTTTTACATGCTACAATTTTGCTTACAGATGAAAGAAACAGAAGGCGGAGTATGCTGTGCACACCGCAAGTATGTGGAAGAACACAAACAACTTCACAAAGCAGCGAAATTGTGTCAGGTTGAAGCATGAGCTGATGAAGACTGGGCTGTTAAGTCTTTGGAAGAGGCTGTCCTTACTATTGTAAAGGATTTCTTAAAATGTGTGTATCTTTTCAGGCTCTCTACTCTTCCTTAGACAGTTTCTCTATATTTTCCTATACAAGGAAATAATGCAATAGTTCTTTAATGTTGTGATGTAATATATTTTAGGAAAATCAATACACTCTTGGTTTTTTAGTACCTGTTTGCTTTCTCACAGAGTAGTTGATGTTGAATGAGACCTCTGGAGATTATCTAGTCCAAACCCTTTGCTCAAAGCACGATCAGCTACAGCAGGTGCCTAAGGCAGTGTTGAATTGGGGTTTGGATATTTCCAAGGATGAAGACTTCACAGCCTCTCCCTGGAAGAGATTGGCTGTTTACATGGAAGTCATTCCTTTTTGTCTTCCTGCACAGAAGAGTAGCTTTTCCTATGTTTAATACTCCTAAATGCTGATTTTATTTTTTTTAAAATCCACACATAAAAATATTACAGGCAACCGTTGTTTCCACTTCAACAGCACATGGGTGGTTTGTGAAGAATCGGAGACAAGCACTTGCCAGAGATGCTGGGTAGTGGTGGTCTCATTACACTCCAGACCGCTAGAAAGTTTGCTAGCCAAATTCCTGGAGCACCACCACTAAGCAAGCGTGTCTGTGAAGAAGCTAAGGACCAACACTGGGAAACTCTGGCATGTCTTACAATGTCTTATAGTGGCCTGAGAGTTCGGCTTCAAAATACTTCACAGGTGACCAGGTTGATGCTGCAGAAGGGGTGCACCTGCTTTGAAATCTTACCGGCAACACTTCATTTATATGTTGCAAGCTTAACATGCAGATGGTTTTAATAAGCCCCTTGAAGGCAGTGTGGATAACTTCTTTGAAATTCATTTAATGGAAGTTCTCATAAATAATTTCCACACTTCGTACAGTATCTACACATACCGTATGCCATCTGAGCACATATCAAAATCCTGGGACTGAGCCAGCCGGCTGGTGCAGCTGTGGAGGCAATGACAAGGTTGGTGTCGCGGCAAAGATGCCAGCCACTACATTTGGTTAGCGCTCCCAGCAGGTGGATTAATTCACAATTAGGCAACCATCCTTTAATAATTTACTCACCTTTTCCTCTGAGCTGGGGTGCAGCCATGATAACCCGGGGAAGAAGAGTGATGGCTTCAACAAGCGCAAATGCAATCTTGAACAGCTTAATTAAATAGGGAAGGTGTTATTCATTCCTGTCACATGAGGCAATATTCACACTGTAATGAAAACAGTAATAATAAGCCATTGTATTCAACAGGACAAGCTAGTCAAGAAAATACTCTCTCTATATCAATTTTTGACACTTTTGGAAACATAAATTGGTTATGATTAACACTGGAAGCATTGCCTTGTCTTTTGCAAAACAGATGAGTGGATTTAGGAATTCATCCAGCAGCAAGGCAGCCAAGGGCTTTGCTACTGCCAACAAAATACTCCACCAGTTCCTCCGCATCGCTCTTACACTTGGCCTCACCTCTGACCCGCAGCGAGCTCTCGTGCTCCCTCTCCCTCTCTGTTGGGTTTTTGGTTCCTTTTCCTTGCCAGATACTCTCTAGGTTTGTTAGAATCTGTTTGCTTGATTCTGAAATATTAACGAGCGTTGTCCAGGGATGGCGTTAAAGCCAGCAGAGTGATTTCGGTGCGGGTGCGAAGCAGAGACGTGGTTCCCTGCGCGGCAGGCAGGAGCGGGCTCGCAGAGGCAGACCGTGGCAGGACCGGCTCCGCACGCTGCCTCGCTGCGGCTTGGTGCTGCGGTCGGGATAAAACCCACTAGCTGGGACTCCTGAAACCAAACAATGCCTCAAAGAAACCAAAAGCACTCTTCACAGGGAGCTCACTGTCTTTTTATTTAAAATTCTTTATGATTATGTGTGAGCGGCTATTAATACAACCAACCCAGGGAATCACAATACCCTGACTTCTTTAATCATGATTTTGGCAGAACATGAAGAAAAAACCCTCAGTTTGGCTCACTGTCACATCTTTCTCTCTTAAAATCAAGCAGCATTTCTAAATCCTGTACCAGCTCTAAGCACACCCAGTGCTGCCTTGCAAGGGTCCCTTCTCCAAGATGATAGCCTCTGCAGCACTTGTTGCTTAGGTCTTTTGCCACCCATGATGCCCATCTTCACATTTTTCCTGTTCCTTTATTTACCACTAGCACAACTAAGTAAGTTGAAATTTATTTAGGAATTATTCTAACATAAAATACCAATTCCAAAGCCTAGTGTTTCCTATCCTACATACTGCACAAGAAGTGCAAGTTATTCACATTCACCCCTGCTAATGTGACCTTTGCTGTCGGAATAAAAGCTGCAAAGACCGTGATTGTTACTCCCTCATTTTTCTGCAACTGTGATCGCCCTGCTTCAATTCTGTCAATAACATTTTCTTCTTCAAGGTAGTGACTTTGATACACAATCTTATTTTTTCATGGCGACTTGTGATCCATCATCTTTCTTCTCATGACAACATGGTCTCCAGGCCATTTTCATTATTAGTTTCTAACATCTTCCCAAGATGGGGGCTATTTTTAAAATAACAGAATGATTCTTTGAAAAATTGTTCAGATGTAGAAAAAACTAAAATAATAGATCTCATAGAGGCAAACTTGTATTAGACTGAAAAGGAAAATTATATTAACAGTGTTTGCTTTTGCAGATTTTGTCTGCATTTGTGTTTCCCAGGGAAACGTTACTGGTTTAAGTGCAGGAATTCATAATTTTCTGAAATCTCTGTGATAAATATGACAACTGACGTTTAAGGAATATCTATTACCCAACCCAAAGGAGCTATTTTTGTCCTGAAATGGACCATGCAACAAGTAAAGCTTTATGGCTTCTAATCATGACTTTATTTTTCACCTTGTCCTTGAGGGACAACAAATATAGCCTTATTACCAAGAGAAGCAGCCTTTTCTTGGTGTGACAGATAAAGAATTTAATCATTTGCCTTGAGGCTTTGTCAAACATTCCTTATTGCTGTGTTGACAATGAAATGTCAAATAGGTCCTCAGAGCACTAATTTTATTTTACTTATTTGTTTGGATTGGTGAGGAATGACAATAGAAATAGCTAGTTTTTAAACTTAAACATCAACCTAAGCAAATAAATTACCCTTATACCACTGGGAGAGGAACTCTTTCCAGAAAGCCAGCATGTCAACGCAGGTTTGAAGGGGAACAGACTTGAAGGCAAGAGGATCTGCTAACTTTCTCAGAGAAAAGGTCCAGTTTAAGTATCTTTACCCCACAATTTGTTCACTACAGAGAAATACTCTGACTCCTCAAAGCTGAAACAGGCGCCCAGCTCCTTTCATTGGTGCTTCATGCACAGCAGCACGTACACTACATGCACAGGGACTATGGTCTGTGAGGCTGGATCTTGCCTCAGCCCTGTCTCCCAATCTTTGCTATCCATTACTCACCCCATTTGTACTCTGCTTCATCAATACGCATAGAGAAAAAGTTTGGAAAACGCTTCTGGATTAAAGACAAACAAGTGACGCACTTTGGTTCGCAGGGGATGTGCATGAGCTGCCGCACTGACATGCTGAGGTTTGCACGGAGTCAGTGGTAGCTTCCTGGACCCCATGGCCAGGTGTGCTCCTCCCAGATTCTTCTTCCTTTCCGTCTCCTCCACCGGTGCTTGGAGGTAAGGTGGAGTTTGCCAGTTTCTTGGGTGTATGAATGATTTGCACCTGTGTATTTCAAACTTTTGCAAAAAGCAGCTGAAGTTCACAAATACCGAGACCCATGTTGAGTCTGAGTCGAGTTTCCTGCTAGAAGGAACTGTTTCGCATGGCCGTTTCTGAGGTCATTTAGGATGAAAGACTGCATTGGGAGGGAGAACTGCTTCAAAAGGCACAAAGTTACTCCTTTGGGAGCACTGACTATCTGAGATAGTCTGAAAGGAAAACAACAGATCCTATTCAAGCAGGCTCTGGGCTCAGGTTCAGACACAAACCACAGCTTTAGAGCAAACCAGAGCACTGAGTTGGAACATAGCCAGGTTCAGGGAAAAAATTTACTACAAATCTAGACCTGAGCATCATAGCTCAGAGCCTATTTGAACACATGCTTCAGTCCTTACAATTCGGTGCATTACAAGCAAGCAGGACACAGGCGAGCAGCGGCAGGCTGCTGCCGAGTGCACTGGGTCATGGCAGAGGGGCGGTGGCAGCAGTGGACACTGCCACCTACCAAGAGCCCTTTGCGCAGGGGGCCCTGTTAATTCGCGAACGTGTGCAAATACAAGGATACCACTTTTGGGGCAAGAAGCCCTTGGGCCAGAGATTGCTGGAGATTGAGGGAGTGCAGCAGGAGGTATTGCTACCCTTGCCTTGCTCCTGTACCCTCCCAAGGCCGTTGCTACTGGCCACTGCTGTAAGTTGGACACTGGGCCAGGTGGAGCTTTCACCTCCTTTGGTATGGCCAGTCTTAAGTGTTGACATTATCTAAGGTATAAATGCTTTGCAAAAAAGCATTGCTGGAATAACGAAGGAGGAAAACCAGGGCCAACTGCACAGCCTCTGCAATACTCTTTTGCACTACCTCTATGGGGATTTGGGGGATTCTGAGCCTCAGAAGTTGTCCCTCTGCCAGTCCTTCTCGGTGGCCTCCTTCCCACGAGAAGGAAGAGTGAGCTGCACTCTCCCGTAACTGCACCGGGGCCTGGTGGGAGCCCTGGCCAGCCAGGATAAGTCAGAAAAGGCTTGGCAGGCTCGGCTCGGAACTGGCCCCTGCCCTCAGAATGATCTCACGGGGAGCGCTGAGGAATACTGCTCCCCCCTCAAAAAAAAAGAAGGGATGCATTTTCACACAATCTGATTTTCCCAAGGAACTACAAGCATAGTCTACTTGGCAGGGTGAATTATTGCTGTAAGAGGGCTTGGGCGGGGGGACAAACACTTGTGTCATTTAAAGTGCGCTTGAAACTCTGCAAAGGACAGTAATTGCTCTTTCCTTTTCATTTTAGAAGGACAAGGTACTATTTAGTAGCTGATAGTTCTTGGAGTAGTAAACTGGATGGTATACTCATTACCACCTGACTTCAGCCCCTTTGTAAGGGAAGAGAGAGCTCTTCTATGGTCTGGGAGACGCCCCCACCCATACCCCAGTTCTACACATGCCATAAACAAAAGAAGGTCTTGACCAACAAGAGTCACCAAAATCAGTGGTGACTGTGTCCATCCAATCATTTGTAAGTAACCTCTTAAGGCAGTAAGATATTTTATAGAAAAAACAGGCACTAATGAACAATCATTACATGGCCATTATCTGCACTGCAACTGTGATATAAACCAAATGCTGAACATTACTGTTTTCCCAAAAAAATAAAAAAAAAACAGTTTTAAATTATGCATTTAGAGATTAAGGTAAACTTCTGCATAGTGGCAGAGCTCTCTATTTTCAGTGAAGTTGGAAACGGAAATAGAAAAAGCAGATTAGCAGTCTCAAAGTTACCCTCTTTGTTTTTCCTACTGTGTCAGTCTGATCCGAATCAATGTTAGTTTTTCGGCTAGCTTCAGTGAGACTGTGTCAGGTGCTCGCTGGCAACATCAGTGTCTTTTAGCTAAGCCAGTACTTACTTACCCCTGGTGGAAGATTTTAACTAAGGTGGAAACCTCAGTCTTAACCTCAGCATCCAGATCTGATCATCTATTGAACAGTGATGAAGCTGCCTCCTTCCAAAAGTAGTTTGAGATCTACAGATGAACAGTGTTATGAAAAAGGATGGTGCCACACAGTCACCCTACTAATTACTACTTACTCACAACTATCACGACTATTACTTGGAATTTCAGGGAACTGCCTCTGGGAATAAAGAATAAGACTTTGCTTATAGCACAGCAAAACTGAAAAACACAATTCCAGGAGAGTCAACCCTAGCAGACCCTTTTCTGAGATTACAGCTGAAATAACAGCAACAATTGGTAAACAGGCATTAATCAAGCTAGCAAATTTCTCTTAGTGAGAGTAATTAGCTACTCTGCCAGCTTCCAGTCTGCTCCAGAGTGGTGATTGGCTGGTAGAAAATTTTCGTGGCAGACATATGAATGTACACACCCGTACACAGATCCTGACCAGATTATAAATTAGCTTCCCCGTGGAAGCTTCGATACAAAAAGGCTGCTTTTAGAAAGAGAAGTGCTCTGTAAAAAGCCACGTAGTGTGATGTCTTAGTTCCGTGGATGGCAATGGGAATTTTCCCATTTATTTTTATGAAGCTGGGATTTTACCTTTACATTTTACTCGTGCGTATTCTCTCTCCACAAGCCTAACCGTCAGGGGGTTTTGAACATCTGTCAGATTCAAGTGGCAGAAGGAGATGGGCTGTTTTTTGCACAAAGAACATACTTTTAATGGATTCTGCTAAAGCCTGAATTAACCTAACAACTCATGCACTCGGGTATCTGCAACTGAGGCAAGGGCTAGGTCTAATTTTTGGGTCCATCTGCAGCTCACCCAAAACATGGGGGAAAAATTAATTCCCTCCGTACATGAAGTTACTCGTGGGTATCTTTACTGGATTAATCCCTCAGTTTATTCCATCGTAAAGGATACTCCTATGCTAAACCACAACAGCAGAATCCATTTGATGCAGTGGATTGGCAGCCTGGGACAAAACAGTTATAGAAGCATAAAACAGAAGGGTCAAGAGAGCAAAAAGACAAATATTTACCTTCTGTGGGGCACATTCACAAAGGCTAGTACTTCTCAAAAGCAAATAGTAATTCTGAGTGCCCAGTTTAAGATTGATGAAAGAGATCAGATTTCCAGAGATCTGACACCAAGCACTGTCAGACTTCTCAGGAAATCTGCAGCTGGGATCTGAAAAGTGAGGAATTCAAAATCACTAGTTGCCCAACAGAAATGTTGGCTGATATTCATGAATTTGGTCTCATTCCTAGTTTTCAAACCTCCAGCTGGGTTTATTTTTAAAGCTGTTCCAATTCAGTTCAAGAGTTCCTCTCCTAATTTCTTGGTCTCCTGCTCTCTTGGCTTTTTTTCTGTAAAGGAAAAGATAGACCAACAGCAAAGACGAGAGAGCTCATTTTGTGTGTAAGAAAACACAGGCTGTTGACAGTGTCTTCAGTGACTTCTACATGTTTCTGTGTTGCTTTTTCTACTGCTGTTGTTCAAGTGCTGGTGTGAGCAATAGCTGGAGGAGGAAGTGCCTAAAACACAATCCACATCTCTAATAATTGTGTAAAATTACAAAGATGGCACATTACTGTATGGAGGTGCATCCTGTTGTAGAGCGCCAGAAATGTGCAAAATGTTATTTCCCAACTATACTTCTGATGTATCAAAGAGTTTAAAATTAAACTACTGAAATCCAAAGCCGTAAAGGTCTACGTCTCTTATAGTCAGCACCTTATATGTGTACATGAATCAGACAGTAGAGCTAAAGTTGAAGTTTTAAGTCTTGCAAAACAAAGCTATTCAAGGATGTTAAATCTTCGTAATATTGAAGCCTGACTGGAAAACCCAATGGATAATGGGGACTGTGTTAACCAGTAATTTCTGCTGGAAGGATTTGCAACACATCACAGCAGAGCAAATAATCTGTGTTAGAGTTTTATACAAACTACTCTGGGTGTCTGAGCTTTCAATTAAGTAGACTAGAGGAAGAGGCAGGTTAAGTGCCAATTTCATTAGATTCTTTCATTTTTTGTTTACCTTAAGGGTATATATAGTTTGTAATTTTTATTTGCAATGGAAACTAAAATAAAAAAACCAACCTTTAGCTACTTCCTTGTGAAAAGCAAATATTGTGTAGCAAGCCCTGCCTTCTTCAATATTTGTAAAGCTTGGTAAGGCAGGGATTCACATGTACGTGCCTAACGCTGCGGATATAATAAACTATGCGTTTTCTGAAACAAGATGTATATATCCTATGAAAGCATGAACAGAAGAGAGGCTTTCTGGGGTAGGTCAGAATCACTAGGAGGACCAATTGCTCCAGAATTTGAGGCAAGTGTTTGTGGCACGATATTGTGCTGTGAGAGGTGTCCCATCTAACCCTGCATGAGCCTGTTGAGGTATCAGCCTTGCTTAGCTGTGTTAAAGGACATCATTGTACCACATGCAAAGAAGCAGCGTTGGTTTCTACCAGGCTCATCTGGCTATTCTGCTTCTTCAGGCTGAACTTAATGGGCCGTTTGTTCATTTTTTAACTCTGCCTTTCTAGCTCAAGAAATATTATTCACTGTCTGTATAGTGGCACAACGTAAACAGAGGGATGGTGAGTGTCTTGCTTTTTTCCTATCTGACCTCTCCTACAGCGTCATGGTTGGGACATTTACTGGGAATTGGTCAATGCGTGCATGAACTGTCTCAGCCCCAAGAAGAAGAAGCCCCAAGAAGAATTTGGGAAGAACACCAAATTCTGCTTTCCTGCTTCCATTAGCCTTTAGGCTATTACCTCAAAGTGCAAATTGCTCTTACTGTCCCATCTGACATATTTGCAAAAGAGTTACTTTGCCATAGAACAATTGTAAGTGCCACATTTGGAGATGTGTGGCAATTTCAGATGCGCGGTTTGGTACTACTGAGGCAACATTCGTTTGGAGAGTCAATGTCTTTGTTAGATCAGCTGATGGAGCTGGAAGAAAACCTGATGCAGTTAAAAATTAAAAAGGTTAGTAGCCTTTCTGCTCATCCTAGGCAGAATTTGTGTAACTCTGGGACCCCAGTTTGCAAATACTCTGTATGCCAACTGTAAACTGCATAAGATGAGCTTAACTGTAGGTACATAAACTTGTCCACGTGAAACAGACAATCTTAAAATCAGAGAGGAAAAATCAGGGGGACAGTGAATACCCTATCCTTTAAGTTTCTTGTGCAAAACCAGATAACACTTTATTTTATACTACTTTATTAGGAAGCAATAAAGGAGGGCTAAAACACTACTGATAACAAGCCACATCTGCTGCTTATGCCTTTTTGAGTGCTCCCTCCTTTCACCTCTTGCTCCCCTCCACGCTCCTGTATTGGCATCCGTAATTAGCTGCGGCCTTCAGCAATAACCACCGTCTCCCAAGCCTACTTTCTTCCCAGGGCCTTCAGTAGCAGTATCCACTTAAGGGCCTCAGATTAAGTAATGAAGGAAATTCAAGCACAGAGAAGGGAAGAGAGAGATCGGGAAAAAATTAAAAGGCAAATACTCAACAATGAAAGAATAGTCTGGGTCCAGCATCTCCCTGAGATGGGCTGGGAGCACAGAAGGAGGTTGTTGGGTCAACGATACCCGACGTAGCGCCGACACGCTTCTCATCCAATAAGCCACAGCCTGTGCTTAATGCCTTGTCTATCATTGCGTAAGAAGTGCTGTTAATTTCCAAGGAGTGAGTAATAAGAGCAGCTCCTACACGTGCGCACGCCCCCACGCAGGCACGATTGAAAGGCAGGAGCATCCCTTTCCCATAACTGCCCTGGAGGTGCTTCTTTTTTAAAGAACTGCGCCGTGGGACATGTGGCAGACCTAGCTGCTGCTGCTCATGCCCAGTGGCTTTATAGGATACAACTCTTAAAGGATACGCACAGCTCATGGCCACACATAGGCCTTCTATTAATCCATAGAGAGAAGAGGAAATGAAAGGAAGCGATAAAACACAAAAATGCATACATGGAGCGATGGGCTCTTGCTGCACTAAGATACCTCCACGCAAATCCTGCCTGTCCCAAGCTTTGGGAAGTCCAACAGAGGCTGAGGGAGCTGCTCTGCTTCCACAAATCATCCCCTGCCAAATGAGTGGGGAAGGACCTTTGGCAGGGAACGCTTTAGCAGCAGTGGTTGCCTCTTGTGCCTGCAGCTGAGCCCCATCCGGCAGCACATCTGGCACCACTGGCCTGGGGATGGGAGGCAGCACAGCAGGTCAAAGGCAGGCAGAGCCGCCCTGGGAACCTCTCAGCCTTTGGCAGAGCCACCTGGCACGACTCGCTGGGGTAGGGGGTATCTGTGGCATTAGGGGGCCTTTTCCCCCTACAGGGAAGCTGAACTCACCTGGCTTTTGAGAGCGCACCAGCCTTCAGAGCTGCCAGAATTAAAAATGTATGGGGGTTTTGTGCAATAAGCTTGGCTGCTGCCAAACACTGGTGGGAAAAATCACATGAACTTCTGGTATTTAAGGAAGAACAGTCTCTATACTCCCATTTTAATGGGGGAATGGTCACTTGGTAATTGTGGCAGATAGGCAGAGATCTCAATGGGCACTGTTACAGCACTGGGCTCTGTTACAGCAGCAGAGACTGCGAGTGCAATCGGAAACACCCTCTGCCCCACCTGTGCAGGAAAATCAGTCAGGCTGGGACCTGATCCTCAGACTGCCTTCACTGTTTTGATCCAACATCCCCAAATCAGTGCCATGCAAACGAAAGTGATGACAGTTACAGGAAAGTGGGACCATATTTCCTTTGAGGACTCACTCCTTCCCCTACATTGAAGTATGTCAATTTGATGCTACTATTAAGTCCTGTGACTGGTACATGTCAAAATGTTAGTGCTCACTGTTATCATCGTCGTATTTCTCAGCAGAAGGCTGCTTGTAGAAGTGACAGTGATTCCAGCTTCTTGTATGCGAGGCAAACATTCCTGTCTTACTGGTGAGGCTTGCATTTTTCAATCAGAAAAAAAAAATAAATTAGAGGAGACTGTGTATTAGAAAGGCATTAGCAGAGCTTTCCCAGTCAAGACTGACAGAAAAGCCCTGAGAATACAAAGGACAACACAAGGCAAACATCTGTTCAAATAAAGGGAGTTAGAGAACTGCCTTTTGTTGCACTGAAGTAATATTCCACCTATAAAAATTAACCACTTTGTTTCTCCCCACTCTTTATACCCTATTCAGATCTCCTTAGGATTATGTTTACTGGAAAGTTTTTCTTGTGTCATTTCTTTTCATAGCAAGCTAACTTGTGGTTCCATGTAGCTTAATCACATTTTCTTCAGCCTTCTATTGACAATACTAGCCTGGGACAAATAAAAAGCCATCATTCAAAGGAATAACGTACCTCCTTAACACACGCTGATGTAGGAAAGCAGGCTGGGGCTCAGACAATCCTAAACCTGCTCCATTAAGAGATGACATTTTTAACAATAGATCTGTCGGACCCCACTGGAAATAAAGGGCCCTCATCACGGCGGGAATTAGCGTGCGCGACAGGTGATTATGTTCTGGAAATGTTCCAGTGCCAGCTGTGTTGCCGCACGTTATTTGTAACCTCTGTAATTGCGGCTTTTCAAAACCATTTTTATTTGGAAAGCCAGTATAGAAGGACAAAAAAAACCCTACCACCATTTGTTCAGGGAAGGAAAAAATCAGCATATCAAAGCCTGAACAGTAGTGCCCTGTTTTTTGAATTGCTGGCTTAGACTCCCTTATTCTAACAAAACCCCAAACCCTAATGTAATCACTGTTACATGTTTCCCCCTTTCCTCCTAGTCCACTTACAGTTCCTGCTTACAAAAGCAGGGACCAGCAAGCATCTGCTTAATGCCTGTGAAGGCAATTCCCTCTGAAATATCAAAACGGTTGAAAAGCTGAGTCTGCTCATGAGGGTCGCTTGAGCAGTAAGTAGGCAGTCTTCTGCGTGTCTCGGGGATTGAACCAAGCAGGAGACAGAGAAACGAGCCATCTGCAGTTGCTCCCAAATGAGCTTCATGTGTATTTTCAATAGCACACGCTTTTACACACATTGGCACCATCAGGCTGTGCCCAGAATGAGCCTGAGGAACTGCTTGAGCCCACTACCACCAGCTCTGGTCTCTGCTGCTCCTCTGGTGAGGTCACTGCTTTTGTCACACGTAGTCACCGGTCGATGAAAACCACCCATGGAGAGAGGACATTAATTTCCTTTGCTGTGTACAGAGCAGAGCAAAACTTTTGGTTGCTACACGAATAATAATTCCTTCACACTCTTCATCTTGCTTGCATTGCACTGTAGGAAAATTCTAGCTCTCGGATTCCTTTCCTTAGATCGCATCTGAATATAGATTTAGAAATTGGTGGGAGAGGGTTACTCTGCCCCCCAAAATTACAAAAGTTGCCTGCCCGTTATGCAAGTGATGGATTACTAAGGCAGTAATGTGGGTAGTTATATTCCTGGTGGAATAGATAATCTAGGCGTGAATCACCTTTTCTCCATTGTTGTATATTCAGAGAACGCACTTTTATATCTGACATCCGTGATTTCTGAAACCACCAGAGGAAAAAAAGTATATAAAAAGAAGTCACATGAGAAAGGAAGGAAGTTTTAAGAGCTTTCCTAGGATTTTTAGTTGCCAGGGTAACCATTTTACTCAGTAATCAATATGTTTGGCATGTTTCTATTGCTTTGTGACTACTCCCACAGACAACATTGAAAGGTGTTTGGGGAAAACACTGGAAGCGAAGGCAACTACAAACTTTGAAAAAAACAGCTTCAAATATGAGAAAAGGAAATAACTTATCCCCCAAATAGTCTAAGGCTGTATCAGATTTTCTTGAGAAGTAGTGGAGCAATTTTTTTTAATAGGTTTGCAGGATTTGAGAGGATCCTTTGGAGTATATGAGTTTCAATATGAAGCCTGCCAAGCTGAATGAAAACTAAAATTTAGTTCTTTCCCACGTTAAATGTATTGCATTGTGTCAATTATTTTGTGGCAATCAGTGAAGCACTACCTTTTAAGTAAGCAACTCCTCAGTTAAAAAAAAACACATAGCAAGCCCACCACCAAGCTAGTTTAGCAAAATATCTGAGCGATGTTGCCCATTTAAATTTATTTTCAATAAGACATTGCAAATATTGGGCACTGATCCAATGTGCATTATTAAGAAATTTAGGAATATCCCTACGTAATACTTCTGTAGCGTTTTCTATCCAAGCCTTTCAGAGTGTTTTTATAAATACAGGTAAGTATTATTCTTATTCTGAAGACGGACATATACTGGCAAAAAGCGGTAAAACTATTTCCTCAAAGCTTTCACAGCAAAGCAGGACCTGACCTGTTGCTGCAACTATGACTTATTCCTTTGTAGACATTTCCATTGATGGCATGTCTGCAGTCACATGGAGCAGAAGCTTATGACCCAACCCCTCTTACTCATCTCCTCCTGTCCCGTTTCCTTTCTTTCTTGGGCTGCTGCATCACAAGGACCACATCAGACATCTGTGATGAAGCCAACCGAGGTTAGAGAGCCTGCATGACCTAAAGCCCTGCATTTCAGAAGGAAAACAGCAAGGGAGCTTTAATACGCTCGTCATTTTTCAGACCCTCGTCCTACCCCCGCATTCTGAACAGCTCTTATACCCACGAGACATCAAAATGTTAGAAGAACTGTTTATTCAGTTCAGCCTATTTTTTTCCTGCAGCCTTTTTCAAACAGAGAATCTTCAGAAACTTCACAGCTCGATAAAATTAGAAACTGCTTTAAAGAACTCGCTGCAGAGATGGCGAGATTGCAAGCGAGAAGACATAAGGAGATATGCCAGAACAAAAAAGGAAGATGATTTTATTAAAATTAATGTCTGTACAGATGGTCATTTCCCACAGTCACAGGGCAAAGAGAAAGGGGAAAAATGCAAAAATACTGACTGTTAATAAACAGAAAGGGGAAAAGTGCAAAAATACTGACTATTGATAAACAGAGTGGGCTATTAATTTTATCCATTGGCATTTACGTAGTTCATAAGACACACCTCCATTTGTTTCTGGATGGTATTGCACAGATTTGCGATGTCAGGAGACACCCCCTATGAAAATTTCTCTGTACAATTAGTTCTCACTGCAACGCTCCAAATTTTCTTTCCCTGCAAAATAACCAGAGGCCTTGGTGGCGAATTTAGTGCTCCTGAAAGGTTACCGAGGCCTCTGTCATTGATCATGCCCCTCGTCATCAGTGGTGTGGCTATTCCCCTGCTGGGAAGTGCTGCAAGGCAGCTCGGGGATACCCACATCAGGTGTTTGCTCCAACTGTGGTGCTTGTCTTCCTGCTTCTTACTTTACCTGTAAGTGATAACTACTATTGTTTTTGTTTTCTATTATAATTAATGACTCCTTTTGTGGACATACTGCTTGGGACAAGAGCTTGAGGAAAAATAGTATGTGGAGTATGAGGAAAAATAGGCCTGTGGAGCGCCAGGCTGTCATGCCAGTATCTGTCCTTTGTGATAAAGAGAAGGGAAACATTATGTTTGCAAATAAAACTGTAAAGGCTTCCCATCTCTGCTCAGCAAAAAGGACAGACAGCATGTTCGCTGTGAAGCCACGGGTGATGGTCTCAGTCAGCTGCCTCCAGGCAGGTCCACGCCGCAGTTCCTGGAGCCATCCTGCACCCAGTGTGCACCCGGCTATGTGAAGTGATGGGTAATAATGGGGCTTTTACATGGTCTGCTGCAAAATAACCCGCTCGGGACTGCATTGAGACGTTTGGCCATTCCTCTGTGCCGACCCCTTTGCAGTGACAGCCAGAGCACCAGCAGGACAGAGCTGGTCTCAGAGCTGGGTCAGGTACATTCAGGGTTTTTACAGACACTGGCAGTGTTAGCATTCAAGCCTTTATCAAAGTATTTATTTTTTGCTCCTTAGAGCTGCAACTTCTAATGACATAAGATTCCCCAGAAGCTCGTCTTGCATAAAGAAATGAAGGGAAGCCCACTTTCTTATCCTCACACTTGCAAACACAAAAAACCCCAGCCCTTTCCTTTCCCTCCTTAATTTTTTTTTCCCAACCACATGATCAAACTCCTTTTTTGCTTTTTCAGGTTGACAACACTGTATTAAAGTCTGTTCTACCAGCAGGAAGGAGGTACCGATTTTTTCAGGTCAAACCCCTCTTGGCCGCTCTTACAGGGAAGACGCGAATGGGGACAGGGTATGTCTTTCCCTCAGAGACCCTCCTGATGTCTGATTTCTCTCCTGCGCCACATGCTTGTCTATAGTACGTATTAATTATTGAAAAATACATATTAAACCAGAGTTAGGGTTGTGAATATATACCAGTGTGTTAAGGTAATAAAAACTTATGGGTATATTATAATTATCCCATAAAGAAACATGACAATCCCAGTGACTTGAGACGAAGTATAAAAGAAATGAAATTTGGCTAGAGATAGGGAAAATGTCTCCGTATAACCTTTACGAGTCTCTCTGGTGAGATCCTGAGAATTAAAAAAAGAAAAAAAATAGCAGTTTAAACTAAAATAGCTTCTTCATAAGCAAGCAGTCATTGCTTTATGTTCCTGTATCATAGAAGTACGGTATAGCTAAAGCATACTAGCTGGTGGTGGGCTAAACTTAATTGGTACTGCTGATTGCAAAGCCTGGGTCAGCTCTGTCTTGGTTTACAGTGCTCCTCAGAGCCAGGTTCCAACACTCTGGAAGCGCCAGTGAAGACATAAACATGGCTTTTCTTTGGACGAAGCTTTCCCAGACTCGTTGAGAGTTCGCTCTTCTTGCTCTATTCTCTGAGAAGAAATTTCATTGTTCACACTTGACAGCGTTCCGTTGTATGCAGATGTTTCTTAATTGGTTTCAGTTTCAACGACACCCATAAGAGACCTACAAAATGAAAAATAAAATGAAATTTGATTAAATATTATGGAAAAAGAGCTAAGCATGAAACTGAGAGATTTTGTGAGTAACGCAAGGAAAAAATAAATAAGTCACAGTGGGATGTAAGGCGGCTAGATTATTATGGTGCACTTTCATTTCCATATTGCACTTAAATTCAGCAGTACTGTGATATGCTGACTGTACAGCCGAGATAATAACAATATCAAACTCAATCAGACTTCATGGGTTCCAACCTTAACAAAGGCAGCCTGCAACTGTGAGATGATCTAGTTATCCACGCAACTGCAAAGCAGCCTGGATGTACGCAAAAGGTGCATAAATGTCACCAAACACCTGTGGTGATTGCTATTCAGTTGGAATTACAGCCCGGGTGGGACGCTAGCATCATGCAGAAGAACCGCATGCAGGAAAAAAGGAGGCGACTAAATCAAAATAACTCGCTTTTGTGTACGTGTTTATATACACATGCATGTGTGCCTGAAGTAATGCGGAGCGTGTTTGCCTGGATGAGGAGGAACGAGCCGATGCCAATCTGGTTTTGACTTTGTGTTCAGGTAGCAGGTAGCTGTCAGCTCAGCTCTAGCTAAGCTCAGAAACCAGCTCAGTTGTAACCACAGTTTAGCGTCCCAACTGATTTTGTGTTAATCCCCCTCTTGTGTGTTGATTGCCATCTATTCTCACTACTGGTTTTCATGTTTATATCCACTCTTTATTATTCCACGTTGCATTGCTCTCATTTATTAATAAGATTTGTCAAGATTACTGTCTTCACAAGACGAGCACTACACTTCCATCACCACTCTCTGGCAGTGCTATTCCTCTGGTTCTGCCCCATTGCCACCCACAACTTGTATTGGGGTATAATTTTACTTGCTCTCCAATTACTTTTGTTCTCAGCATGAAGCATCCAATGGACTCCCTTATTTATGTGATACATTATATTACACGTATTGTTCTTTATTATATCATACCATATGATGTAGTGGCTTGCAGGAAAAGGGGACTCGTCTTGATTATCCTTCTGATACTGAGTTTCTGTGTTGGTTTAACTTCCTAGATCAACTGAAATGTGTCAAGCGGGTGATGGGTTGTACTTATGTGTTCACTAGGTACTAAATATTTTGCTACAAGATGAGTCTGGGCTGCTGCACTTGAGGCAGGCAGAGCCCTGGAGGGAGAGGGAGGAGGCAGCAGGGGAGGGTGGTTGTGGAGCCCAAGCCGGGCAGCTCAGGGACAGATGCTGCAGCAGGGAGCCTGCCATAGCAGAGGGGCTGGAGCCTCCTGAGTAGGGCAGGGAGGGTAGCGATGCAGGCAGACCTCAAAGGTGATGGAAAGAAAAAGGTTCTCCCAGGGAGAGACACTGTGCAAAATTTCTTGCAGTTAGGAGGCCACTAAAAGTTGCTGGCCTGTGAGCAAGACTGAAGGAAAGGACCTACCCTGAAGAACAGGGGGCTGGGGGTGTAGGGAGGAAAAGATTTGTTTACAAGACGTTTTGGTTTTAATCTGTTTCAGATGCAGTTGATTCGGGTTTCCTTGGCTGAACAGTGACTTTACTCTAGTTTGTCTTTTCGTGAAACAGAGCTGGAGAGACTGAAACCGTTTTCACGTGCTCACCGGCAGGAAAAGGTGTAAGCTGATCTACCTCGAAGCTCTGCCTCATGTTAGGTCCTGTCACATTAGTTTGTTCCCCTTTTCATACCTAATTCAAAGCCCCTCTATTATGCTCTGCTTGAACAAAGCAGATGAAATCCAACCCAGCTTTCAGCACAAAAAGGCTGCAGAAACCAACATCATCAGTCCTGGCACTGCTTTTCTCCTTTCTTGGTGGTTTGTGCACACATCTAAGTACTTAAATCACTCTCAGCTCCCTGCTGAGGGCCTTCAGAGAGAAAGTCACTGCAAGAAATCAGTCTCCCTTTGGTCGCATTATTTATTCTGATGTAGATACAGATGAGGATTCTCTAGATATCCAGACTGTCTCGTGCGATTAAGTGCCATATAGTGCTGGGGATGTCATCCACGCAGTTTACTTTACTTCAGTCTTAATCCGAGTCATTCACTGATCAGTAAACTACATTTTCTTTAGCTCAGAGGTAGCTGCCAGCTCATATGCTACAGCTAACGGCTGATTTCTCTTCTTTCTCTTCATATAAAAGCCCCGAACTTGTTTCTTTTCTATAACTCATATAGTTTAAATTCTTTTTTCTCCCTTCTTGCCCTTGCCTGAGATCAGCTTCAGTCTGGTTAGCAAAATCCATACTGATCCTTCAAGATTTTCAGTGACAAGTGCTAGTACTATAGATGCAGTCTGTTCTCTTGGACATTTTAATAATCCCTATCTGTACTAGTAGTTGCATTTTTTGTAGTACCTCTCCCACCTTCTCATCACGTGTAAATGTCAGTGCTGCTTCAGGAATTCGGCTGTCTTCTTTTTCCCGCTCTTCCCTTGATTTGATTTTCTGATCCATCTAAGCCTAATCCAGACTCTTCCTCTCTGTGCTTACAGCCATTGCCTTTAGCCAGCTGTGGGCTGGTCTTCAGAACTCTGATGGAAGCTACATTTTAGGTCAGGACAGTTCTTTGTATGCCTTCAAAGGTGAGGTTATTAGAGCCATCAATGAAAATACAGGGTAAATATAAAGTATGACTCTCTCTTTCGTGCTAGATACAGTATTACTGTTTGCTGCTGTCTGCTCTGCCCTCAGCCAGTTCCATGCACCTTTTCACCTTCTGTCCTGCAAGCTTCATTCTGTTCAGGTGGCACGTCACATCGACGTGCTAATGAGCTTGCGGCTCAAACAATGCCACATATGTCACTAATATAAATGCTAAGCACACGCGTTTGCATGCAAAGTATGCTTTGAAAAATGGGCTGATTGTCATGAAGAGAATCAGGACTGTGCAGATGGCCGCTCCATCCCCATCCCGCTCTCGGCGAGGTGACCCCTGCTCTGCTGTGCCACGAGAGCCCATTATCCCGGCTAACAATGCTGATACAGCCAAAGTCCTTTCATGCATATGTAGCATCACAGATTTTTTTTTCTCTCAGTCTATCAATATCCTTGGTTCCTCGATTTCTGAGGTCACTCTGGCTTGGATAACAGGATTTTTATTTACAGAATACGAACGAAATTTGGTGAATGCTTACACAGCTTTGTAATCTAGTTGGGTTTAATGTATTTTCTGTGTGTTGTTTCAGAGACTGCCAAGATACAGGGCTTGGAATGAGACTCCTGCATGTTCGCAGGTCACAGCACATTTGAGATCACACAGTCTTTTCTCATTAATGCCACTGTGCATTTCCAAGACATGCCAGCGTATAATTCCTTCTCCAGCATAGCTGGAAAGGAGGAGGGTTTGGAGCACCTAATCAAATTCTCAAGTAAGAAATGTGCACTTTTTTTGATTTCCAAGTTTTCCATCCCATTCTCCTGAAGCTTTTTCACCTGCAGCATCCTTGCCTTTCTGGCTCACGTGCTGCCCTCCAGCCACAGGTGTGTAATATCACCAAAGTACAAGCTCTCTCTCTTTAAGCCCTTCTGACTTAAGTATTGTGGTTACCTATCACCAGTCAGATGTTTCTTTTTCCTCAAGCTTTTATATTATTTAAGCTTTCCTTTCCATCGCTTTCCAGTTTTTCCACATAATTCTCACCTCCTGGATCTGTGAGGATGCTGAGTCTGCCTTCTCTCACTTGCTACATATCTTACTTGAGACAGTATCTCAACTTCCTCTGCCAACATCCGTTTTTCTTCTCATCTTGACAAATTTACACTGTCAGGGTCTGATCCCCCATTTTCTTCAAGATCCCGTGGCTCCAGTCAGAGCTGGAAACAAGCGAGATGCACCTTCTGCCTCTGGTGTTGCCGCCTTTCTCCAATCAATAGTAGGACCCAGAAAAATCCCTTGCACATGAGCTTCTCAGAGCTGCCCTGCCCTCCTCTAGCCTTCTGGTACCTTATCGTCTTGTAAACTTTGTTATTCGCACTCTTTAGCCCCCTGCGTTATATTTCCTCTCCTCCTGTCTTCAGCGTGAACAGAAAAATCTTCTGCACTTTCTTTGCCATTTAGTACATGAGCGCCTGTCCCCATACATTCCCATTGCATATTCCAGCTGCAAAGACTAGGCTAGATCTGGCCATAGTTTGGGAGAGGGCTTGACATCAGCACCGCTCCTCCTGTTATGTGGAGTGGGGCAGATGCTGCTCCAGGGGACATTAATACTTCATACCACTGGTGAACCTGCGGTGGTGAAGACCCACCTCGCTGCTCACAGATGTGCCAGATGTACCTTTCTCTGCACGGCCTGTGCTGGTGGCCACAGGGAAAGAATCAGGAAAGCGTGCGCAATTTAATTTAAATTTTGTGCATATGCCCTATAATAATGAGATTGCAGGTACAGGCATTCTAACCGTTATGTTATATGAAAATTATATTTCCATATTTTCCCAGATGAAACATCATTCGGATTCCATCTCTTTTTTTTCCCCCAGAAAGGTCTGGAGGAGAATCATTTTTATAATCTACTTTCAATTACTACAATTGCACAACCATAAAAACCCCACTAAGATAAAAAAACTCTGGAAACTATTACAGAGCCTCAGAAATGAACTCTTAAATTGCTGTGTTACATTCATTACCTAGCTCAGTAGGCTCTCAATGGTTTATTATCATTTTAAACTCAATAAAGAGTGCAACCCTTAAAGGGCAGAAAAATCTCCATAACATTATTTTATTTATCAAGATAATGTAAAATCATTTCCTAATGAATACACTTTACGTTTTGAGAATTTTTCTGTTTTTAAAGCAATTTTCTGAGAAAATAACTGACGGTGAAACTGAAAATCTCTACTTTTTGACAATTTAGGTTTGTACGATTATCGTTTGGTTGTTCCCTTCTCTAGTGAGATACTGACCCATAGAAATACTACAGTCACAAGCACTGTATTAATTTAATTAATTTAATTTAGGTGTTCCTGTTAGCATTTTTGTATATGCTGTTTTTAAAGCGATTATTGGAAAGATGATGTTTGGTTTGCTGAACGTTCACTACAAAACCTGTTTAAATTGTCCCTCCACAATTAAATCTTTTTCTTTTAATAGAATATTTCATTGAATTTGAATTGAAAATTTATTTCGCCGAGGAACAAAGAAAGAGCTCATTTCGGTTTTATTTAAATTGATTTTTCCCAACCCAAGCTCAGTTCAGTTCTGTACCGATGAAACAATCCTTTACGGTTTTACTTACAAGCGAAACTCCAGTGCTGCTAGAGAAAACTTGTGAGAGCACGTTCTGATATCAATAGGACAGATGCAATCCAGGGAGCCTCATGTACACAGCGCATTTTCATGTATTGGGCACATGTATAAACAGAATACCAAACAAAATACAAATACCCAAACACCTCAGTGACAATCTCACTGATAAGAGTAAGGAACAGTTTAGTCCTGTAACAGCGCTGTAAAAGTTTCCTACCAAGTTTCTGAATCAAATTAATTTGATACCAGCTGAGATCACTGTTTTGTGAGAAGTATTACTCAGTCTGTGGAAAATGGGTTGGTCAGATCGTTAGCGGAGAACACACATACATAGATGGGGAAAATTCACATTTTTGGGCAGGTTCAGCAAGGAGTCCTGGGCTGACTGTATGGACGGAGCCATCTCCTCTTCCACTGGTAGGACCTCCAGCTTTCCACCAGGACCCACCCTGACTTGGGAGGAAGGGCATGACAGACAAAGAACCTTTCCGCCAAAAGAATAGATTCGCCATAGAAAGAATTTCAGTAGATAGTATTCTATAAATACATCAAAAAATTTTGTGGGTCGATAGCTAAAAATCTCCTTTGAAAAAAGAACTAGGAAGGACAAATGTGCCAAATAACATACTTGCTCTGCTTTTGTCCATACCCAGTGCTGTGCGACTGGCAATCCCTCTCTTCAGGGAAATCTCCACTGTTCAGTCAGAAGCTTTTAATCCTTAGACACTCACCACGGTGTAAATGACTGTAATCTGGTTTTTGCTAGGAAAGCTAGTGAAAACCATCATCCCAAAGCCTCAGACGCTCTGCAAGCCTGTGTGCTTACGTGTACGTGATTCTGTGGAGACCTACACGATGCTGGCAGTATGGAGACAGGGATGAGCGAGATCACAGGAGCCTTGCCCCCGCATGCAGGATTGCTGACGAGGACAGAATTGGCGCCTGCAAAATAACCATGGTGGTTTCACTGTTATCCTGTGCTGCGCGCTGTGTTTTACCCCCTTGTATCTCTGAAGTCTGCAGCCAGTCTTGGTACTGTAGGTCGAGAATGACTGCCAAAGTGGGTCTAGAGCCTCATGGCAGCCCTTTGGAGCTGCTGTAGTACTAACAAATGGCATTGAGCCTCTGAGAGGCACATACTATGCTTTTGGCGGTGTACAGTATAGAGTCTCGGAGGGAGAGTGCAGAACCCTCCTGGAGATGGTTTTCCAAAGGCAGATGCACAATAACAGACAAGAAACTTTGTTCAGTCAATCCGCACAAATGCAAAATCTCATTGCTTGCTACCTGCGAGTAGATTTGAAAGCCTACAGGACCATCAGACGCTTTGCCTATACAGTGAGTGGTTTGCCATGAAAAAAATCCCAAACAACAAATCTTCTTTGTACTGGAAGCTTTCTTTTCTTGTCTGTAAAAAGGGCTACTGAGAGAGTACATAGGCGGCAGGGGAAGAAGAAGTTGAGAGTGCTTTTAAAGCAAAAATGAAGAAATAGCTAGGAAAATTTGCAGAGAAAAATAAGAGCTGCGCTCTTCGCTCTGCAGGTTAGAAGAGCGCAAGGAGAAAATGCCCAGTGAAGGATGATTACCCCAGAACAGCTGACTTTACGAAGTGAATTGCTAGGGACTCACTACCCAGTCATGCTAATGTTCTGAGAACATTAGCCATTACAATTTCATGTTTAACATATTTCATACTGGAGGAACCTCACCCTGCTGTCTTTTTATCCGCAGGTAGGATAAATCCCTGGGTTAATATTACATCCCAGATGTCCTCCTCTGGCCCACGAGGAGGGCACTAAGGTGGTATCTTGAATCATAGCTTCACTGCATTGCTCACCTTATGCTAAGCAGCTTTCCCCATGGTTTCCTGTAGGGCTCAGGAGGTTGGTCTGTCTGCCTGCGAGCCTCACCAGGCTGGGTTTTCCTGGGGCAAACTCTAAAGCTTTGTCCAATCTAGCTTGGAAACGCGAAAAGTGATTTAGCATAAAGAAATTGCATGAAGTGCATCCTATGGCGGGATGTCATCCCATGGCAGACATGTTAGCTTCATGGGAGTTTCTTAGCTGGGTCTCACAGCAAGCTGTGCCCACCCTGACGGCGCTGCTGGAGGTAAGCCACCCCAGTGCAGCAATAAGACAGGCATCAGGGGAAGAAAAATCTTCCCATCCCGTGCTGGGAAGTGGCTCCCTTAGTTGTGGGAAGCAAGTTTAAAATCTTAAAAAATGTTTCCTGTTTTGGAATTAATTTTAGGTCTTGGGCCTCGAAGCTGGAGGTGATATGCTTGGTGTCCCCCTCAGGCTAGGGAGATACTGGAGGTAAGAGGCAGGAGATCTTCCAGTGCACCGGTGTTTCCTGCATGGGGAGGGTCTTTTTATTTGTTTCTTTGTAGAGAAAGGATTTAAACAGAAGAGAACGTGATCAGTCACTGCAGGTGTGTCTTGGTTTTATGTGTTTGCTATGTTAGGTGCACCAAACAAAGATGATAAAATAAACCTTTTCCTTAAAGGAAGATTTATTTATAAGGTAGGATGCCTGCACTCTTCCTGTCTTGCTGCATACGTCTTGGCCTTACCCCAGCTCTGACGTCTCTTTGTAATGCAATTATCAGAGAAGAAATAAAGTTATCAATGATTGGTAGTAAAGTTACACAGATCCAGATATCTGAGGAAGGTTTGGGGATGTTTCTGCTTTACTCTAGCCCTTATTATTCCATCAGGCTATTCTTTACCCTTTGCAGCTTCATTCTCAACAGCTGAGAAGTGTTGAGTTTTGCAGACCATGGATTCAAAGTCCCTACCAAGCAGTAGGGAAGCTGAATGGTTTTAGGATATCTTTATGGCATATAAGGCAAACAGCATGGTTTTCTTTCAAACGAAAAATGTCAAATGAAAAGGTTAGCTCAACACTAGTAAAACCGATACTATTATGGCCTGCGCATGCATATAGGATGCATCGCATGCATCTCGTGTTCCTCAGATCTTAGCAGCTAAATTGAGAAGTGGAAAGAGAAGAAAGACAGAGCAGTGGTCCCTGGGGTGCTGTGACACCATTCCAGTGGCCTCTTGGAAGGATACTTGATGTTTCAGCTCACGCTGGGGACAGCTATCGCTGGTTACACTTCTTTGGACGGGGTGTATCTAATTTTCCTGCACATGTGCAATTTCTTTCTTCAACTCTAAAAGTTTTCAAAGGGGAGGTCACGACTGCTGCCACAGCAATCATAGACTTCAAAATGTGAGAGAGCTCAAATGCCCCGTGGAATGCAATCAAGTTTCCACGGACCAGGTGCATAACTGAATAAAGAAGATACTGTAATAATTAGAAGAGTCTTGTGATTATAATCACAGGACGCAAGCAGATAAGAGATGAGTGTGTGCTGGGATGTGATGTAAAATGAAGAACATCTGCTTACTGGCCATGGAAAGTCTTATACTCCTGGATGGAACCTCTGCTTGTTCACAGATTGAAGTTAAAAAAGAGGGGAAATGTGAGATGAGTGTGTGCTTTGATACAAGATAGAAAAGAAAGGAATTGTGTATAGAAAGAAAAACTTGGCCATTTTCATATAAATTTGCCTCTGGAAGGAAGAGATGTGTAGTGGATAGTTAGTGTTATGTTTTAATACATGTTTACCCCGGTGAAAAGTTCAGTGGGTTCCAAAAGTCAGAGCTGGTAAGACAAATAATATGTGATATGCAAAGGGTTTCACAGGGTTTTCAAAGGAGGAGCAGCATGGCTGGCCAACGTTTACAGGCGAGTGTCTTAGAAGAGACTTATAGAAAGGAGAATACATGCAAGTGTGTGCACGTACGTGTGTGTGTGTGTAAGAAGGCTGGGACAGGCTGTTATCCTGAGCCTTGACTCTAGCCCCTGGTGGTGCCGTAGGCTGAGAGCTGTCTCCACATAGCTGGGGAAAGCAGCATGGGCTCCCCCGCTCACATGGGATTTGGCACCTTGTTATCCTTTCCACAGAGGATAATGGAAGCACAGTCTCCCAGGAACAGCAGGCTTTACAGGGTGACTTCCAAGGGGAGAGGGCATTCAGCTGTCCTGCGGTACGCCTTCCTTCAGACTGCTAAGGGTTACAATTTAAGAAGAGCTCCTGTTTTACCTCTGTGCAGGATCTGTGTATTTCTGCAGGCCGTGTGTTCAGAATGGAGATGCAATGAGGAGGGCAATAAACAGTTTTCCAAGGCTCGGTGATGATGCTGAAAGCTGATCTTTTCCCCCTCTGGTGGTATCACCAATTCCTTTTCATTCCTATATTTCTTCACCTGTCACTTTCCCTCATCTCGGAGGTTGCGCCTTGGTGTGTCTGGCAAATTAAACTGAAAGGTTTTTTTCAAGCGTTAATGAGGTGAGCTGCTTTTCCCGCTATGAACGCTTGGTGTGTTTCTATATAAGAACCTTGAACGGCTTCAGCACTTTTACTAAGCTGCACAGTGTTATTGATTTCTCCAGCTTCTGCTGTGAGGGTTTTGTGGCAAAAAGCAGTGACTCAGCTGGTGTGCTCAGTGGAGCTGTTTTACATGCTCAGACTGTGCTGCTGTTGCTGCTGAGTGGCTAAAAAAAATAACAAAACCATGAAAGGCAAGCCTTTTAAATTGTTTGAAGTAAAGTGCAGGCAGCAGCAAGGTTTTCTGGCAACTTGGCAGAGATTATTGCAAATGCATTTAATGGCAGGCGTGATTCTGGGGGACAACCCTCTGTGCTTCTGCAGCCAGGTAAGGAGAGGCAGAGATCAGATCCCTCTCGGTCAGAACACGGTACACTGAAGAACAATCTCACGCCACAAGCTGGGGAGATTTGGAAGGGGAGATGCCTGGAAACACTGTCCCGTCTGCTGAAACAGTGCAATGACTAGCAGGGCAGGCTCGCGCCGCTGATCTCAGCTCTCTACCTGCGTCTCCTTCCTGCCCGCCTGGCTATGACAGTGATTTACTGAGGCTGACCACCATTCTTAATGCTGTCCCGCAGGAAACATGCAGATATGAAATGCTCGACAGCACAATCCAGAACAAAGCTCAGATCTCTCTGAAGCTCTCGCAGAGAGGAAATTCACTAAGGGTGCAACCTGAGGAAGGGGGGGGGTGGAAATTACAGCTGTCCTGGGAGAAGTGGGGATTGTTTATCCTTTTCTGAAAGATAAATAAGCTGTTCCTGCCTGTGATCCCGCTTATCTGTAGAGCAGGAATCCTAGAAGCTTTCAGATCACCACAGATTCATAGAAGTGAAGGTCAGAAGGCACCATTTGGAGGTCTCTAGTTCAACTTCCTGCTAAAAGCATATTTATCACCAACACTGCAGGAAGTTCTTTATGGCTTGGTCCAATATTTTTAAATACTGAAAACCTCTGAGGACAGAGATTCTACTACCTCGCTGGACAACATACTTTGGTCCTGCACTATCACCACAGTAAAGATGGGATTTTTTTTCTAAGGTCCGTCCTGAACCTCCCAAGTCAGAGTTTGTGGCAATTGCCCCTTGTCATATGGTCTGCCACTACCATGAATTTGACTCTATCATCTTTGTAACTGTCTTCTGAGTAGTTGTAGGCTGCTATTAGATTTCCCCCTAGCCTCTTCTTCATCAGACTAACCAAGCCCAACCTTTCCTTACAAGACGCATCCTCTAGGCCTCTGACTCTCCTGATAATCTTCCCCTGGATCACTTCCAGTTGCTCCACGAACAAACAACTTGGAAAGCCTGAGAGCCCCACCAGTGGAGCAAGATCAGGACTTGTGTGTGTCCCTGGACATGGAGCTGAAGCACTTAGGGTACTCAGGCTCCCCACCGCAGCACTAGGGGAGTACACCATGACACCACAGCTGTCATCTCCAAATGTTTGTCTGGGATTCAGGTGTCTGTAGCAGGTAGCCAGATGTGTCAATGGACATTGAGGCAGTTACACACAGGAGACACCCAGGGTGCACTGAAACAAAACGATTTTTTTCACCAAGCTTTTATTTTTTGGCACCTTGATGTTCCTCCACCCCAGTAAAACCTCGGAAATCATATGGGTTACTTCAGGGGAAGGGTGCTGGCTGGAGAAAGGACTACTTTTGAAGAGCTTAACCGATGCACGCGCTCTGAATTGCTCAATAGCACTGCCTTGCAAAGCAGGAGTGGAAAAAAACAGAGAACAGAGTGACCTGAATTCAAAAAGCCTGACAACAAGCCCAGTTGTTGAAAGACTACAACACAGAAAGCTCACAGTGGGATCTCTGAAGCAAGGAGACCTAGGATCTTGGGAAAGGAGCATGGACATTCTGACTCATTGTCCGCAGCAATCTGTCAGGTATTGCTAGGCCCATTGTATGTTGGTGAGACCTTGAGCTGCCAAATGTTATGAAAAACATTTCCAGTTGTATTTAACAGTTTTGTAACAGCAAGAAAACTCTCTCACCCTTCTCAGTCCTAAGAGAGCTGCTGTGGGGACACAGCAGAGCTGCACTTTTCCAAGGTCTGTACTCTCCCTGGATTTATGCATTCAATGACCTTGGCAGAGGTACAGAAGAAACCCTTTACCATAGCAATGGACTGTTTTTCATTTCTTTCAAGATTAGACACAAACATACTTTCTCTCATCAGATACACAGATTTTGAAATTACATTTCTTTCCTCCCTCTTCAATAAAAGGATTTTCAAGTGCAGAGAAAAACCATATACTCCAGCTGTTTGGTTTCTGCTGCCCTCCTACAGCATCCCAAGACAGCAGATAAAAAGCTGCTGTTTTGAATCCTCTTTTCTGAGTCCAGTATTCAAATTGCAATTGAAGTTACTATCTACGTTGGCAATTTTAGCTCTCTGGTGATTGAAACCAATTCTTCTCAGCTAGACATGTACGGATGCGGTGCGTTTTCCTTCATCTGAGACTATGCAGGAATGGTATTGAGACACAGATGACGTGAGTTTGGAGGATTCCCAACTTAAACAGAGGATGTGCTGTACTGGATCGAACAGGTTTCCTATCCCACCCCTCTGCCCTCCAAACTGTTACTGCATTTGGTAACGACTTATTCATGTGTCTGAGGGAAACGACAAAACCTCCCTATAACCGATGCTTCATGCCAACAGCGCAATACTGGAGGTGGAGAGAAGGCAGGTTCCTTCTGACCTTGAAAAAGGACAACTTAAGCAATGAAATTGCCATTACGCAGGCCAACAGATGCTGCAGTCGATTTTAAAAATCCATCCCTTATGGAAAAAAAGATGCTAATACTGCATGTGAAGGCTATGGTACTCTCAAGAAACATCAGACGGTATGTTGGACTAGATGATCTCCAGAGGTCCCTTCCAACCCCATGATTCTATGATTCTATGACTCTATGATTCTATGATTATATGATAATCCACCAGATTGTGTTTAATTAAATGTCAGGACATTTACATCTTGTGGAAGCTTGTGCTATAAAATGCAGATCTTTTTCAAAGTTGCTTGACCACCATTCTAGCCCAATGCCTCCACACTTTTCTGACTAGAATTATTCCTTCTTGCTGGCAACCTGCCTGAGGGATGTACCCTTGTGAGCAAAATGAGAACCGTCTCCAGGTACAATGCGTCCTTTCCTTAGTGACTTCCACCATGGAGCTACTCACTCTAAAAAATCCTTGCAGGATCAGCCTGCAGTTGTCCAGAAAGAGAGTCAACTGCCCACATTTTCAAAGGAACAGTCATGTGTCTCTTATCATGATATTAGTGAAAGTAAACGGATTACAAAACCTCTCTTCATTTTACACAGGTTATTATGGTGAATGGCCACATAAATGTATTGTAGATAACTGTGTTCATTCAACCCCTCAGCCCCATCACTTCTCTTTTTAGTCTGTGGAAGCACTACTAGTTACAATGCTAGCGATGGAAATGCCTGATGAAGCCTTCGGATTAGAAAATAGGTGGCTTCGCCAAGTCATCTGGTCTGTATTCACTGCCTGGAAAATTACTTAATTCTTTCTAGATAATCCTGAAAGTATAATTACTACACTGTATTGTATGAGCAAGTTCATCAGTTGTAAAACAAAACATTGACATTATCCATTTTATCCACATCAGTTTTTACTCCTCACCTGCAGGCATGGCTCTTTATAGACAGTGGCATCAGCAGCCACTCTAAGAAGGTTTCTTCACAGAAACACGACTGATGCCAAATATTTGCCCACTTGCAAAAGATTTCCTTATTTACCTTTTTGTTAAGCAGTGTTAATGTGATTTTCATTAGCCCCTCATGAAGGGCTAATGAGCACAATTTACCTGTGCACACATCACACTGAGGCACTTATCAGTAGATTATTGACATAAAAGAGTTACCAGAGCTACCATTACAACAACGCATAAGTAGAGGGAAGATGAGACATAATACACAAACAAGTCAAAGCCTTTCAAATTACTGTATAGCCCTTCTGGTTTCCTCGCTCACTGGTTTTGCTTCAGAAGGGGTTGCTCTTCCTTGCAAGTGGCATAACAACATTACAGAAGGCAGAATGAAAACAGGAATATTTCCCATACACGTGAACATTGATGATCTCCAGCTGTTCAGTGGTCCTGTGAGTGTAGCCCACTGTTGCTGATCCAGGTCTGGCACCCCCTTTCTCCGTGCCCCAGCTATTACCAAGTGTTGAAGAAGGAAAGCAGCTCGTGGTGCCAGCAGCTTCCCCCACCAGCCTGTCCCCAGATGGGCTCCTGGGGCTTCACACACACCACCACTCCAGCCGGCCTGGCCGGGGTCCAGTCATGGCTGCTCCTCTCCCCTTCTTGATGTCTGGCATCTTCTCACAAGAGTTCCTGGCAGGCAACAAGCACCAAGGGGCAAAATTCATTACAGAGATGGTTTGCAGAGAGCAGTCCAGCAATCTGTATCTTTCCGCGCAGCCTAACTGCTGACAAGAAGTGCAGGCGATTGAGGCAGACCTGGCTTCAGCCATTCTCCCTCTTTTGTGTCTGGTACTGCATTTTCCTTCCTAAAATGCTACGTCATAGAATCATAGAATGGTTTAGGTTGGAAGGGACCTTAAAGATCATCTAGTTCCAACCCCCCTGCCATGGGCAGGGATGTCTATCACTAGACCAGGCTGCTCAAAGCCCCATCCAGCCTGGCCTTGAACACTTCCAGGGATGGGGCATCCACAGCTTCCCTGGGCAACCTGTTCCAGTGCCTCACCACCCTCACAGTAAAGAATTTCTTCCTGATATCCAATCTAAATCTACCCTCTTTCAGTTTAAAACCGTTACCCCTCATCCTATCACTCCATTCCCTGATAAAGAGTCCCTCCCCATCCTTCCTGTAGGCCCCCTTTAGGTACTGGAAGGTTGCTATAAGGTCTCCCCAGAGCCTTCTCCAGGCTGAACAACCCCAACTCTCTCAACCTGTCTCATAGCAGAGGTGCTCCAGATCTCTGATCATCTTTGTGGCTCTCCGCCGGACCCGTTCCAACATGTCCCTTCCCACATGTTGGCGGAGAGGGCGATAGCCATCAGTGCCACGCAAGGCTGTGGACAGAGGTGGCACATGTGGGGAGAGACATCCGTGCTCACCCTGGCACGCTGCTCCCTGAGGCTGTCAGCAGAGCGGAGAGCTGTGGGCGCTGGGACTTGGAGCCGTGTATAGAAAGAGAGAGGACTGTCAATTATAAAGGTTTTTAGCTTTAATGAGAGGAGGAGGACTCGCAGCTTCCACTGACTTTCCCTGGGAAAGTAGTTCACAGACACTTGTGTATTTATTGTTTCCTCTTTTGATTGGGCCATAAAATAGAATAACTACCAGATAGACAGACAGATGTTGAAACAGGTAGATATTTTGTCTGGCAGGCTTTCACTTTACAAGACATACATTGGGCTAAGGCAGCTGCTGTTAAATTTCAACTCAAAATTCAGTTGTAACCCTATGATAAGCAAATCTTGCCTTCTGCAGAGGCATTTTTTTTCTGGGGAAAAGTATTCTGTAATGCCTTCAAGCCATCCAGAGACAGACAACATGAAAGCAAGAGGAAGGCTTTCCTCCTGAGCTGACTGAAAAGACCTACTTAAACCTTGCAGTTTGTGACCTGTTCTTCTAAGCTTGTGGAGACGCACCATGGTCCACCTCTGTTTAAAACCCCGACACAATATCTACCCAAAGAAATTCTCTTAGACATTATATAGAAACAGACGGGACTCTGCTGAATCTTCCAAGCACTGATCCAGTCCTGTCATCCTCTGAACGCCTCAGCAAATTAATACTACCCTAACCTCTTACAAGTGAAATATTGTTCGCCGCATTTCAGAGGTAAAGCACAGAGACAATAACTGGCTTTACACACATGAAAAAGTGCCTGTCACATACCTAGACTTTGAGACCAAATTGATGGTGTCCCAGGTGAAAGCGTCTCCCTGGGCCACCACACTGGCTGAGTGACAGTGTGCCCAAGAGCTGCATCCTGCTCCCGCCGCTGGGCGCCGTGCCATTAAGCACAGCTCGTCAGCGAGGGCTCCTCAACAGGGACGGCAAGGCTTGCTGCAGCAGGCGAAAATAATCCTCTCCTGGAGCTCAGAACAACTGGAGTAATACCTGTTATTCACTACGCTGGAGTTGTTCAAGAGACCCAGAGGCCAAACCCATTAAAAACTTGGAAAACAGACAACAAAGACCAGGGAAGCACCATTTGTATTCACACTAAATATCATCTAGGAGTCTTAAATTCTTGTGTTTTATACACGCTGAAGAAACTTTACAGATTTTACTCCCCTCTCCCCCTTAGTAAAAACACATATTGAAAATATAATTGAGAGACTGAAAAGACCTCACCTTGCAGTTTTTTCATATAACTGCGCGAGGCGCTGACTAACTTAAACTCTCTCTTAACAAGTACCCTGTTTTCTCCAGCTGATCAGAGGCTTTCTGCGAGCACGACTGGCAGAGTAACGCTGTATCTTGAGAACTGAAACTTTTCACAGCAGGGTGCTGGCTTCTCTGCGAAGTCTTTCAAGCAGGTTCACAGCCCTGCCACGGCACTTCTGCTTTGCCAGGTTTATGCCGGATAGTCTGGCCTTGTTTCACAGCAAGCCGATGGCTTTGGTACTCATGCTCAAGGCTGACCTCTCTGGGTTTAAGCTGTGACCCGTTCCTGTTTCAGCTGGCACTGACTGGGGGGCTGTAGCCGCTTGAATATTACTTGTCTGGGAATAAGGCACTATCTTCTGTGTTTTCCTCTCTCAAATAATTTTTTTGGAAAGAAGGACCCATCTACCCTGGGCTTCCTTGGGAATACTAAGGGAGCCAAAGTGCCGATGCTGCTGTATTCCATCTGCTGCATTGTGTGAGCTGCGGTGGCCTGAATGGACCCAATTCCTGGGGTCAGCCAGCAGGTTTTCTCAGCGTGTTTCTTTTTCCGCTAGCTCTTTTCCTTCCCAAGACAGCTTAGGAGTTTTCTTAGGGCCCAGTTAGGAGTGAGAAGCAGGTAAGAGATTTAGAAGAGGCCAGAGCTGTGTCAGGGGCAGAGCACGACAGTCCCTCAGGACATCTTCTACCCTACTGTCTTCACAGCAGATTTTTGGGAAACTTTCCTGGAGGAACTCAGAAAGGTTCTGCAGGAGAAAGAAATGAAAATATTTTGAAATTTTGCTTCAGTCAGATGTACTTTCTTTCTCTTGCTCTCCTTCTCTTTTCTTAATGGAATCTGTTGCCTAAACACTTCCGTGCTTTTGTCTCCAGTTCTATTCTGCTCTTACTTGAAGGCAGCAATTTTGCTCAAGAGATTTATAGCAATAGAAAATGGAAGACAAAAGTCTCATTGATGATTTCAGACAACAAAGGAAAAAATGAACAAGAAGGTAATTAAAGTAAAATCCTGAAAGCTCTTCATTCTACAAGGTAAAAAAAGTGTCTCTAAATCCCAGTTTAATTTTTCTTGTCGTGTTGACTATCTGGCTCCAATGAATAGACAAAATGTTCCAGTGTATCTCCCTTTGTGTACATATTTTTAATTCTTTTTCTTGCACTTACATTACAGAAGGTTGAGAAGCTGGAAGCGATTTTGTGCACAAAGGAAGGGTATTTGCTCTGCAGTCTGATGCCTATTAGATTTTAAACCTGTTTGAAATAATGAATTGCAATCTATTGTAATTAAATATAAAACATTAATTAACTGAGTATTATTAACAAAGCAAACCAAGAACAGTTTGTAAAGTTTATATTTCCTTTTATAGAAATTTCCCCTGCATATGAGAATGCTGTCGTCTAACCCGTAAAGGCTCCATGGCAATCACAAAAGGCATTTTTCAGTTTCAGATATGAGAATTGCATTCCTTTATGCAATGTAATATTATATTATTCGAAGTGTAGAATTATGGTACGAAGAGCTTATGCAAGAATTCTGCCAGTAAAAACCGTATTTCTCTCATTGCAGATATTTCTCTACACATCAGTTCCAGCAGAAAGATGCATATGAGCAGTGTTGTTGAATTACTGTAATACACAGAATATACATCACTCGATAATCTGGGTCTGAAAAGCCACACCAGAGACTATCATCTCAAGCAATCTGGCACTAAGAAGGTTCTTTCTTACAGCGGAATTTCCAGATGGGAGGGAGTAGATGAATTTATTAAATGTCACTGAGATTTTACTTCTTAAGAGTTGATTGATTCTGTCCCACATCACACTTTGAAGTGCAACTGATGAAATTTACTTTGGGGCAGAAGCTACTTGTCTCTGGGAGACCTTAGTGCACCTAAAGGCTTCTTCAGTTTGGAGCAGCGCAGCGTTGCCCAGGATGGTTATGGCAGCAGATGACTACAGAGGGAAAGCAACACCTTTGGTTGCATGCTATTGTGCGCTGCCTGTTCCCTTCTTCACTACCCCCCCGTTGCATGGGACCTACTGACTGTAGAGTATCACTGAGCTGCAGGACGTGCCTGCCGGGATCCAGCACCCAAGGCTACAGACTCAGCTACACTTGTTCTTTCCTCTCTCGCTCACACTAAAGGCAGCCAGTTTCCCAGTGCCCCAAAGCAAATACAACAATCCCTTAGAACTCAGTAACTACTGGGTTTTTCAAAGGAAAAAAAAAAAAAATTGTGCAGGAAATGTCTTTTCTTCTAGGCTCTGAGGGGAGCGAGAACGAGCAGTGGCTCCACTGTGCAATGAGGATTTGCCTTGCAGCAGCATCCGAATGCCAGTATTTCACCAGCAGTGCAAACATTTTCTGCACCTCGTGTCAAGCCAGAGATTAATTGTTAAAGCAGGTATTTGCATTAGGACACATGAGAGCGCACCCCGCAACAGCACGCAGACACCGCAGCCTCCACCTTGCTCAGAGCGCAGCATCAGCAGTACTCTACTAAGCTGTACCCAAAATCATGTCATTTACTCCTAACAGGGGTTTTCCTCCCTGTGTTGGTGCTATTTCTTCAGCACGGATCAGGAATAAAGCCAAAGCTCAGCAATCTCTTTAGCCCATTGCCTCCAAACTTCTCAAGAGCCGCTGGCAGGAAAAGATAGAAAGGTTCGGGTTTATGTCTTTAGCTTCCTCTCCTCCTAAGTCAAGGAGAGTGTTTGCATGGGTTTTGCGTAGCTATCCTTAACCAAACCCCAGCGTTCAACCTGGTTAATCCTCACAAGTTCTCTGTGCACACATAATCCAAACATCCATCTTTCCCAATATTTTACTGTCTTCTTTTCTGTTTGCATAACCCCTGTGAGGTTTGCAGGCTACGTCTCGTTCCCTCAGGGAGGTGGCAAAATCACAGCAAATCAGGCTCTTTGCTCTATAATTTCCCAAAGATCAAAGTTTAGTTATCATTAGAATGTAAATGTCACAATATTATGAAACTGGTACGTCAGGACAGAACATATCTTTCTCTTTGAAAGTGTTTCTATGTGATGTGACATTTTGGTAACATTTGAAGGAGGACTTTTTTTTCTCTTTAATGATCTTTCTCAGCTTTTTTTGGCCAGTATACGTATGCTACTCCCACCTGCTAAAATAAATTTAAAATAAAGTATTTTATAAAGTATTTTGGTTTTTCAAATTAGGTCCAACATCCACCTTGTTATTTTTTTTTAGTCTGTTTCTCAAGGCAAGAAAAAAAAGGGTTGAGTTTTCACGAATATTAAGAAAGCATAGCTCCTAATCTGCCTATAAATAATCTCAAATTATCAACATATCACAGCAAGAGTTGGGTTGCTGGAATGTATGGGAAGAGAGGATCGACTTGGGAAAAGCAAGAAGAGAAAATCCAATAAAGTAGTTATTCCTTTGAACAATAAAAATATTTATCTTAACCTTTCCCCTGTGAATCCATTACAACTACAGAATTTACAGTCCATAAAGCATCTCAGCTTTGTTTAAGGCCACAAACAGCTGGAGATCCTGAATCTGTACAATTTCTTGGGCTTTGCTTCCGAACGCAGCTCTAGATTGCATCAGAAGTTACTGTTTTTTAAAGCTCCTCTATAAACTAATTGCGTGCTGTATGCCATATATCCATACAAAATGTGATGTTAGAGAACGGCAGCCAGCAATCTGCAAGTGAATTTTACCAACGCCACAATCCCCAGCAAGCATTCTCAATGTCAGGATTTTTCTCATTTTTTTTTCAAGCCCATCAGGGCAACGTAGTTCAGTTGAGATGTTTCAGGAGACAACAGAAGGCAGTTTTCACTAATTTAAGTACCTGGGTGGTTTAATGGGAATTCTTCTCCAGCAATGGCCAGGGCAGAAATGGAAACGTTTCAAAGTGGTCTTCACCAGTCTGCTTCCCTTGTGTTGGCATAATGCACTGGGTGTTTCGAACCCTCCACTAATTGAAATCCCATCTGAAGCACCGAGTGAGGTTGCCTTTGTTCAAGAGATGGGAGGTGAGGTGGAAAAACCCCAAATGTTTAGGTTTATTTTCTCTCCATTTGAAAGGAAAGAAAGAATATTGCTTGTGTGAGATGCTTGAATCCCGACCTGCATACACCATCTCCTGTGTGAGATCTAGCACGTGTTATCAGCTCATGTTTGTCTGTTTCTTCTCCAACAAGTCAATTAAACTAACAGGACTGAGGTTTCCTAAGATGTATTACACAAAGCACTGACTGCGGGAACCACGCAGTGATTATATCAGGTAACTCCAGTACATCGGACTATTACTTAAACCCTGCAGCCTGGAAACATTCATCCCCACAGCAGCCCGGTTTAATAAATGATTAATGGAGCTAGTCAGTTTGGACTGAGGTAAGCACTTATTCGGGGCCCAGGAGAGGTTGGGCAGCCAGGGCTGGGCAGAGGCTGGGCTGCGGACCAGTGTCACACCTGCCAGCCCCTTCGTGGTGCCACGGGAGCTACCTCTCGTTTAGTATGGCCTCCGTGCATCCAGGAGAGGTGGGAGCAGCTCCGACTGCTTCCTAACTCCCCCAGACAGACATGCCCCTGTGATCTTGTAAAAAGTACAGCTATATGTTTAAGAGTGTGTGTAATACTGGCAATCAGACTCATCTGGAGCACCTCAGCCCAAAAGGACTGTAAAGGGACTCAGTAATACCTTTGAAATTAAGTATTTTAAAACCATAAATGATCTCTCTAATCAAGTGATGCTCTTCATTATCAGCCAGGAGAAAGGCTAAATACCAAGTATGCATCCTCGGGCAACTGGAAATAAAAAGGTAGAAACCCAAGCAAAAATTCCCTGCATCAGTAAGATCCACTAAATCATTCTATGCTCAGAAATATCTCTTTTCCAAGAAAGCAGGATTGTGCTTGGGATCAAAGACTCTTCCAAATACCTTTGAAATTCATTAAATTCATGTTGACCATTTTAAGCTAGTACACTCCTCCAGCCATAATAAATATGAAGGCAAAGATGGAAAAGGTCAGTGCAGGAAATAGCTTTAAGTGTCAGAAATGTCTGGCTCATGGTCTTTTTCTATAAGCATTAGAAACCACCTGTATTTTAAATTATACCTTTTCAGGTACAAAATTTGCAAGACTGCTGAATCTTGGCATGGACCTTTTGGTGGGAAAATCCCTGCAAGGTCCTGATTCAGGACGAAACTCCTGAAGAGGTTGGTTTTTTTGCACATTACTGCCTAGAGACTCCTGCAACATTCTGTAGCTGTGAAAACAAAGCACCTGGAAGCTGATAAAAAATAGCTGAGGGTGAGGTGCTTATGGGCCATCGTCTTCGTGCATAGTGTCTGGGACTGGCTGCATGGTAATCAGACCATTGCTATAGCCATGTTAGTCCGGGCACATAGGAGAGATCAGGTTTGTAGAGACTGGTAATGAGTTTTCTTAGATCAACATCAACATTTTAGCACCTCATCAGGCATCATGAGGGGATAGTGTGTCTTGAAGTCTTCTTTTCTCCAGTTGTGCCACCTGGCCTAGCACCTACATGTTAGGGAGAAGGTAAATAATGTAAAAATTATGCAATAAGTGTTACAACATTATAAAACAACGTAAGAAGAGTTTTCCCTGCACCGCTGTTGACTGTATTACTCCCCACAGACACTTCCAAGAGATGCATGAAGATGTGAGTGTGGTTCACAAAGGGCAGAGTCTAAGGACATTTGAGTGGGAGAACCGAGGGCAGGGACACAAGCTCTACAAGCTACTATAAAAAACAACAAGATTAGCAACAAAAAGCGAGGCACTGGCTGTAAAATCATTGAAAATTTAAAATTGATAGAGAAATCCCAGCTCCACTGAAATCACCAGCAGCACTTCACTGGCTTCAGAAGAACCAATATATTCCTGGGGATGAGTAGAAGGCACCTCACTGAACTCAGGCTGGTCAAATTGTATTAGAAAGACCCCGCATTACATTATATTTAGAAACAGGAACGCCTCAGAAACAGGAACCATATTGCTCTACAGTGCAAGCTCCCTATAGCAAGCGCAACAGAGAGTGAACCAGAGGGTCACTGAGGTAAATTTCAAAGCATTGCATGTTGGTAAATTCTATCCTGTTTTAATACTGAAATCTTTAATTGGAGTGTTTGTGGCCATTAAAGAGAAATTTATTATTGCAGAGCAGTTCTTGTAAGAAAGAAAACAAGTCTAGACTATATTTTTTTGCACATTTTGGCTTGGACTTCTTAAGGAATACTTGCAATCTTAACTAGCTAAGGGTTGAGGTTTTTTGTTCATTATAGTGCAGCCAAAATTATACCCTGTAACAACTTTGATAAGATTTGGAAAGGAAACAAAGATCCAAATGTAGTTTTAACTTGGCTTTCTTTTTTCTCTTCCTTTTTTTTTTTAAATCATTTTTCAGATTCTACTCATGTTTCTGACTTTTTTTTCCTATGCAGATAAACGCTATCAACTTATACCATCATATCATTGTTACTGTGCAGCAGGCAACTCAAGTAAAGTCTTGTTTTAGACCCTGTTTTTATAAACCAAGTTCTGTTTTCATATGACTAAAACGGTATGGAAAGGTAGGAATATTGCCCGTTATTGCAATGCTGTAATGCATTGCATATGGAAAAACTGAGTGATAAAGAGCTTAATTAACTGCGATTTATATTGATCTATATGTTCATAAAATCACCAGAGTTTGGAACAACTTAATTTGTTTTTAATAAGTGTTGCCTGGAAGACTAGTAATTACAGTCGTAAACCAATTACTGAATTAAAGCGTAGTAAATTTAAAAACAAAAGCAGTCACAGGATACTTCATTAGGAAGCCCACTAAGTCAAAGCAAAGGTTAATTTATGTTTATATGACACTAAAACAGCAGTAGCACCAGTGACAGGTGAATTTTCAAGTCTTTTCCCACTCTAAACTCGCATTCTTGAGCTTTCCAGAAACATTTATGTTTTGATTTAATAGTTGTGAGCAGGGTCCCAAAGCTGTCTTGTTGATTTAAGTGGACAATGTTAATATTATTTCTGTGCTGTGTGGGGGTGAGAAATCCTGAGCTGACCCAGAAGTTGGTAGGTTGCGGTGAGTCCACAGTTGAAGAACTCTGGAGAACACATTTGTGGGTTAACAGAGAAAAGAGTTGCTCTTGGCAAAGCCGACAGTTGTTGACTGATATACAAGCTAGACAGGTAAGAGGCAAAAAATTAATTTCACTCTTTCAAGTCAAATAAAGTTCATCAGGAAAAAGCTGACATGCAGAGGTCAGGCTGTCCAAGAGACGATGGGAGCTCCATCCACAGCAACTGGAGACTTGTACACATGTAGCACTAGGTTTTGTCATAGAATCATAGAATGGCCTAGGTCGGGAGGGACCCTTCAGATCATTGAGTCCAGCCATCAGCCTAACACTGACAAAACCCACCACTAAACCATGTCCCTCAGCACCATGTCTACCTGACTTTTAAATACCTCCAGGGGTGGCAGTTCCACCACTTCCCTGGGCAGCTTGTTCCAATGTTTGATAACCCTTTTGGTGTAGAGACATTTTTCCTAATATCCAATCCAACACTCCCCTGGTGCAACTTGAGGCCGTTTCCTCATTTGTCTTTCTTATGCTGAAAATAACTTCCCTTTTTTTTTTCTTAACATATTGCTAGGGAACCTCGGAGGAAGTTAAAAATGGGATGGCAAAATGATAGTGAAGACACAACCGTGTCAACATTTCCGCTATGACAACGCTTTGTTGGGTACTAGAGAGGACCTAACACCTTGTAAAATCTTGTGCTCCAGGCACCACAACACTGGGGGGCCATGTCTGAGGGAACTGAAGAGAAAAGGGAGCTAGAAGGAGAAAGTAACTATTCCACTTGGTGAATGAAGACTGGTAAACCCTGTAGCTTTCCTTAAGTGGTCTCTGAAGATAACATTGAGAGTTAGAGATGTGACAGTTCCCATGAATGTACTGCTAGGGTTCCCTGTAAAAAACTGACAAGGATTTATACTATAACTCATTGAAAGAGAAACTTGTGAAAGGTGATTATTAATAGATGGTCAAGCTTAAGAATGGCAATTGCTTAAGAACTTCAAAGAACTATTTGTTTTTTTTAACAGATAAAAGAACTAACAAAATTTGAAGACGGAACAAAATAATTTTGGTTCTTCCAGAGCAAGCAAAGAGTCTGATGAATGCCACAGGCTCTGACACACCAAGCTGTGTGGGCAGAATGATGTCTGGTGAGGTTAACCCTCAATTAATCTAAGGACATGTGTATTTGAGAGAAGCCTTGAGTAACATGCAGTTGGGTACTAATTCAGGTGTAAATATTAAGGAAAAAGTTGTTCTTACCGAGGACTGTTCAATGGAAACATGTGCTCAACACAAAACAAAGAGAAGTTCTGGCTGATCTTGAACATCATGTCCTTACTGTAGGTGACCCAGTGTAGCTGTTCACATCACCGCTCTCCAACCCTGTTCTGTCACCGTGATCTAGGTCAGCCTTAACACGCCGAACAATGTGTTGCTGTTTTTCTGTTGTTTTGTGGGTTGTTGTTTTTTTTTTTGACGTGGATTACTGTGACTGAAGTGGGTTAGGGGGAGGATGGCTTGTGGTGGTGTGCTGACAGATCTGGTGACACTCTGCCTCATGAACGGCAGGAAGGGGCAAGAAGCTCTGGCTGAGCTGCCAGGGGTGACTTCAGACAGGGCTTGTAAAGCTCAACCATTGCTCCAGCAAGTGCAAAGACTGCAGAAAGACAAGAAAATATCATTAGCACTACCTCAACGGCGTACGCCTGGATAATGGATCTTCTCATCTTGACTACGCTAGTCAGTTTTGCTAGGACACCTTGGAGCAGGTAGTTTGCCGAGGAAAAAGTTAAGGGCAGGCACAATCATGGCCTCTGCACCTGCACAGTGAACAAAACTGTGGCAGTGGGCTCTTCAGCCTTGCAAACAAATATACAGCAATCGCTCAGGGCTGCTGTTCGAAGCTGGACAAATTCAGACGGGAAAGGAGATTACAATTTATCTGAGCAGGGGGTTATTAACCACCGAAATGATTTAGTAAATGCTGTTTGGGGTTCTCCATCACTGCCTTTGTTCAAATCAAAATAGGATTGCTCAACTGAAATACAGTCTGTAATTTGAAAGGGAACTAACTCATGCCTGGTTATAATTGGTGTTATGAAGAAAGTCAGACAAAACAATTACAGTGATCTCATCTGGTCTAAAAATCGATGAGTCTATTTAAAAGGAAAAAAAAAACATCAAAACCCCAACATAACAGAAGTCACTCAGGAGGAATTAATTTCTAGAGATTGTGTTTCTCAATGGCATATCACTTTCCACTAATGCAAATTCGTACCTGGGGTGATAGCGCTGCATTTCTCAAAAACACTGTTTAAGGAGGCAAACTGCTTTTTAAAGGAAGTAGTAACTGTAATTCTTGGCTGAAATCACAGCCTCGGTGACAGAAATTACACGAGATTCACTTCTACAGGGGGTCAGAACTTTATCTGCTTTTCCCTCCTCTCACAGCCATAAGCTTGTCTCATTCTGCATGATTTTACAGAAGGATACAGGAAAATTTCTGCTCTGCAAGTTGTAGTATTTTGGAAATGAAGAAAACCCAGCGTACACTGGCTGAGTGGTTGGCTTTGATCTGAGGATGTCTCGAAGTCAAGGATTAGATGAACAGAGAAATGTCACTGATACTTTTCAGCTACAGAGGGTTGCAGTTGCATCACATCCTCAGCAATAATGATTTGGTCTTTTTTATAGCCTATCACTGGGAAGGACTCAAAATCAAAGTGAAAATGCAGAGTGCATGCAAAGAATCACTGCTACCAGCCCAGAAATTGAACCACTGATGGAAAGGAATATGATGAGTTTTTAATGCAATGAAAGAAAATAGATTCAATGAAAGAGACAACGGATAACTTTTCCAAAGCAAAGGAACGACAACAGCCCTCTATACAGCAAAGGTACAGTATGCTCACTGTTCAGAAGTGGCCAGAAAAATATTGGGACCTCAGCAACACGAAGTCAGGTTGCTCCATTTTGGTACTCCGGTATGTTATCTCAGGGCGTATACTGAATCGTCAGAAACATTTCGCTCAGTATCCAAGCATCCCAAAGAAGTCTCCTGTTCAAATCCTGAGCAGGGCTGACTGCCAAGCTGAAATACAGCGTTTCAATGCTCACGTTCACATTTCAAGGTAGCACTTTGTTTGAGAAGGCAGTCAATCCCATCCCACCCCTCAGCGGCTGCCAACATGCAGGGGGCTGCTCCGCAGTCCAAAACCTAACCTGTAAAAAGAAAAATCAGTAGTCTCCCTTTATTTAGAATTTTCAGTGGTTTAAGTGTGAGAAATGTGTATTTTACAATATGTGGTATGAGCATGGACCCATTTTTTGTAGTGTGAACACTCCTGGAGAGCCAAAGAAAAGGAGAGGGCAAATAGTTACATTTCTTAATTATTTTCCAGGGTCTTTATTCCTACAGTTTGCTACAGAGAACACATTTCTAAGTTTTGCAGATTTTTCTTGGACAGAACTGAAAAAAGGAGGGGTTGTAACTGCTGTAAATGCCTACTTGAGATTACAGATAAGCCCGAAAAAACAGCTGGCAGCTGCGCCGACAAAAGCAACCCTGTCTCAGGAAAAAGTCCTCTCCAGAAAAGATTGAGATCTCAAAATTCAGTTTCCAAAGAATTTTGAAAGCTCCCACAGAGTAGAAAGCACCAGCGCAGAGAAGCAGGGCCTCAGAGCACAGCGTTTCCCCCCGAGGTGACTTGACCACAGGATACGTTGATTCTGATGACCGTGAATTCTCCTGGCTCCCTTTGGAGCTACCCAGTTCAGACATGGCAGATGCAAACTGGTACATCGGGGGCTACCAGCTGCCTCCCTGTCCGTCACCCACTGTGGCATCAGGTTGTGGAAACGCCTTCACGCTCTGCAAAGCGTGTGCTCTTACAGACCACGTAAGCAACTGGTTGTGGCAGAGGGATTGCTGAGATGGAATGAAACACGTATTCCTAAAGATGATGGGACCTAAACCAGACACAGCAGCACCAGAAGAGACAACCATGCAACGACTGCGGTTGCTCAGGTTTTCTGAAAGAGAGTCGTCTTTGGGAAGCAAGGCGAAGAGAACGTGGTAAAGCAGCAGCCATCTTAAAGCAGCAACTTAGACAAAAGCCCTAATTTAATTTCAAAGATGGAGCTAACTCTGCTTGTGAGCAGCAACCCCAAAGCGGTGGGCTGGGACAGCAGGGGGGTGGGCTGCAGGGGGTGGCAGGGCCCTTCCACCCTGGGTTCCGCAGAAACCACAAATCCCTGGAAGCAGAGATTTACTGCTCTTTCATGACTCACCTGACAATCAAATTCTTTGCTAGAAATAATGCAGAAGTGTTTCAACATTTGATTTGGGGTTCCTCTCACTTGAAGGTGGCTTTTTTTTTTATTTCCCCTGTTCCACAGAAAATTTTCTCAATGCCAATTCTGTTATGCACTTTTGAAAAATAAACAGGGCTCAAAATGAGTTATTTCTTATGGGAAAAAGGTCTGTTAGGAACACATCACATGTTCCATTTACTAATCAGAATCTTCTGATAATTTTTCCTGTGCATTGCAAATGCAGGCAGCCCGCGTTACATCTGCAGTGCTCAGATAGACTGGAACTGCTCCAAACTACTTCTCAAAAATTTATTTCTGAAATTTCCCATACATTTTCTGTTCCTTCATCCTGATCTCTAATGCATATTTATCCGATGGACTAACTACATGCATATCAAGTTTAATAGAGTCACACCTACCATAGTGTTAACAAGTAATAGATTGTCTTTCGAAGTGCACGGAAACTGCTGCCTAAAGAAATCAATGTTTCAACCTGAGGAAACTCAAAGTCAAAAAATATCAAGGAAGAAAGACAAATGGCCTCAGTTTACAGTAAAAAACCAAAGCAACAGGAAAACTCAAATTTTAGTGATGTGCTTCATGAAACAGTTTCACATGGCTGGTCATAAACGAAGTAGGGACCCAGGCCGTTCTCAGACAGATTTCAAGGATGAGCCAAACTGTCAAACAGCTACAGCTCTGATTTCTGCTTTCACCGCTCAATATCAGAATGATGAGGTCCAGGAGAAAGGATCTTTGGCTCCTGAGTAGCTGATGTGAAAACATGGGTCTGGGAAAGAAATAGCAGTGGTGAAGCACAGAGGAACCATTGAGGCAAGAAGTGTTGTTCTGCAGAAGTCTACCTTCCTGGAGCAGGGTGGGAAGGCACATGTGAGGACACAGCTCAGCCAACGAGATCCTGAATGTGCCATTTCCCTCCCCCCCGTCCCGACACTGACTAAATCACTGTAGAAATGCTGCTTATTCGCAGCAGCAAAGATGCTTGAGGTGGCATGCAGCGCAGGACTGAAAAAAGTGGCAATTTGTTTTCAGCAGACGCTCTGAGGGAGCCTGGCATCGGCATTTCGTTCAAAGGGGCTGGTAATTCCTTTCCAAAAACATTTGAAAGAGGCAGGTCCCACCTCTGCTGTTGCACATCGCTGCCTCCCCCAGAGGAGGTGGTTTCTGAAGGGAAGAGGCTGAGGATGATTTCCGGGACTCCTGGACCTTTCGTATCGCTCTCATTTCTGCTGCGCTTCGCTGCTGAGAGTACAAAGGCCTCCAGTATTCTTATCTTGGCATTTCCCACTTAGGGGAATGAGGGAAGCATTACAAATGAGTCTGCAGGGATGTATCGTGAGAGCGGCAATAAAAACCAAAAAGACAGCACTGGGGGCCGTGGCCACTCAGATCTTTTGGGAGCGGTGAAACTCTTCCTCTGAAAAGCTTGTTCATTTGAGCACGGTGACTAGCTCCACTCCCGTGGACTGTTCCCGAGGAAGACCTCATGGTCGGACCGTCATGGCTAATGCTATTTTGAGGTCACATTTCTGCTCGCCCTGCTGCTCTCCTGCAGACCCTGCACTAAAGCAGCCGCCTCTCCCCTGGCTGTCCCCCGCACCAGGCAGGACACGAGCAGGGTACGCCAACATCAAGGACGCTCTAAAAATTCACGCTCTCTCTCCTGCTTCCTTGTTTAATGGTTTTATAGACAGCGAGTCTATCAATTATTTTTGGAGCCTAAAACCATACCCGTAGCTGTTGTGAAAAACACATGTGCAATGGCCAGCATCAGTCAGGAAAATGCTTTGGTTTTAATCAGGTTTTTTTCTGAAGAGCCATAACCCAGCTAACATCCCCATATTGTTATCGACGTGACCTGCTATCATCTGGCACAGTGAAAAAAAGCGCAGGGTGTCAATAGCTGCCAGGTGTTCATGTTGAACTACTTCTCTAACTTAAAATAATATTAAAAAATTAAAACAAACCACCATCACTCACAAACGCATTTCCTGTGTATTAATACGAGGCCATAAATGATTCTTGAAAACACTGAATTAAAAGTATAATTAATTGCCTAGGCCTGGCTTTATAGATTTAGTCCTTCCTCCCAGTGCACCCAGCCTTCCCCATGCCAGGCAAGTCAGGCTGTATCCCAGAAGGGGCTGATGCAGCCGCAGGACTTTATTGCTCCTTAAGTCACACAGCCTCTTTCCTTCAGTCAGCCAGTCGGACCGTTGACTTTTGCCCAGTGTCTACTGAATCTGAGCGCTCTGCCGCCATTTCAACCATGTGAAATGCCATTTTTTATTCAGCGGAACACGTGGTCAGGAACCCCCTTTCCATACGCTTTCAACACATTCCACCATTTCACAGCGTTACACATCTGTTCACTCAGCAGCCCCCCGAAAACCCGCCGCCTCCCTGAGCATCAGCTCTGTGTGGTACTTGCGTGGGAATAAGCCGGTTAGAAGAATCTCTAATTCCACGCTACAGCTGCCTTTGGGTATTAAACCATAGACGTCCCCGAGCCCCGACAGCACAGGACTGTCCTGCCCATGGTGGGGGATTCGCCAGGACAGGACCCCAAAGTGGTCCTCTTCCTCCCTCCTCCATAGCAGAGCTGGAAGTAGGACAACCACAGGAGAAGCGTGCGCCTTTCAACGGTGACCTCCAAGGAGCAGGGTCTGCCCTGAACATTTCAGAAACGATGCCTTGAATAAATAACTTCCCATAAAGACTTTTGATACCGCTGCTGACTACTTCACAGTTTATTACTTGAACGTGCTTTGTGGTAGGGTGAGTTCGTTTTAAAATAGCACCAGTCGTACATTGCTCCTGAAACACCTCATTGGTGTTTAGAGGTGAGCGAAAGGGGCACCCCTGAGGCTTGATGTGAATATTCATGATGGCTCATTAGTTCCCAGTTTTTCCATAAGCTGGTCATTAGCAGTCAGTGAAAATTCAGAGAACAAATTATAACGTGTGCTACCTATGTGTAAGGAGAGACGCCCTGCGCTGGACAGGTAGGTCCTGACCTTCTCCTTGTACCAGTACTAGCACCTTGCTAAGTTGTGCTTCACCAAACCTTTGCCTCATTTCACAGATCTATATCCTGTAGAAAAAATATTTTTCACTAAGACATTTCAATGCAGAACATTATACGAATCTTCTGGGGACAAACACAGCAAAAATAATCGAAAAGTTAGTGATAGCCTAGGTGCAACACACGCAGCTGCATGTGTGGGCAGCATCTTCTAGGAGACTGGCGGCCCAGACGGTCCTCTCATCAGGGGCCTGAACGGCGCCACTGCAGAGGAATACAGAATGGGGACAAATTTCTTGGCCCAGTGAGCGTAAGGAGCTGTAGATGAGGAATTTTGACACACCTAGCTAGACCCAGGGTGGTTTCTCCTTCCATGCCACAGGATGAGTCTGTGACCTTGCAGCTGCTTCCTTGTGTTTAGATCAGGGCTGTGTCCTCCGGCACCTGTTTCAGCTGGGTATCAAGGGTCTGACACAGCCACTTTGGGTGATTAAATTTACTAGACATCATTTTTGTAAGATCCATGTACTTCTAAAAACTCTAGGCTACCGTGGGACATACCTGCAAGCCAGGAAGATAAATAAGGTCAGAGAAAACTCTGGGTTTTTACCTTCGGAACCCAGCCTGGCTGGTGGCCCAGGCAAATGCTGCCACAAAGAGCGGATGCTCCAGCCATCCTGATGTGCGTCTGTCTGAAAGCAAGGAGGGATCTCTGCACACCTGCTCCCAGGGCTCCTACCTGCGGTGCCTGGAGGGATCTCCCCCTTGTGCTGCCTGGGGAGACAGAACAGGTGAGGAAGCGGTAGAAAACGAAAGCATGACATTTACCATAGGGGAAAAAAAAAAAACCCACTCCCAAACAGGGCAAAGTATTAAGCTCTGACAGTGGGCGAAACTCTGCCCACCCCGCTTAAAATCAGTGGCAAAATTCCCATTGACTTCAATGGGGCCGGAATTTGGGTATCAGTTTTATCGTGGTCTTCCCAGACGAAGCACCCAGCCATATTTTAAAGTTTCCTCCTGCCACTGTGGGAAAAACCGTAAGGTTTTATTTGCTGCTTTGGTTCTGTTTCACTGTATGGCATTTTGAGGGGTAAAAAAACCCCAACCCTGCGATTTCATTAGGAAACAATAGTAAAAAAAACCCCCCAGCATTTTACAACGTGACTTCTCGCCTGCTTTCCGCCCCCTGAATTCAATATCGGAGCACACAGGGATACAAAGCTCCTATTTTCACACAATCTGTGGTTTGAAAGGCCTCATTGGCTGAACATGCTAGAAACAAAACCATGGGAAATCGAAAGCATTATGACAGCTCTTTGTTCAGAGTCCTTCAACACAAAAGAAAATTCAGCAGATGGACTCAAACCCATAAGCTCGCAGAAAGCGTTTTCAGATGGGATGAGTTAGTTTTGTGCCAGATACGTGTAAGCTGATATGCTCCAAGATATGCAAAACATGGATAAAGAAAATCAAGCCTTTGCCAAAACCTAATACTATAATTTTCATGCAGTCACACACATTAACTGAACCTGTGCTTCCCAGTCTTATTTGCAGGCCAACACTAATAAATAAGACTATGTTAATTTTCTGTTGCCTCCCCCCACCCCCGATCTATTTAAAATAAAGAACACAAACACCACCTTCCCAAACTTTACTGAAAAAAAAGTTCACGTTCAGCTAAGCACCCTTTTATCCTACTACTTAAGCCACTCCAAATCACTGCCAGTACGTTTCTAAATGCTCTTTGCTGAGAGTTGCAAAGCTTTTACAGTTCAGAATGTCAAGACTGACTTCATGAAAGATTAATGTACCTGAAAAGCCGGTCATTTATTAAAAGATCTTTTAAAAGCTTCATTTCTTAAAAAGCAAAGCTATCTACCCACCTCCGCATCTTGTCTGAAAGCATTTGCATACACAGCTTGTCTCAAAATTTCAACCCTGTTCTTTTTTTTTCCCTCCCTTCTTCATTTTTTAAGATATTAATAGCAGGTATTTACTGAAACAGTGGCACGCTTCACCACGTGCCTTCTGCTTTTATACACTGATTTATCCCATTTCCCATACGAACACACAGACACCCTTTTCCTGTACACAGGGTTGAAGTGTCGGACCCTCAGCCCCAGGCTGCGGGATAGCAGCCTGGGGATTTTAGCTTCCAAACCTGCTCTTCTCTTACCATGGCTGGAAGTCTCCTGCAATAGTCAGGTGAGGACAGACTTTGCCTCTCCTGGATCTTCCACTGTCCTCTTGTTTTAGGACAGCCTGTTTAGGCAGCGCCCTTCAGCCAGGGAACGGAGGGGGCAGTGCAGGTGGTCTGGATGCCACAGGTGTGAGAGACACGGGTACCGTGTTACCAAGCAGCAGAAGGCAAAACGGTAACTATGGCGTGGATAGTGGGCCCGTGTCGTTCTTTTCAGTGGAAATTGTACCACCTTTGCATGTTGCAGTCCTCAAGCCAGCATTTCGTATGGAGCCAAAGAAGTAGCAAGAGTACACATTGAACAAAATACAGCAGAGAAAGAAACACAGGCAATTTTGGACCAAGATGTTGATATTTCAAGATACGTTTAGCATCCTGTTCTTCATGAGTGTTTTCAGCCGCTACTTCTTCCTGAAGAACCACTTCTTGCTGTTTGATCTTGCCTGCAAATAGCATGGCACACCAGAAAATGAAGAAATAGTCCATTAAACAGATTAGCATCTGTCCAGGACATGGCAGCTCAACTGCGGCCACAGAGTTACTCTCTTGGAAATGGGCTGCCATGAATATAGAGGTTGTAAAAGACAGGTCAAGTTGTGGGAAAGTTGCTATGGGACTCGGGGGCATTAACATAACTAAGGGATGAGGCTGCTTAAGAAAGGCTAAGCAAGGAGAATACGATGACCTTGGTTATATGTTTTAGAGAAGATGAAAAGCAAGACAAGGAAGCAACATGCAGAAAGGAAGAATGGCAGCTGGGAAAACTCGTAAAAGGCAAGACACCAAGAAGGTGGAGAAGACTCGCAGTGCCAAAAGCAGGAAACAATAATAGCACAGATACTAGCACGCTCTTACTCTTGTCATAAGACCATCACGAAAATTACTTTAAATTTAGAAGAATGACATTTAAAAGACTACAGTTTTTGTTATATAAACGATTGTTGTTCGTGAAAGCTAAAAGAAAAAAAAAGTCACCACGGATTATTACTGAGTTTTGATGGGCAGCCACAATCAAATTCTTCAGTTATCAAATATAAAATAGGGTTGAAGGCTGTTCATACCTACCAGGGCAAGACAGATGGTGTGGTGTAGCTGCCTCCACTTTAGATCACACTGGACCCCAAATGGACAATGTCCGAGTATTTTAGCAGTAACGTACTAACTGTAACAAACGCTAGGACACAGCTATTCATCACCCCTTGGGCTTCCAGGGAGAAAAATAAAAGGTGTTTATGGGTTAATACTTCTGACGGAAATTTGCTTATTTAGAGGTTCACTTAACAGATGCCATCATCAGGAGATAAAAGTCCTTACACTGAACAGACAATTTTAATGGCCTTTCCCATTAAGCTATGGGTGATATATTTCAAAGGGCAGATTATTGGAGTCGTTCTGCTGACAGCAAGGAATGACAGATGAATTCAGAGTATCTGTGAACATCTAAGCCTTGTAACAAGGATTTTAATATAGAGTTATATTACAATTCAGGACAAAACACCTTGACCAATTTATTCTCTGGTACAGCACAAAGGGACCTTACACTATATCTGCATTTATATTCATTGCCAAAATAGGCAATGGACCCTCACTGTTCATGGGAACAAAGCTACAGATGCTCTTATATTCTAAGCCTAATGTGCTCAGCTACTGGTGTGGCACCATTAATCACGTAAAACATGAGCTTTATAGCCTTGGAAAACTGGCATCTCCCAGATTTATTGGTTTGACTACTCTGCTTAATAAAAAGTTTCTTATGAAGAAGTGAGCTCTGAATATAACGTACTAAACGTTGTCATCCCATAATCAATAGGGATCGGGAAGACTGTTTTTAAGGTTCAGCTCCTTTCCAGTTCTCCCACAGACTGAAATTATTCAGCTCTGTACTGCAGAGCTCCATTAAGCACTTTGTTTTTCATTGAATGACTGGAATCAAAGGCGTACGGCCTCCATGGACGGATATGCTGCTGTAAAAAGAGATAAGTCAGCAATACTGATTGGCTCTGTTGTCTGAGCGTGCCTTTTGATTTTTGAATTCCTGCCAAAAGCGTCATCATTCCGTGTTTACCCTTCAAAAGCCCTCGGTCACTCAGACGGTGCATACGCTCGCACAGCGCTCTCCCTTGCAGAAACAGTATCCATAAAAAAAAAATAAATTTCACTACTTGTATCTGCTGAATGTAAATTTGTGGCACCAGATCCTCTCTCGCTCATCTTGCACGACACTGTTGCTATACAATATGAAGCGACTAAAAGAGCAGTTTGACTTTGCCGCCCATCTCTTTCACTCAGAGAAATGGTTTATCTCTGCGCAAAGCTGTACGTAGCATTCAAAGGGAGTTTGTAGCATCATTTTCCTCTTCCTTTCCCTCCCCAGCAAGTCAAAACAACAGAACCACCATAAGCTTCTATGGTGGTTTCTTTTGTGTGTGAGTGTGAATTCATACTGAGAACATACTGTGTTTTCTTCACTTCTGGGGCCAGGACTCTCAGCGCTGGGCTCAGCTCTGGCTTCCAGAGGACGCCACAGACTTGCATCTTCCTCAAGAGCCATGGTTTAACCATGGGCGCTCACTGCGCGCTTCCCACCCGAGTAAACGGCTGCTGGAGGCAGCAGGAACAGGACCAGAACGGGTCCCCGCTGAGGTGTGCCGGTGGGTTACAGGTCCCTGCAAACCCAGCGTTCGGCACTCGGGAATCTCCCGAGGCATAGACAAACCACGGACCCTCCTGACACATCTGCAGGGGCAAAATAGTTATTCCCATTTGAAAACAAACCCAGATCAGACACCAACGACATGGATTTTACGCAAACAAGCAGGTAATAGCAAGGCTATAAATAAATAATTAAAGAAATAACTCCTATCCGCATAAACTGCAATGAAGTGACAACTGAAGGCAGTTGTTATCCGCATGTTCAAAGCCTTGTGGACATCTTGCAACAGACGAGCTTTTCTTGTGACTCCTATTACTGCAGCCTCACCAGAGCTGCAAGTTCAGCTGACTGGGAAGGTTCGGGTCCTGTAAAATCTGAATCCCGCGCGTATTGTACACAGCAGGGATAGTGGCGCCGGAGCCTCGCGCTGTGCTGTGAGTCAAAGGTGCCGCTTAAGATCTCGGGTGAGGAGATCTTTGCGGAGAGTCCGCAGGCCTAACCCCCTCATGGCATTAAAAGGAAATGAGTTTGATTCCTCAAGAGCCTACAGCTTCGGAACAAACCTTGGGAAACAAGTTCTGAATACTAGCATCTGCTCTAATCCATTTTCTAGTTATAAAGGCTTCTTTATTGCCGGTTTTGGCTGACAACAGTTGAGATAGCATGTTTATCATCATTCTTAAAACACTCGAGAGAGAACAATGTGAGTGCATTTTTTATTTCAGTTTTAACTTCTTTATTTCATTGCTGTACAGCTGCATTACACTTGGCTTTAATCCCTTAAGCATTATTTTCCTTGGCAAAACAGTCACTGAACTGAGTAGAACTTACTATTGGAAAAATATGCTTGAAAAACCAGTGTGATGTCAATGCCAACTGAAACCCACGGAGCTTAAAATGTCACAAATGTGCCCGTAGCTGAAACACTTAGCTCCTCATTTTTTTGACTGAACTAGGAATGTTGTAGTCTTAGGTTGTGAAGCCGAGTGTAAAAACGATAGAGTAGCCTCCTGAAACTGAATGTGTGCTTTTTTTTTTTTTTTTTTGCTCCCCATGAACAATCTTTTGGAAAACAATTACATAAAACCTGATGTAGGATAATTCCATAGGCAATAAACGACTGCGTGGCTCCGCTTCTAGGCTCGCCTGCGTTAGCTGTGGCTATTGGTAAGAAGTTGGGCTACAGGCTTCTTAGAGAAAAGATAGAACCCGACTTTGTAAAACATCTTTAATATTCAAATATATAAATAAGCACTACTGAAGAATAATTCAGAAGACTGCAGTGATTCATTATGAACAGATGCTATAAACGGGAACAGTAACATTGCTAGGTAAGGAAGAAGCAAGCTATTTTAGGAGTCTTGAAAATCTCTTCTAGTTCTTCAGACAGATCATGCTGCTATAGTTACTTTATAAAAAAATTATATTCTGAGAAGCACTTTAGTAAAAGAAACCTTTTACTGGAACTATTATTTAACCAAGACCTTCTACAGCACTAAAACACACTGCAATTGAGTTCCCGATATAGTTTTAAGAATCGGAGGGGTAAGAAAAAGAACAAAAAAACCTACCATACCTGCACCAGGAGCTATTTATTAGCATAACACTCTTCCTTTTAAAGATTTCGTAACAACTGAAGTATATACAAAGTCTTACAGCATTTACACAATAAAAAAGTTTCCTATTAGCTGATGAAGTATAAGGTAGTGCTGCAATTTACTTCAAAGCATGTACACAGTAATAATGAAGCAGACCACTGTACTTTCAACTTCTCCGCTACCACACCACCACTGTCAGTTGAAATGACAGTTAATTAAACCACTGGGAAGACACAGATTGTCAAAAGATTTGTAACAGGTTGACCCGCAGCACTAACCATCGTAAGGAGGAAAAAACAAAACAAAAGAAAAAGAAAACAACAAAAAAAGGAAAAGCTACATACTGTCATGTTTCTACACTTTCCTAGAGCTGTAACAAACTTTCACAGCCTTAGATATAACATATGCAAGACAACATAATCACAATTTTTCAGATATAGTTCAGCTACTGAGTGTATTTACTTCTGAATAGGAGGCGTTATATTGATATGGCTGTGTGTTTCCATTTTTGTTCCTTAACTGTTCAAATAGGTCTACAAAAAAAATTTAAAAGACAGCATGGAGTTTGTAGTCATGATGTGTTTGACTAATAAAGGCATTCAATATCAGCTATAGGATCTAATCATTCCTGTCAAAAGTTTAAGACCAGGAATCTTTGCGTAAAAAACAAACCCACAACATCCCGCACCTACGACCTTTCCATCTGTTGACTCCAACCTTCTTTAGGCTTTTCCAACAGGAATAATACAAAATCACTAAAATGCTTACACCAACCCAAATGCAAGACTCATTTAGGTTATGAGAGGTCAAGCAGATTCACTAGACTACTTCTGCTGTAAAACTGAGGGACCTTACCTAGAAAAAAAGAAACCTTTACTGAACAGTCCCTTACAAGTAGGGATATATAGTTTAACAACGATACATAATTTAAGAACGAGCATTCTTTGCCTTTTAGAAAGTTTTACATGTGCCAATAACGCATTTTCTACAAGAGATAAGGCTGTTTGCCTGTCGTCGTATGCCCAAACCCTTATTTTGGCCAATTTTGCTTTTCTTCCCCCCAAAGGGATTCTGTTTCAACTTAGAAGGTAGTAATGTCAGTTGACAACATCTGTATTAAGACAAAAAGTGACATATATAAAATCCACACGGAACCACATAAATACCAAAGAAGTCATATAACCTTTCCATGTAAACACTTTGATTATACTGAAGCCCTAATTAGATTCTCGTCTTAAACTTTTGGCAGATAATGTGTATGCTCAGCCAGGCTTTGTAGTTAGTTATTGTTCAAGTGGAAGCCAGGTCAGCTCACATGTTGACAGGCATGCAACTTGGAAACATTGCACAACAAGCAACACAAAGAGATTTGAGAAGTGTACAAGACTTCAAGTAGACTTCACAACCCTTCACAACTGAATATTCACAGACAAAGCTACAGTCCTTGCTTTTTCTACGGTGGATTTTCTCTCACACATGGGACACTTTCTGTGACTCTCTAGCTTGCTTGATGCTATATAACCACTTGATGATTCTGGCATTCCTTTCAATGGCAGAAATGCCGTATGGCACACGGTCATTGGCACTGTCATCGTTTCTAAGGTCACTGTTGCTGTCCTGAGACTGTTCACAGTCTGAGCTAATCATGCTTGCACTGCGAAAGTTGAGGGATATAATATCAGAGTTAGCCCTTGCAAAGTTTTCCATCCCGAGGTTTTCAAGCTCTTCAGGATCCAGTCCGCAGTAGTTAAAGAACCGTTCAACGTCTGCGTCGACACGAAAGTATCTGTCGCTTAAGTCTGATTTTGATCGCTGTAGGGAGGGTCTTCTACTAACTCCGCATCCAGACTCGACTGCCTCAATCTCTGGGGATTTCAGGGTGGAGATGGCAGCAATTTTGGGCTTTGGAGGCAGAGGTGGGGCTGAACTACTGCAAGGTATTGCTTTTAAGGTCTTCGCGCTAGTTACTTTCCTAATGTCTGAGGAGCTGTGAGAGACATGCAAGAAAGTCTCTGCCGACTGATCTAGGAGCCTTCTGCTGACGTTGGAGCTGCTCTCCTGCGGGCTGCTACGGCCCTGCATGGGGTAAACCTTCAAAGACTCGGCAAACGAGTGTCGGTTCAGCTCCGTTGAATCGGCTCTGTGGGGCGGCCAGTTTCGGGGACCGTGCTTATGCCCTGAACCCGAGCTGGAGCCTTCGGAGCTGTTGATGATGTTCTTCAAGATTTCGAGTTTCAGATTTTCTCTCTGGACGCCGCTCTCGGTCTTTGCGTTGTTGCTGAAGACTTTCAAGGTGGGGCTCCCCAGCGCTCGCTTAGCCGCTGGACAGACCGGTGGCTTTGCCAGCACCGCCGGCTTCACAGGCTCCTGTTTGGCATTGATGACCTCCTGGCTCTTGACATATTTCGCCTTGTCGGCTTCTAGCCTCTCCACCGCACTCAGTCTTTTTGGATTAGGCTCCGCCTGCCTGCGAAAATAGTCGGGTCCTTTGTTCAGGATGCGGAGAGGAACGGCGGACGTGAAAGTGACGGCAGGGCTGACCGGCTTCACCATGCTACCTGTCGGTAGTGTTTCTGTAGGCATGTTTGGTGGTCTTTCCCCCGCAGCCGTTTTGGATTCTTCTCTGGGATCTCCTAAATGCACGGTGCAGAAACATGTACATTAAGCACAATGAATAGCCGATGAATCCTGGGATCTGAGCGTTAGCAGCAGCGCCTCATCTCACAGCTCATTAAATAACACTGTGTTTCTCTTTTAAAGGCAGCCTTTGTAGGGCAAGGCCACCCGACACAAGTCCGTATTAGTCTGCTCCGCCGACTCCTTTCTTCTCGCTGAGGGATGCGGGAGTCTCGCCGTTCCCTTTGTGCTCTGCTACCGGCAGCGATCTGAAATGCAGAATAACCAACCACACGTTAGCGAGAGCGCCTGACATCAGAGCGATAGCAACAGCCACCTCCCAGCCCTCCTCTCCTCTCCTCTCTGCTCCTCTCCTCTTCTCTCCGCTCCTCTCCCACTGCCGGACGGGATGCAGCCGCCGGCACTGGGGAGGCGGTGCTCAGGGCACCCGTGCCCCTCTCTCGCCCTGCACCCCTGCGACTCTCACGAGAAACGTGTTGCTCCTTGCTTACAGTCTGAGCTTGGATTTAACTAAATTGCACTGTAAAAGAAAAAAAAATAAAAAAAATTAAAACCCCACCATGATACAGCCATGCATTTCTGGAGGGAGAAAGGGAAGCAAAATGTGTTGATTCACAGGATTAGATCTATCTATCTCCTGAAGATGGATGAAAGAGCACTTTCAGACTAATATCTTTGGCTTTGATTAGTTCATTTGTGGTTCTTTTGTTATTTTATCTCTAAACCCCAAACATTTTTCTCCTTATACACAACGCACTCTGTAAATCTAAGAAATTAAGTGTATTTTCCTTTTTTATTAAATGCTTCAGAAAACTATCTGTCCTAAAAAGCAGACAGCAGAGACACGTAGCGTTTTAAGTGCAATGCGCACGTTTCATCGTTAATCTAATATAAAATCAACAATTAAGAAGTAGCAGATCTTGCTAAAGCCACCGATTCCAGTTCAAAGTCTGTTTGAACATTAGTCCCCGAAGCTCCAGCAGTAAAATGAGGATTTCCAGATTCTCGTGATCACCTTACAGGCTTAACAGAAAAATAAAAAAAGGCTTTGTTTTTTGATGAAAAATCTTGTGAGCACACAAAAACATTCTGACTGGGTTTGACAGAAAAGAACTTGTCTTCACACTTGGATACAATCATTCAAGTTTTCTACCAAGCAGTAAGTGCGTATAAAGTTTACCTTCACCTCAATTATTTTAAGATCCTATCATTTAGGATTGTCACAACAGTCTAAAATCCAACACCATGGATGATGTTACAAGTGCTGTAACAATTTTTCCCACATGAGGCACTGAAGGGCACTTATCACAGAATCTGCTTTTCAACCAGTGATTTAGCTAATGGGTCTCATTTGTTTTATTACTGCCCCATTAATCTATGCTGCCCTTTTAAATATCCCATTTCTGTTATCGCTGTGTTCTTCAGGGAGAGAAAGAAAAGCAGCTGCTACTTCTTCGTTCAGCCAAAGGAATGCAGAGCAGCATCCTTCCCAGGGACAACATGCTTTCGTGTGCAGTGCCGTGCTGTGCCTGTTCATCCATCAATACCCAACTTACTAATACAGGGCGTGCCATCAGTATATTGTTTGGACCAAAAAAATCCCACCAAAAAAATTAAATTCCAGCTAAAGATACATTAACAGTAAAAAGAAAACAACCTCAAGTACTGATTCCCAGAAATACATGATCTATGCATTGAACATTCTCTCTAAATCATCCAAGGTCAAAGCAAGCAAATAAAATATATAAATGCTATAATGAGATTATAGGAAAAAGCTGAGCTTTCTCCTGAAGGCTCGCTGTCACAAGCATTCTTCAAATACAAACTAACATATTTAGGTGGGTGATAAACCAGACACGCATTCAGTGCAATTGAAAGGGTAGTGAAATGTTAATTAAGCTTCCCTTTCAATGTTGTTTTATAAATCCTAGTGCTAACTCCTCAGCAGTTTGACTTCCTGAATTTTAACTAAGTCTTTCTGAAAGAGAAAAAGCTCGCTTTCCTCATTTGAATCAACATATTTATTGGTGCTATTTTGAAATTAAGTATCAAATTTCCAAATGCGCTGAAGGCAATTCCAACGTGCATCTGCATGCACGTATTTCTCTTCCGTACACACAAATCAAATCTTTCCATGTTGCCAGCTCAGAGCTTGATGGATAAGTGCTTGTAAAAATAACCCCATTGGTGTCTGTGTTTGATACTTGTGTGCATAAATCAATTCTATGCAAGAGCAGGGGTCTTGTCAGGAGGAGGAAAAATCCCCAAACAACCAAAACCCCAGTTCTCTGTACAGAACACTGTCAACCCAACTGAGTTAATACCACTTGAATAAGCGAGATCACAACCCTTCATTTCCTCCTTGGCCATTGTCATTAAAGGCCACCATGGTCCTGCCCCAGAGGACAGCTGCCAACTCCATTCTCTTCCCCATGAGCAGCTCCACACACCACTATGGATCGGAGCTGTGGGAACTCAGGCATCGGACTCAAGGCTGCTTTTGGAACTCTGTCCCCAGCACTTAACAACTTCCTCACTCGGGACAACCCTGGTCAATGCCAGCAAGCATTGCTTAGGAGGCTAAGCATCCATGTTGGCTTCTACATCACACTTCAAAGGAAAAAAAAGAAGAAGAAGAAAAAAAATCCCACTGTGCACACATGTTCATCCGAGAGAACAAGAGCGCTTGTTTGCAAGAACCTATGGGGCCAAGTGCCCTGAAGTCAATGGAAATATGCTGTGCCTGGCAAAGAGCTTCAGGGATGCCGAGAAAGAAAAGCAAAGACCTGGTGAGGAGCCAGGGCAGAAATGGCCACCTGAGCCAGCACAGGGAGCTGGGGGAGTGAGGGCCAGGAGGTTACCCGGCCAGGCATGGAGGCTTTGTACCTGTGAGGCTGCTGCATTAAGGTACATGCAGCCACAAAAAAGGATCAACTATATTTGTGTGTGTGTTGTTTAAATTGTTCCATTCCACTGGGGTGCCGCATTTAAATATCACAGGGAAGTTTATTCAGTGCTCTCACCTCAGAGAGCTAAAAATTATTAACCAGATACTGTTAGGAAAGAAAGTGGGATGAAAGAGAGCTGGATGAATGTGAAGTGCTAATGAAACAACTTCTCCTGCCTGTGCTGGTGATGGCTGCGGCCGAATTCTGCTGCTAGCTGAGAAAGCGAGAGCAACTCCTACCAGCCCCTCTGCGGCCCATGGGCACCTGAAACTCAGCAGCAACACCAGAGAGCCTTGCTACTTATTAATTTCATCGGTAATGAAAAAAGGCTGAGCAGCAGCAGTTGCGGTGTAGTCTCAGGAAGACAAAATTGTGCCACTTAGTTTCCAGTTGTGAAAATCATCGTTGTAGCAACAGGGGTATAGAAATGGCTTTCTTCAGGCTTAAATTCCAAAGGAACTCACTGCCCAGGCATCTCCATTTCCTGCTGTAGACAGTCCTAGTACCAATTTTGCACTGCAGAAATTCAAAGGCAAATAGGTTTTCTTCGCCCAGCTTCCAGGAAATGTGTGACATACACTTAGGGACCTAAGAAACGGTTCTTTTACTCTGTTTACATCAAATATCTACTCTGTAGGTGTAATTCTTCCATGGACTGAATTGTGTTTTTCAGGATTCAATCTGGATTTCTGTCATTGCTCTTCCTTACAACAACTGCTAGACTTAAGAAATTAGTTAAAGAAATACAAAGTTAAAAACTTATGCACACATTCAAAGATAGTTCTTTTTAATACTATGCATACGTTAATAAAACCTTTATTAAAGTTCTCATTAAGCTTTTCTAACACCCAGCGACTGTTGCAGACCTGCAGAGTGGAATACAAAATGTACAAAGGGGTACAAAGGTTTCAGTTTTTTAAAGTTATATTTTCAGCCAGACACTTCGATTCAGGATTCCGTTGCAACAGAGGCAGAGATCCAAAGCACCTATTCATTCTGGGCAGTGTAGTCTAATCACTTTTAGGTCTGTAATACGTTTGTCAGATAGTCACATTTAAATAACAGACGCACTATCTGCATGATTTAGGAGAACACAATACAGCCTAGGGCAGCAATAGCTATACAACTAGCATTAACTACAAATAAATCCGCTATAAAATATTATTCCCTCGATTTAAAGCCAAGACAGTAGGAGGAGATAAACTATGGAGAAACTTTGGAATTACAGTTCCATATATTCTAAATATGCAGTTTTTTGAAATTTAAAAGAAATTTATGAACTGGCCCCACATTTCTTTCTAGCACTACTATTAATATAATGTTATTGTACATTGCTCAAGTTTATTTTTTCTCTCACACCTAAAGCTGCATTCTAAACACAGACCGAATGATGCCAACTGACAGCAAACAACGCGCCTCCCTCCCCGGTTCTGTGTTGCCCTGTAGCTCCTGCACCTTGGCCAAGTTTCAGCCAGTCTTTGCCTAAAAGTATATCAGAAGGGCACTACATATTTTAACAGTGTTCAAGTTGCAACACAGCAGCAAAAAAACCAACAGTGAAAATGTGGCCCAAATGAAATTAGTAGAATTTCTGCTCTTGACTTCGGCAAGGACACAGCTTCACCCGACAAAGCTACGCTGAAGCTGATGCTCTTAATTCATCCCTCTGGGACAGCGGATGAAGGGATTGTGCAGGAGGTAGGATAGAGCACAGTGGATAAATATAACAAAGGCTGACAGCCTTTACTCTGCTTTCCTTGATATTTAAAGGCCCGTGTCAATTTTATTTTCCAGATGATAAAATATAACTACCACAACCATATCAAGATGCGCCATAAACATCACATAAATTCAAGCAGAAGTAATCAACAAGTGATCTCAACAGGACTCAAAGAAATCACGAAACAAAATCTGCACAGGAACACAGGACACAGATGGAAAATGTCAGGCTCTGCTAATGACTAGGTGCACGTTAGGGCTGAAGGGCCATTATGAAGATGCTGCTCTGTTAATAGTCCCTATAAAGTCTATATATAAATGAGGGCTACACCGGGAATGAGTTGCTAGAGGTCTACGCACTAAGATATACTGATGTATACGTCTAAAACCAATATAAGTTCTTCTGTGGATAATTGTCATTGTAAATCTCACATATTTAGGTTACAAAGTTTACAGATACAGCCTAAGCCTAAGGAAACCGGGCTTGAATTGACATAACATAATCCACATCCAGAATGGCAGCAGCATTTTATTTTTGAAACCAATTTTAGATAAACATGTGTATGGGTGCGGCCTTGGTCTCACAAAATATTAACCGTCAAGATAAAGCAAGAGGAGATGGAATAATCTTTCAGATCTACTACGACTCAAAACGCTAATAAAAGTGCTGATTTTCAACTCTGCTCCCTGCTAAAGCATGGGACAGTGAACAGTAAGTGAAGAGCAGTATCTCTTCAAGAAGACATTTAAGCCTTCAAAAGGTCATAAAAAGCGTGAACCGCAGTGACCTAAAAGAGTGTCAGAATTATGTAGATGTGGGAAATTTCCACCAAGTGGCAAAGGCGGTCACTTTGCACTGCTGATGTACTACTTCCAACCAAAAGATCCAAAATACAACTAGCATTAACTTTGTAATAACTTGCTTAGATGAACGTACAATGGGCTGATAGAGTTACGCTACTTCTGCTTTGCTCTGACATCACACTCCAAGACTTTTAAGCTAAAACTCTCCTTAAAAAACCACCGCCACCACGTAGCGCACACTCTATTTCACTGTGCAGTTGAAATGATGAGGTTTAAAGCAGGATGCTGCCATAACCAGAAATGCTAACACTCTTATGGGGAAATAGCTTCTGGAAAATCCACAGAGGTACAAATGCCCGGAAAACAGGAAAGCTACTTATCAGCTATACTTACAGACTGCCCCTATAATGTATGCTTAGAGCTCACTGGGAGCTGGATGAGATGCCTCTTTGAAATCTTCAGAAAGTATTTTGCTTCTTTTTAGTTCTGAAATCTGGCACTGTTACATTTCCTACCCAGTAGCAATAATCCACTCTCAGAGCCACTTGCTTCTGGGTAAATACTGCCCTATAGACGGCTCCCAAACATGAAAACTCTGACTTCTTTCAAAAGGCGCAGACAGCTGCACAAATATACAAGAAAGCTCAGACATGAAACTTCCCTTTCTTCCAACTAGGTAGTATGAAAAATTTTTAAGCCATCTTATTATTTGGAGCGATAACATAGGCTGTGTTTGTAAAAGCTGTAATGGAAATCAATTCTGTTTTCTTTGGGCACCTGTGTTGCTTCCACCATACTGCTCTCTCTGGAATAATTTCAGCCTCTCATTTAAGAAAAAAAATATCAGGAAAAGGTCTAGAAAGTATAATAAGGAATGTAACTTTTTATTACATTTGTAGCTCTAGCTTTACATGAATACTTCTATTTCAGTGGGCGTTTTATGAGAATGATTCTCTTAACACTTTGCAAAGCTTTAGGAAACACCTTTACTGCTTGTTCATCAGCCAGTGTCAATGGTCCCAAGTCCAAACCACTTTCATGCTTTTAATTCTGAATTTTTCCATAACCATTACTTTTAAATTTATAGCCTCCTCCCTACAACAAGATCACAATTCCCAATATGTCTTGTGGTCTCGTGGGCCTACACGATTTCCCCAGGATCCTTTCCGTACATTTAGAAATCACCACAGCCCTCTTCTTCAATACAGGGTACTTGGTCCTGATGCTCCGTCACATTTCAGAGGTTCATCCAGACCCTGAGACAGGTCGCTGCTGCTCTGGGTCCCAGCTGTTTGGTCCCTCTTCTCTGGGAAGAAGGGGGATTCTTATTTCTCTGCTCCTTCATCACCTCCTCTTCAAACCTCTTCCCCAGGTTGAAGGCTTTTTTCCTCTAGTTGAAGAAGCAGTGCTAATCTGGACTACGCTCTTCCTTTCTTCTCTTCTACAGATAGGAAAAGCTAGCATCTCATCTCCTTGCTCCTGATAGCTGTGCTTCACAGCCATGCTCGGATTCAGCATCCTGGAAAACCACTTTTTTCCCTAATAGTAACATTTCAATGTGTAAAAAAAAAATAATTAATCGGGGGGGTCATCGCTGCACACTGGGAGAAAACAGAGGGAGGCAGAACAACAAAACGGGTTTAACTATGAAGCTCGGCAAAAATGCTTTAAATGGAACACAATTCATTTTAGCTCACTTGCCAAATCAGCAGTAATTCTTAACAAGTCCATTTTAAGAGCGAGATGTATTTCAAGCTACCCAAATCTTTGTGGTACTAGGTTCAGTAGAACTCATATGCACTAGTGAAGAAGCAAATGGAAATCTATCTGCAAAAACGCAGAGATACATCTGCAAAGCACCCTCCTTCTAGCATTCCCACACAGATACACCGCCTCACTACCAGGATTTGCAGGCTCCATCCACCAGTCGCCCATGTGGCCCCTGACCATGCAGCAGAGCCTGATCCTCTGCCCTGCAGGGAGCAACAGAAGGACAAGCCTAATCAGTAAATTAGGCGGCTGGGAAACAGCTCCGTAACTTCTGCAGCATCCCTCACCAAAAACCTGATTATCATTAACTCAGTATATCATTAATATATCATTAATACAGTATTTTCAATTCTGGGCCACTTGACACACTGAGATAAATTAAACATAGCCCTGAATCCTTTACATGTTTGAAAACTTGTACGAATGTTAAAGCATTTTACTGCAGCATACTTGTCATGATCAATGCAGCTATGGAATCAGCCTTGGTCTTAACTTACACTGCGGACTGAGACCTAAAACATAAATCACCTTGGCTTAGAAGAACTTCTGCATGTAAATCTGGAAATACTATGAAATCAAGCCAGGTTTAAATTGATAAAGTGAAAAGTGCAGATTTTCAAAGTATAATTTTACATTAAACGCACAGTGTGTCTACCAACACGGCCCTCGTAGTCAAAGATTTTAGGACCCACGACCAGGTGACTTCAGTAGGTTCCCCTCCTTCATAGGTACTGCAGGAAGGCAACATGGCTTTCCTTTGAGATACAGCATCTCGCTTCATGCAAACCTGTGAAAGCAACCTCAAGCTGAGCACTCAAAACTAATGAACACTGAAACACACACAGCTAAAATGGCGGATTCTGCAGGGAAACAGAGTCTCTATGTCCACTATTTGTGATAGCAGTGTTAATAAAATCTTGAGTAGCTGACATTTAGGCTTACATCTCGTGTTGAAGCACGTGTTCTTCTGCTTGAACTAATAAATTGAGAATCACTCTCGAGCTCTTCTGCCTGGGTACAACACCCCAGCTACGTCTTTAACACCAAACCAGGTCAAAATGTGGACACCTTCCCCATCTCCCGTATTTGACTTACATGGTTCCCCGTCTCCTGTATTTAACTTCCATGGAAAGGAACTGTGAGAAACCTGAAAGTAACACGAGCACGTAGGACAGGCGGGGTGTTCAGGGCAACAGGCCCTGCACACCCATGCCACCCAGCACAGGTGCAGCCCTGTTGTTTCTACTAACAGGCATGCACACAACTAAGCCTGATGACTAATTGCCAAACTGTCAAGGAACCAGGGATTTCCTTGCCCACCTTGCTCATTCACACCACCTTATCTAGCAGGTACCTGCCAGCCCTAAAATGCAGTCAGGGATAACAAGGATAAGGAGGATGACAAAGAAAATACCTTTTCCTCCACTTGACTTGGAATGCTGACTGGGAGCAGCCCTCCAGGGCAGATGCTCAAAGTACTGGGCTATACCATATGTACAGACAGATCCTTCTTAATTTCAGCAGCACTTATTTTCAAAGGTTCCCACTTTTAAAAAAAATAAATATTTGCAAGCTCTCTTTAAATTAAGGAAAGGGTAAAAAAAAGCCCACATAAGGTACTTTGCCAAGAAATTGGGTTACTAACCCTGCTCCAGTGCAATTAAGTAATTTCTAGGATGTAGGACATTTGAGCTGAAATAGGAAGACCCGCTCAATATTCTGCCAATTGGGTTCTTCCTCAGGAGGTGGGAAACTTGCCCAGTTTGGGGACTGGGGATTTGATACCGTCCCGTTTCTCAGAAGAGTGCAGCAATCTCTGAGCTCATGGACATAAATGGATACCTGCTGCCGCTGCCAACTCGATTTTGTGGGAAAGGAAAAAATTTACCAGGCTCTGTCATAAGAGGCCAAAAGCCCTGGAATCTCAAGTCGCCATGTTCACACTCTTTTTTTCTAAAACTGTTTACAATGAGAAATACATTAAAGGAACATAGTATCATAGCTATAAACGGATTTTATTTGAGAAATAACAATAAACCCCCAATGAAAAGAGCTACTGTTAGACATTCCCTTGCAGTTACTAACCCTGCAAAACTCCAGAAATGTTCAAATACGCGAAGACCCAAAATAAACATATATAGCCCAGAAAAGAGAAACAAACCCAACAATTTACGCTGTGAAAAAATAGAAGCCATAAAGAGCTATTATAAATGGAAAAAAAAAATCACACTTAAAATTTCCCTTCCTTTAGTCAGAGATTTAATTAGCAAGAGAAACTTTTTAAAATACTTATTTTCAAAACAAAGCTCAATAACATCTTTCTGAAGTTTCTTACCTGTTGTGAAAATGTATTTGAAAGAAATAGTGCACAAGTATATGGAATATTTCTTATAATACTTACCAAATTTTTACAAGCAAGAAACCAGAAAGTCACATAGCTTATGTATATTTAACTCTTTTCTCTCTTAATTCAACAGATTACTCATCTTGTTATATGGAAAATTCTCTTTAATAAACTCTATACACGAACACAACCCTTTCATCTTTAGAAATAAATATTAAAATACAGCCAATGAATGTCTTTTACTGATATTAAGAATGTACAAGACCACCTTTAATAGGCAGTACAGTAGGTACAAATAAAAACCGGGTATGCTAAACCCAGTACCATTAGAAAAATGATAATGTTCAGCCAGTGGAATACAATACAGTGGCCTAATTCTGACAACTGAGGATTTTTGAGCTATTCTTCTGATTAGCTGTGGGGTCTTGTTTGTCAAAACTCTTTGTATTAAACAGCCTTTTCTGTAACATGAGATATTAGTGCAGTAAGGTCAGCATGGCTATTTAGAAATAATTTCTACACTATAATTGCCCTGAGTTAACCATTTCTAAGCATTGAAGCTTTACATAACATGAAATACTGCCTTAAATAAATGGACTATAAGTTTTGACCACGTAAAAACAAATCAGGTCTTTTAAAAATAATAATTAAAAAACCCAACAAAACCAAACCAGACATGATTTACAGCAGTGTTACAGGGCACTGCAACCTTCAGAGCAACTCCATGAATGATATCTTTTATTTTTGACTGGTACAGCTATGTTTTTCTCTAGATAAGAGGACATTTTCCTGTACCACAGGATAGTTCATTCCCCTTTTCTGGAGCTTTAAGTCTAACGATACATGGTGTTAGAACTCAAGGAAGAAAATGAAAGGAGTGCATAATACTGTATCTTGAAGACATGTCTGTATGTTTAAGACTTCTTCAAGCAGATGGTTAAAAATACCAATTTTGGCACTGGAACTCAATTCAATTTAGGTTTTCAGTGTTATGATGTTGCAATCAATGATATAGCTGTATAACCCAAGACAAGTGCTAAGCTGTATATGCATGGCATGATTACACGTTTGCGTGTGTAACCCCTTAGACTATACCAGATGCATTTACTGGAGTTGTTGAGGTGTTAGAATACACCAAGTATATTTTCTTCTTAATTGCTGTATTGGAAATATATGCCCACAGAGTCCAGATGTTAAAACTACAGATCTTCACAAGCTGTTCACACCCTATTTAACTGAAGATGAATATCCAGTTAGCTACTTGTGCATCCAAACTTCTGTTTAATATCCAAGTTTGATGCTCACAGTGTGGTTGTGAGCATCACATACTGATATTTAATGTACTGACTCTTCACTAAAACAAGGTTCTTAGAAAGCCACTTTTAAGAAGTCAGACTGTCCAGATTCCGCGCACTGAATGGTTTTTGCATATCCGAGGGCCCTGATGAAGCTCTGATGATGATGGAAATTCTTCCTGGCCACAACGTTTAAGAAACCATAAAAACCTCACCATCTTAAAGAAGACAAAAGCTGTATCGAGTCACGACCAGTGCATTTAATCAAGTGGAGAGGAAGGCAGTGCAGGGAGGGTTGAGGCATCCCAGCTCCAAGAAAAAAATCAAACCAAACAACAAAATCGGGAATTGTGAGTGTGGAGACAGACACAAGAAGAGTGAGAAATGGCAAGACACAGAGAGGTAGAGGAGAAGTGCAATTCCTAGGAAAAAGACAGAGAGGAAAAGGTGTTGGGAATACAGGAGGGAGCACCAAACAGCAGGCTGGGAAGCAGAAAAAGATTACAAGAGCAGAGCGGGATTAGAGGAAAAAGGAAGAGACACTTCAAGTGTTCTTCCTCATCACCTCTCTCACAACTCCTATGTCCCACAATGGGAACAGAGGCAGTGTTAAGGGTACAGTGGAACGGGATATTGCCCAGCAAAGCTCCTCACAAAGCAAAGCTGCCTCTAACCCAGGCCACTTCTGGGTTCCAGCCAAGAGATACGTCCTCTCCTGCAGCCTCTGTGCCTGGGTCAGGCTGTCCACTGAGCCTGGTGGGCTGGTGGTGAAGGCCGTGAGGAACTGGTGCCAGTGGGGTTACCAGGAGGAGATCACAGAAGGAAACCAGGCTTAGAGCCCTGCACATTTTCAAGAGGAAAACGAACAGCGGAGAAAGTCCAGTCAACTGGACAGTCAATCGAATGAGGTTTGCTGTAGACTCCTAAGTAAATCCAGTTCTTCCTTTCGGCATCGCTTCAGCTCCCTTTCATGTGCTGTTTGTGTGCTGAGACACACAATACGCTTGGCCCCGGGGAGTCCTGAGCTAGGGATGCTCTCGACCCTGTCCTCACAAGTGCCTTTGTCTACTGCTTAGAAAGATTGCTTAAATTATTTCTTTATTCCTATCCCCCTTTATAGTATCAGACTACTTCACCATTGCTACGTATCTGTTCTCCTCTCAGACCTGTGATACACAGCCACATTAATAGGTCCTCCCACTCCTGTAAACAAAGCAAAATCTCCAATTAGGGAATTATATCCAGGATTGAGTATGATTGCCCAAAGTAACAAAGGAAATTTCTTCCAAACTCAGAAGCTGGATACAAATATCCCAAGCTTGTAGCTACTGCTTTATGCCAATGAATTGTTACTTCTTTAGAGATGAGCATCAGCAAACTTTTTAAGTAGGTGGATCTAGAGAAACTGAACTTGAACATCAGAGGGCCAAGCCGCCTGAGCCAGACAAATACCAGGACACAGCAACAAAGGTGCTGCGCCTCAAGTGAGGACATGTGGTGTCCTTTTTTTCATCCACCCATGCCTGCTGCCTAAAGGTAACCTCTCCTGGCCAGCCACCCGGCCAGCACACCATCCCCATCACCGCTGGGGAGCCGAGTCCCTCCATCAGAGGAGATGTCCCTCACTCACTAGCACCAGCTCATCGCTGGTCTGGACTGGTTTCAAGACATTCCCTAAAAGCTAATAACGAGGGAGGGCGGACTGTGTCACTGCGGCCAGGACGAAATGCTGCTTTCGTCATAAATCACGGATCCAATCTTTTCAGTTTGTAAAATGAGCGATATATCTCCAGCAAAACGACAGACTCCCTGAAGCATCTGTACAAACACCAAACACTGAATTCCCTTTTTAAGAAGGCAGAAATAAAACCCATCTGGCATGACATCAGGAAAGCAAAAATATGTAATGTGACTGTGAAACTAGTATAGGTTAACTTGTGACCACAACAACTAACACAGATCACTTACAAGGCTTTGAATGTTCCTGGTGTCAGCCCTTGGCATAGCTAAGACAGTTTTGCTGCCTTTAATTTCATATCGCAACGTATCTGGAATTTCAAGCTCCCAATTTCCTCAGCTGACAGAAACGGTTTCTGAGATGGTTTCTGCATTCTGGGAACAGATTTTTACCCTTAAATTAGCCACGCGTACTCTCAGACTTAACATTTTTTGTCTGGAAATAAAATAGCAGTGATAATTGTTAATTTAAGACCCCACATGATGCAAATTTGCATTCTGGAGCCAAATACCATGATTGGAAACAGATGAACATGAAACGCCTTCTACTGAGTGGAATTAAAACTAAATATTAGTGAAGCGTGTTGCTGATTTGATACATGATGCATCAGACATTGATTACATTGATTACATTTTTCTTTGTTACAGTGAAATACTAGAAGTGCCCTACTAGTATTTCAAGAATTGTACAACCATTGGCATAAAGTGCCACATGTATGGCTCTTGTCCTCTCCTGCCCTCCTTGGTTTCAGCTGGTTTCCTTGTACTCACCAAGGATGAAGCTACTGGATATATGACATTCTTTCCATTATTCCTGACGCTGAATTTCCCCCTTTTGTTCAGGAACTTTAATGATGAAGAGAAGATTTTAAACTTTAATGCTCATTTGCTCAGACCTTGAAATCAGGCACAGAGTTGACTCAGAGATGTTTAAGCTTTCTTCTGGTTTTGAGTGCATTAGTAATAACCAGATAAATAACAGAAAGCTCTGGAGAATGATGGCTAGAAGCGCTTGCCTGCACTGAAAGTCTCTGTTATAAGAAGTTAACGCAATCTACTGAATGGAAAGACTGTACCACAGTACAGGTTGGGAATAAAGAATGGGAAAACCCCTGGAACTACTGAACTGTTTCCAAAGAGGATTCTGCCATGTTGACACCTACATCATTGCGTGATTGGGGCCAGCAAAAGCGAGCCTTAATCTTTCTTAAACAGTACTGAAGTATATCTTTGCAACTAATGAATCTGCCAACCCAATCGATTAGTAAAGGTCAAGGAAGAGAAATTCATTACCAGAACATACCTCACAGGACAGCAGAAGAGGACATGGTAAAGTCCTTCTGGAATTGCTTTCCTTTTATCAAACCCCAAGAAAAAATGTACATTTTAATTCAAAAAGGTACCTGTAAAAGCGCAATGCCAAACTGTTGTCCACACTCTGAATGGGGGAATGTAATGCTCCAGGGGATTCTGAAAAAAAAAAAAGAAGAAAACAAAATATGAAAAAAGACATTAAAAAAAAACCCCAAACAAGAGAGCAGTAATATAGCAGACGTGTACGCGTTAGTGCTGCTGTCATGTTGGAGGTCGCGGAAACGGGGTGCCAAGGCTGGTCCATGCCATGAGGAGGGAGGGAAAGAAACGCAAGGCAGCCACAAGAGCAACCAGGACTATTTCACGTAAAAGATGAGATAAGTGATGAAATCAACATGGCTGTGCACTGGAAAAGCTACGAGCTGTGTAATAATAACAACTAATTAAAAAGTCATTTGGGAAGCCTCAGAACACAAGCTCACATATGCTGCAGTATCCGGGGTGCGAGACGAGATGCAGCCAGGCTGTGTGGACCAACGAGTAACACAAACAGGGCCAAATTTCAAAATGAAATTTGTAACAACACAAAATTCTGCATTTTAAGTTCTTGTTATAGATAAACAATCCCTGTTGTTTTGGTCTTGGCCATTACCAGACAAAGAAGACAGAAAATACTGTAAAAATCCCCCCACTCTGTTTCCACGACAGAGCTTTCGCAGGGCACGGCACCAGGGTCAGCTACTTTGTCAGTAACTGAGGATCAACACGTAAATGTTAGTGTTACTTCAGGGCAGCTGCTAGTTGATTTTGACATGAAAATACAGAATTTACAGTGATGACCTGTTTTTAAGTGACCTCCCATATTCAGAGTTAAGGTCAAAGAGCAAAAGGTTTGTGTGCTTAACCCCCCCCAACCCGCTGCGAACTAGAGATGACAGCATATTTTCCAAACTAACAACCGCTGCGACAAAAATCTACTACTAAACTTTAATACATTGATTAGGAATTAGTTATTTACTATTCAACACCCATTTGAAGTGATTATTCATGGAAGAACTATAACATTAAAATGGTAGGACAAAATTACTAAAAAAAAGTGTGAATTTTGCCTTTTTTTTTTTTAATTAGGCTCTTCCCATTGTCTAAAGCACTTATTATTTATGCTTTTTTAAACTATGGCAGTAGTGTTACAAAACACCACTCCTGTCTATCCGATTGATACACGTTTCATTTCATATGCAATACCTTCTCCTTTTTCTCTCCAAAATAATTAGGTACTTTTCTGGGTTTTAAATCAGCTACTAAAATCCATGCAGAAAGAAATCCAAACCTTTGTATTTTGTGTCACCTGCTAAAAATATTTGTAAATGACTTCACAATACAATAACCTGACAGAAAATCGCATAATTTTAAAAATTTGAGATTATATTCCTGTAATTAAGTATTCATATACGCAATAGTTAAGGGAAAATAAATCAGTGTACTCATTTGGGAGGAAAATGGCTCTGCTGCAGGACGCAGCCTGCCTCTGCACATTTTTACGTGCAGGAGGGCACTGATGCAGTAAGAGAAGCAGCAGTTTTTCCTAAACCTTTGATGAGGCTGGTGACACCCAGCTGACGGGCGGAAACGTCAAGCTGAGGAAGATCCTCCAGCACAACAGATCTTTAAGAGAACTCCAAAACACAAACACCATGTAAGGGCACACACCAAAAAGTTTCCTTCTTCCCATATCAACATGTATACACTTGTATTTTTTTATTGATACAAGTACATAGACATAAAACCTCACATATACATCATTTACACGGATACTAGTAATTCAAACAGACCTGAAAACTATTTGTGAGGTAGTAGCTATACACAAAAATACCTTCAAAATTTTGGCAAGACTAGAAAAGTTTCTATCATTTCCTCAACATACGTAATGCTTATTTTAGATCGTTATTCAAACAGCAACAGGGATCAACACATTTATGATGTGACCGTCAGTGTTAACTATATTGTAGAATATGTTCTTGTTTAGCGAACAGCAGTGTATACTATTTAAAAAATGTGTAGCCTACTGCATCTTCTAAGTGTTAGAAAGAGGTCGTGGTAATAAAAAGTGCAAGTATTAGTACTGGAGTAGCTCTCGTACAGTGGGTTGCCATAATCCTCTGGTTCCACAATAAACATACTGCTCCAGGTGCCTCAAGGGTTTCTTGAAAAGGTATGCATTAAAACATGAAATCAGTAGGAAGGGACATATCACATAAGCTTCACTGAGCTTGGATCTGGACCCAGGACAGCAATGATCAAGGAAGATTGACAAACAAAACCCAAGCAGATTAATGTTCTGCGGAGCTTTTAAGCACGTGACTGGTTTCAATGCTCATGCCGTGAAACAAAACACCAACAACTCCATTTAGCATCCACAAAAGGTGCGTGCAGTGACAAAACTGTTAATGGATAAGGCTGATAGAGTAATATGGAGTCAGACCAAGTACTATGTAAGCTCTTCAACATGACAGCACAACGTTCTCCAGTCTACACATCTCACACATAGACAGGACCAACCATGAAGAACCACCAGAGACAACCACCTGCGTGCCTCCGCTAGAAGGAGAGCAAATCCTCAGGCACTGGATTTTGTAGGTGTCTGATGAACAGCCCAAGGCGGAACCATACATTAATCCACTGTTATACGTGGATGAACTGTTGTGATAACAGATCTCCGCTAGCATTTTATCAGCCCAACATAGTGCAGGCAGGGTGCAGCAAGGTACCCTCATTGGCACGGCTGCACTGACAGCTGTACACAGTTACCACTCCATTTATTTCTCATTGCCACTCTTTCTTAGATTTTTTTTCCCCTTTAAGTAACCTAACAAGGCAGGGATAGCAGATCTGTATCACCACCACACAGAAGACTGGTCTCCACAATACTTTGATTTAGGAACAGTAAGTGGTCCCACAGTACTTCTCTTAAAAATCAGTAACAGATATGCTGATATAGTGCTAAAGGCACGGTAGCTGAGATCTTACGCAAAGAACTGATCGGTCACTGGCTCTTACTAAACAGGTGCATGGGATGTAGTTGAACTCTGGCCTCAACATGAATCATTAAAGCAACTGTCCTTATCTTTCCAATTCTCTTTAAATAAATAGAGGGTGAAAAAACAAAGAAATAAAAATATAGAAAAAAATAAAAATCAAACATTTCAGATCTTAAACAGCACACAGAAAGCTGATGTCAAACTTCTCAAAATCACAAAAACCCAGGAAACTGAGCCACGTACGCCAGCTAGTTTAACTCCTGAGCTTCAGCTGGAGGATTTAGCCTCCTTTGTAAGGGCAGAAAATGCATGACTCCTAGACAGGAAGCACAGAAACCAAGGTAAGAAACTGTGGACTAGAGTTGGACTGTAAAAAAATATTAATTTCTTCAATAATTTTCAAATCAACCAATTATAGGAGTGTGAACTACCACATTCTCCTCTGAACGGATGATTGTCTATAGCTTTGTTGTCTACAAAATCCTACAGCCTCATTCAAATTTATCTCCAAAAAAATGCTTTCGGAATGCCTAGGAAAAAACCACTCCACAATGGCCAGGCAGCTGGCATACCACAATTGCTCGTTACCCTAATTTCAACATCTAATTTATCATCTGCTGGTGAAATCAAGGTCAAGGAAAAGCATTAACAATTACTATAAGGAGATCTGGGAATCTTAAAATTAAATTTGTAGCTAGATAAATTCTAAACATTTCTACCATTTGCAGATATGTATTATTTTTAGCATTTGGCAAGCAAAAGGAAGGAGTGATGCTCCTTTCCAAGACTGACTGACTTGAAGACATCCACACCCAGGCTGGATGCTGGCAGGACCGAAGCTTTCCCTCCACCAGTAGTGCTAGGACATTCTAGTAACACGCCATGTTTAGAAGACTCATTAAATAACATGTATCTTTGCAATGGGGTTGAGACTTTTAGGACTCAGAGTCATTGAAATGTAAAAGCAACATAGGAAAATAAAGATTTTCTTCTCTTTCTGGCTAGCATACCTACTTTTTCTGTGGGTTAGCCTTATCTCTAAAGGTACCTGATCCTTCTGAGTTCACATACACTTCCAATCAGCAGGGCCATAAAATTCCACTTAGTCTCACCAATGGTCCCTTTAGTTGGCTGCTTGTCAGTTCAGCGTCCTTACAATAAAAAGAAAGCACTATGCTATGTCTGCCACGCAAGCAGGATCCCGGTGAGGGTTTTAAAAGGGAGAAAGAGGCCAGCTTAACATCTGGATTACTTATTTGAGACACATCTGAAGAATGAAAGAGACATCTGGCCGTGGATACTATCAGCAGAGGGACATGGCTCATAAACAATTCTCCAAGGCAATGCCAAGGACAGATCTTCTTCAGCAGCTCTTAACTGAAGAGGATGGTGAGCCCCACACCTGGGATAAGCAAACAAGGCACCACAGTGAAGATTTAGGGAGTGTACCCGATTCTTCCCATTTTTACTTGCTAAAAACCATGGAGATTTTTTCCTGAGCCAGAACTTGGCTTTTCCTTAGATAACCACAACTTGAGAATTGCCAAAATTTATCTCGGTTTAGACGCAGAGATCGGAATCTTAAAGAATAATAATCAAAACAAATAAGAGGACTGTTTCCCCTTGCTGATGAAAAATGAAGGAAAAGAAAAATGGAATAAAATTATTATAAAGGAACTTCCAGGTGTTTTCTTAGGCAACATCATGCCCACTAAAAGCATCTTACGGTTTGCAGTCTGTCTTGTTACAATAAGCTAAAATATTTATACCTAAATATACTTTCCATAGCTGTTCTGTTTTTTGCCTTCATACAGGTTTAGTGAAGTCTTGACCCTGAACATTAAAACCATAGAAATACCACAACAGGAAAAGTGAAAACCACACACACAACCTCATTTGAACTACCTGGATGACAACAAATCTTAATCAGGAGACCACACAGTAACACATGCAGACACACAGAGAAGAACGTTGTGTGCCCAACCTGGCCAAGCTGTAAATGAATGGAAAGGGAGCTCAAAGCCGCAGACCGAGCTTGGCTGAGGAGCACACAGTCTTTCTTTGTAAAAATATTCATCTCACTGCTTTTTTTGAAAAAGTTATCATAATAGGGGAAAACAAAAAAAAAACCAACCCACACCACCCCACGAGACAGTTCCAGAAACACAAAAGCTAAACGGAAATCTTTAAGAGAATGAAATTCAAGTCATCAACGACCTTTTCCTGCATGAATCACGGGGAAACTTTGCTGGCTTTGGTAGTATCGGCAAATGGTGACTTAAAAGGTTAAATGGTTTATGTGAAATACTCACATGTGGATGTGCTACTTTCTTACCTCACTGAAAAAGCATACCTGGTGTTTTCCACAATGGAATCCTCCATTTCCCCACTTGCATAGCTGTGTTGGTTTTGTTTGGTTTGAGTTTTTTGTTTATTTATTTAAAAAAAAAGTCTTGTAATAATTATGATTAACAAAAAACTGCAGGTAATCTCTCATTCTGAGAGTTAATGTTGAACAGATGTTTCAGCACATCTAATTGTACTTAGTTTTGCCTAATCTACCACAAAAGAAAACCAATTTTTGAAATGAGTGACTATAGTTGGAGCAATATAATTGGAGCACATCTGAAGCATATTACTTTTCCCAACAGTTATTGTGCGTGATATAGATATCAAAACATTTTTATAGACAGATACATTTTTCATAACTTTTACCAAAAGGTGAATTGAGGTACGAAAAATGTTAGGCCCGTATTTTTCATGGAAATGGTTAATTAAACCTAAATTCAGAGACTTTGTGCATACTTTCAAGAGGTACTTGGCATTCGCAAGCCAAACTGTGATCATGAAGAAGTAGGTGTTTGGTGTCTCTGAAAACCGAGTGCAGCAATTTAAACTGGAGCGCACAGAGTCAAAGGCTACCTTTTGAAAAATTAGACTTCACACACCTTTGCTAGATGAAGAAGGCACCATGCAAGATGTAAGGAATACAGTCCATTCCTCTCAATATCCCTGGTCCATCACCCTTGGCAGCAGATCACACACTTCTGTTACTAACACCTCTTGGTGAAGAGGAGGAGATGAAAATAGGACTCAGCTACATATGTGCTCTAGTACCAAAAGGGGATTCTTGCTCCCTCTCTACAAAAAAAAACCACCTCTGATTTCTATGCAGTTATCTAATTAAATTTCACTATGCATATTAAGTTTTCTGATGTCTAGCTGTTTTATGTTCAGTCCAAAATCAAAAGAGCACACACTCATAAACGCCCCTTTCATTAAAAGAAGCCAAACCAAAAATTAAGACAAGGTTTGTCATATGTAAAGATATCCCCCACTCTATTTTAGTTGTTTCCTCAGTTCAACCAAGGAGAAGACATCATGCACTTAACTCCTAACTAGGTCACAAACTCTACCTTTCTAATGTTTTATTCATGTACCTTGTAAAAGGATGCACATTATGTCAAGTTCCAAAAGGAGCATCATGCTATGAGCAACAGCTCTTCTGGAATGGATCAATATTGTATTGCTATTACTCTATTTTAGGGAGGGAGAGACAGTTCCAATTTCTTCAGTCGGTGAGGAATAACAACATAGAATCAAGTTGTCAATCTCTTGACATGTTATTTGTTTTAACCTATAGTCAATAGTTCCTTGATGAGTCTGTGGATTATTCCAGAAGAATTCTCAAAAATATCTATAAGAAAATGTATTGTCCGAAGTCTAAAATTGCCATATAGAATTCATACATACGTCAGACAACATTTAACGGTCTGCACATCAAAAAAAGTCGAAACCTACCACTTCATAGTACATCCTTGGAAAACCATAATGCTTTTAGAATGTACATGCAGAATAACCGTGTGTGAATTTTCAGCTAGGAGATAACGGGTATCTTAAAAAATTAAATGAGAATTCATCAGGTGCCGTAGCTCTCAGCTCATTAACCTGGAGGTGCACAATATGCCTGATCCTGTTTCTTAGGATCTTTACAAACTGATACCTCTTTTCAGGCCAGTACTCATAACACATGATTCACTGAGATTTAGAAATTCTATCTTGAAATTTTCTTTCTTTTTTTTTCCTCCCCAGCTAGAAAATGTTGGTTATCTATACCACACTCAGCACTGCTGAGAAAAAGAAGGGCCTTTGCAGAGGTTAAAAGCAGACTCTGGGCACTGAGCCAGCCTCCAACTGTGCTTTGCCATGCTAAACTGTGTGTGGATTTGCCACGATAGTATACAGTATCTGTAAAAAGGCTCTTGAAATACCAGAGGCAACCTAATCTAAAAAAATAAATAAATACGGAAGCAGCAGAAAACATTTTTAAGTACCATTTTTCCACTTCAGTCACTGAGAGAATATGATTTACACCTGGATCCTGGATCTGGAGTAGCATCCACCTTTTTGGATTGGATGTTTGCATCTGACTGTGGAATATTTAGTTTTATGCTAGCCAACATGTTTTAAGTTCTTAAAGAAAAAAAGTCAGGATCAATACTTGCTGGATGGGAACAGTTGTAAGAATGAACACATCGAGAGATAAAAATAACTGAGCTAAGAAATATCCATTGTTTTTTTCTTTTCTGTTACCATGCCATAGGATTTGGTGTGACATCACAGTATATGCAGCCATCTGAAAATGTTACTTTGTTGGAGATGTTGCACAGAAAGGTAGAAAAAAGGGACAGTTTAAGACCAGTTGATATGAAAATGGGAACCAGGCTCTGGAATATATCTGGGACGCAGCACAGGAAAAAAGAGAGCTCGTCCTGTAGACATGCTGCCTGCCCGGTGCCAGACCCATGTTGACCCACCAGAGTGAGTTGTGGGGCTGGACCATAGGAGGAGAGGGGGAGAGCACTGTGTTTGCTCAGCCCTGAAAAGAGAGGGCTGCAGGGGATCTACCCACTGTCTGCACCTGCATGATGAGAGGGGACACAGACTGTCCTCAAAGGTGCACAGGGAGGGGAGGCATCAGACAGAGCTGCCACATGGGAAATTCTGGCTGTGTGCAGGGAGAAAATTCTTTTTGTCATCATGGAGCCCAGAAGATCTGATGGACCTGCGTCCTTGGAGATACTGAAAACTGTCCTGTGCCTAGGCCCTGAGGAACCTGATCCAATGGGACCTGATTTGGGCAGCAGGATGGACCAGGTGACCTTCAGAGGCCCCCTCCAACCTGCACGATTCTCTGATCTCATCTTGTTACCTCTGTTTCAGTGGTACCAAAAATTGGTGTCTCTTTGCCTCACCCTGTCCTCAGCAGCAAGTGACCCAAACACGGGCGAGACAGTAATAAACATTGCAATTCCCATGTTAAAATCCATCACCATAGATATCCATTTCATCCTATCACTCCTTTTTTTTCCATTCTCGAAAGACTAAGGTATTTGCTGCTCAGTATGCGCTGGGCATTTCCTCTGCTCTTCTGCTTTTTGCACCTCTCAGTGATTTAGCTGTCAACAGCACACAAAACAGGATGACTTGAGGAAATCAAGAAAACCTGAGGATGCAGAACAAGGACTACTGAGGGAAAAAACAGGTATGATCTCTCCTTTTTTAGCAGCGGGCACCTGTAACATATTCAGCAAGGCAGTTAGTTAACAGGCAGTGCTGTGCAGGAGTTCTTTGTGTACAGCATTTAGGAATCAGTTCAGCGAAGGGCTGAGAAGGACAAGAAGCTGCTGATGCCAGTGTTTAACTGTCAGCAGAGGCTGAACGGGGCTGGTGGGCTGTGCCATTCTGTGCAAGCCTGTAGCATTGAATATGCTACGGACATCCCAAACACACAGTTCTGGTGATACAGATACGCAGGCACATGCAGTGACACACACGATATGCTGGGACAGAACTAAGCGGCGGGTATAACAAACACTGCTACTTAGAAACTCTAATCAAAGGAGATTTTCTGACGCCACAAAGCATGTACCAGGCAGAAAAATCACCAAGGGTCCCACATAAAGTTCTGTCGTACGTATCACATTGACTGAACTAGCCAGTTTGATAATAGTGATGTGATCTGCTCCTTGCAGCTCATGGAAGATCACGTTTAGGCAGAACCATGCAATGATTTTATCAAAAGAAAATAGAAGATCTTGAGTTAGGCTAACTGTTTGACTCTCCGCAACGTTTCCGCCAACAGTACAGGTAAGAATATACAAATATTTGTAGTGATACAACTCAGAAGCAGTATTCCTAGCAGACATTAAGCAACAGAGATCACCAAACTAATTTTTTTTGCTTAGTGGAAATAAATAACAGCATTATTAGAAACTGACAGAGAACAAACAAACTAAAGCAACTCAGCAAACCCCCACAGAAACTGGCTAATTAAATAAACTCCCATTTTTCACAGCAAGGATGCCTGGAATCTCAAGACTGTAAAACACGCAACACTCTTCCCCCATTTCATTTTCCTTAAATCAGCTCTTTTTTCTTCAGTATCCCAATCAAACACAAACTACATTTTAAAAACATCCATCTTAAGAGATGGGCACAACTCCATCATGAAGCTACTGAAATCAAAGCGCAACCCTCTGGTACTTTTGTCACATAGCTCCTGGGAAAAACTGCTGGGAGAAGGGAGTCATTAGAGAAGCAAGTCCTGCTCGGTGGCTGAGCATCTTAGAGATGTTCCGTGCAAGATCTCAGCGTCTGGATTCACAGCTATCTTATCTGCTAGTTACTAATCCATATGAAGCAAACTTTGCAAGGGTAATATCAATATGCTCATCGATGAACCTCCAAATGGCTTTATGCTGCAGATGATGTCCACACTGCATGTAAGCCATGGTACTACAAATGTGATTTAAGGTTGGTGAGGTTTCCAACCAGTGTCCCTGCACTGTCAGCAATCTCTTCTTCACTTTATTTTCTCATCATGTTGTCTATGCTATGCAATATGATTATTAGAACAGTATACCAGGAACCCACTGAAAAGGAGTACATATTAAAACATTTCCACCCTCATATTTCCTACAAAAGAATAAATGTATACGGCTCCTGCCACTGCATCTTTGTTTTCAGGTTCCAAGCATTGTTACCAGCTCTTTTGATAAGGAAGTTACTATTATCTTTACACAATAAGAGGTGATGCTAGGGATTAATAACATATATGTAATGTTTATTAATTTTGTACTGACAGTTTATTTGCATTTATAAGCTATACCTCAGGTATGATGACAACATAGCTGTCCTCCACTAGTCACACGCAGATTGCTTTCATCCTACAATCCCTCCACCAAAGCTCCTGGTAAAGAAAAGCACGACTAATGTAAAATGCTTCACTTCTGAATTGCCGTGCTGTAAGTTATGGGACTGCTATAGCACCCACAGCGTATTAACTGCAAAGCACTAAACCTATACTGAGATCTCCTTCAGAAAACTGCCTACCTGGTGGGGCGAAGCACCACAGCAGCAATAGGTAAGGGGTGGCCAGAAGTGGACCGGTTTCAGCTGTCCAGGATGCTGGTGGATGGCTCACCTGTTAGATGAAAGCAGCTTAGGGTAGGATCGCCCTTGTGTTATGACAGCTCTCGAGGCAGCCGAATGATGGAGAACTTGCTTTGCAAAGGGTGCTCACTGCTGTGAGAAACCCTGGAGCAGCTCCCGGAGAGCGGGAGCGGAGAGGGGCAGGGCGGCCCAGCTCAGCTGCAGCGGAGGACGCTGCCTGCGCTGCAGGTCACCTCCTGTTCCCCCCATCTGACAATGGCAAATCTCTTAGTCACTTGGCAGTTCTGGGAACAGAATATTGTCTTGTGAAACTCCAATATGGTTTTAATGCTACCATTATTAGCATTGTCTTCAGACAATAAAACGTTCTGTCGCAGTGGCTGTGGGATGACAGCAGTGAATACACACTGAGTCACCCCACATTAATTTAAACAGCACAACTGTGTGAACACATGTCCTTTAGTTAAATCCACACACACACACTCAAACGTAAGAATAAGCAGATCTCCAAGGAAGAACTCACTTTCTACACAATGCAAAAGCAACCCTTGCCGCTGTGCTTCTACAACCTCAACAAACATGTGGCAAAGGGCTTAGTATGACTACTCCTATTTTCTGACCTAGTAGTTGAAAAGTACACAAAGCCATACCCAAAAGGTTATGTCATTAAAACTGCATGTGCCTAAACCCATCTTTATCTGGTGACCTCCACAACCCAAGCAGAGACGGTACCTACAACCAGGCACACAGTAGAAGTTTCGGGTTCTCCGCCTCCCCCTTCAAATCCAAACAGCACCTCTCAAGAAGAAAAATCACTCGGGTGTTTTCTCACTACACGTAATAACATACCCCCCAGTTATGTTTAATCCCATTCAGAGCAGAGGATTTCAAGTCGGAGCATGGGGAGGGTCAACTGCCCAGTCATCCTTACCACAGGACTTGCTGTGCTGCCAATTCACCAGGCGCTGCTGATACCAATGAACATCAAAACCAAAGCAAACAACTGCTCTGTGTTCAAACTGGCCCGTGTTTCCGCCCCTTAACTAAACTGTCACCAGGAATAGAAACTGGGTAAAGCACAGCTTCTGTATTTTGAAACGAAACTACAGAAGGCAGAGAGGGTTAAAACACACACACGTTTTTTCATGTTGTGCCTGTGACATCACCCTCCGCAGTCTTCCTCACACCAAAGCTGCACAGCTGCCTGAAGGCGCATCATTTTACACTTCCTAAAACAAAACCTCCTACGTCTTATGCTTCTAACATGCAACCACATACGCTCCAACCAGGTATCAGCATTATGAAAGGATTTTGCTGTCGTGCACGCTCCCAATATTGGGCACTTGAACAACTGTCCTGCCTGATAGAGCATGACTTCAGTACAACGTGGATTCAAAGCACGTAAATTGAGGCCAATAGAGTATTAATACCACCAAACTTAAGATACTTTAATTCCCGTCCTCTAGAAGGAGCCCTGGTGTGCCTACCTTGAGTTACTGTCCTTGCCTTGCTGCTTGGGGGAACTCCTCTTCCTTTGCAGTAATTCCTCACGGACAAGAGCTAGGGAAACAAGTCCCCGGCTGCCTGGCAGTTTTAAACTCAATCAGACAACCTGAGTAAACAATAGAGCTTGCAAAAGTGTTCAAGTGTAGATCTGGCTATAGTAAAAATAATAGTAACAAAAAGCCTTGATTTTTCCCACAGAAGATATCTGAAAGGGACTAAATTTCACAGGCAAATCCCTCCCTCCCTTGAAACAACAGTGTCTAATGGAAAGAAAAGGGATTTTTCTTGCCTAACTGTGAGGAAAGCTGTGGACCATAGCTTCTTATATATCCAGAACGTAGGCAATACCTAAGAATCTTAAAAAAAGTAGTTCCCCCTATGAATCTTTACACAAGTTTCTGCAATTACTTACACAGAACAATGTTAGACAAACAGCCAGCACATCTTAAGCCACACTGAAGGCTGTGTGGGAGCCCGGCAGGAGAAGCTGGCAGTTGGCCACCTCGTCAGGGACCAAGGTGACAGGACACGCTATCTTTAGGAGCAGTTTTTACCCTACACTAATTTCCCCTTCTTCTCCTAGCAGGTCTCTTGTGCACCTGCGCAACCCAAGCCTGGTTATCTCTGCCGGCCCAAATAAGCACAGCGCAGCGCGCATCCCTCCCAGCAGCTGAATAACACACAAACTCAAAATAACAGTGTGCCGTTGACCAAAATACGTTGCGTGCCACTGGTTTCGTGACTGCTGGGGCTCCCTCAGGTCTGCACAGTGTGGGATATGTGGGGGCAAGAGGCAACAGCTCCCCCAATTCTCCCTTCTTCCCCCAACAGCAACCATATGCCAGGCAATGTGTGCATGGAAATGGCCAGGGACAGCAATGGCGGAGATGCTGAGGAAAACCTGACCTGGTAAAGAAGGATGGCGTGCTACCATCACCAGCCCCTAGCCCTCTGAAAGCTTATTGTGCCTCGCTAAGGAAATTAATGTGACATCAAGCCAACAGAAACAGGGGAAGGACTACAACAAGGAGAAATTTGTAGGTCTTTGCCCCAGGGTCCCTCCCACCCATATATTCATTGCCCTTAACCTTATTTCCTCCCCCCAGAGGAGGGCACTGAAAGCCCTGCTGGCAGGCCACAGGTGGGCTGGCTGTCACCCTTGCACGGGGCATCCCGGGGCTGGCTGTCACCCTTGCACCAGGTATCTCGCTCTTCTCAGATTAGACAATCGAGCCAGAAATGGCTACTCCAGCAGTGAACAAAACTAGTGTAAATTACAAAGGGAGGCAGGACCGAGGGTAATTGTAATACAGTATTCCTGAGCCAAGCTTTTAACTGGTTTTGCATCACCACCACAAAGCGAAGGGAACAAAGCTCCCGAGCAGGGTGTTAGAGCACAGCCTTGCATCAACATCACTTAAACGGCAAAGGGCAACCTGCTGACTAATGGCCGCTTGTAGTGTTAACTCACTCCTGCTTACGTGCCATCAAGATGTATATTTTTAATCACACTTCCTAACCATTTGCATTTTCATTTTACGTCGCCAAGCAGGTGAATCCTTCTAACAGTACTATGCAAAAACTATGTAAAAACTCGAAATTTCAGGTCAGACCACTTCCTCTCCTGCTTAACCCGACTTCTCAAACAAGGAGAGACCTGCAGCGCAGAGGGGCAGTGTTCCAGAAAAGCTCACTTTCAGGGACTTACAGCTTATCCTTCTTAGCTCATGAGGTGGCTTGTGCTCTAAGCATGTGAAAAAATTAGTAGTTATTATTACAATTAGTTACTATTATTACAATATGTATCATGCTAAATATTTATGCCCTTTTCTCCTATGCCAAAAGCTCGTGCTGCTACTTTACTGTGCAGACACGAGCCTTGTATTTCTGGGTTGTCTCTTTTTTTTTTTCTTCTTCTTCTTTTCTTTTTCTCCCCCTCTTCCCTCAGACATAAAGGTAAGCTTTAATATTTATCCCAAAATCCAAGAACCATGAAATTTTGGTGAAAATAGGTATCGTAAGATGACAAAATGCCCTGAGCGTTAAAATATATTAAAAATACCAATGTTTCTTATTTCACACATTCAATCCTAGAGTGATTTTTAGTAGCCTACAAAACATTAAAGCCTTGTAAAGTCAGATTTACAACAGAACTTGGAACAGCCCCATCTATAGCCTATGAAGTGCTGTTATAATGCAAACTTTAAAAGTGTCAAACTTCAGTGAATTATGAAACATAGCGCTTCCCCTCTTTTTTAGCTGTAATCTTGGATGGAAAGTGGTTATTTCAAAAACTGCCTGCCCTTGTGCTGTAAAATTTTATTATTTTATTTATTTATCTTACAGCTGTTATGAAATTAAAAGTGACAAACTGTGCACTAAATCACCGATTTTACTTTTTTTAAAAGTCTGAATATCATTATGAGTTCTGGATTGAAGTCTGTGGATAAAAGCAAAAGGAACAAAATCAAACAGGAATGTGTAGGTACATCCAAAAATCAGGTTTATAAGTTTCATAAAAGATATGGGAAGCAAAAGACAGAACAATAAAAATCTGACAATAACACAAATTCGGGCAGTAGTGACACGAAACTTAAATTGAACAACTGTTTACTGGTTTTTATTCCTTCTTCCTGGTTTCCAAAAACACATAGCATCCTGGTTTTTGGGAAACGGCCTTTGGGTAAATCTGTTCATTTTCTTCACAGTGGATCAAAATAAAATTTTAAAAGTATCAATTTATGCCTACTTTCCACAGCGCAGAAAGATGAACAGCTACTGGTATTTCTGAAGAAATTCATATCAGTAAATGTGCAAGACCTAAATACATATGCGCATTTCTCTTTAAGTATACAGTAGCACAATAACTTGGGGGAAACCCCACCAAACTGCTAAATAAATCTATATGTACTACATTTTCACAGTGAAGGGCCAAATTACATCAATGTAGCAGACGTCACCTTTTTTATGTGATGCCATGCGTCCACTGGGGCATAAATATATACTAGTGAAAATTTCTCTAGAAATTCTTGGTTTTTTTTACAGTATCTTACTAATCCTTATAAAATAGCGTTTTTGCACTTGAATTCATTTATCTTCTTTCATTCATCATCAGTAGCTATTGTAGAAAATGAATAATTGAGATGCCAAATGTTGCCATTTATTTCAGTTTTGTGTGAGAAAAATAACTTAGAACTTGAAAAGTGTCATTGGAAATACAAACTTTTTTTTTTACATTGCATGTATATATAATAATGCATTTATAGTATTTTTTTATATATTTTACCCTGAACTCCAGAAAAATCACTGCTTTTCTCCCCAGCATACTTTTCAATTCCTGCAAAGGAGGATGAGGATCCTATGTAAAATGTCATTGTTTACGATCTAAAACATTTTATAAAGAGTAAACAGAATTTACCTCCCAAACCAGGACAGCAGGGGAAGGTAAGAATAAGTGAGAAATATCAGAAATACTACCAGAGATAGAAAGTGAAGCCATTCATTAAAGAAGTTATTTAGCTCCTAGATTAAGACACCAAAGAATACAATTAACAGAGGATTCGCATCCCCGCAGATTACTAGGATTTGGAGAGAGCAGAACAAAACATTTATAGACCGATTGAAACTATACGATATCCAACGTGACCATCACATTTTGTGAAACTTCAATTTTTTCTCTGTGATGCAACTCAGATCATCTTTCCCCTCCCAAAACCTTCTCGTGCAAGGCCTTTTCTGGATCTGCTCCAGGGGAAGGCAGAAGCACAGATGAGCTAAAACAAGTAACCCAACTTACTAAACCCACTGCAAGGCTGGATGCATATGGAAACGAAATCTCCATTCCCAAGCAGATAGACTAGATATGTCAGTACGTTTTTGCCATCTCTGATATAAAAATAGGCGTCAGCAAAACCCAGTATAAATTCTTGCAAGCCCCTGCAGGAATGCTGCTGTTTTCCTCTGGACTGTTCAACCAGCACAACCACCCAGAAGCTTCTCATAATCAAGGAAAAGTGGGGGGGAAAGGCGGAGGGGGAACCCACTCCAAAACCTCACTTCTGCTGTGTTCAAAACCCCCACCAAACTGTTTTTCTTATTGGTTAGACGGACCTTGCAAAAAATATTCCTGGGTCATCGTCGCTGACCCAGGGTTTGTCCCTTGTCCAAGAAGGAATGACAGGATTCCTTCCCTGAGGTACTGGTGCCATCACTCGGGTTCAAGATAGAAGCAGTCAGGAGCATTTGGTGGCCTGGAAAGAAACCAAAACATATCTGCTTCTAACAGCAAAAGCAAAACGAGGCGTGCTTCTACAAGCTGCATCTTACTATTCCTCAGGAAAACCTCCCTGGCTTTTTCTGCTCTGTATTTTTCTGTGAGCAGGCATCACGATCGGCATGTGCGGGGGCTGTTGCCAAGTGCTCCGAAAACTTGCACTCCTACACCTCGTACGTGTGTGCCCGTGCTCATGCACACAGAGAAAACAGCAGCAAACTGTGGTGGCTGTGACCCGGAGGAAGCACCGAGCACCGTCTGCCACCCGCTGAATCCATGTCTGCGGGCTGCAAAGATGCTCTCCGGCATCGGTGTGGGCAACAGCAAAACACAATAACAAAGGAGCTCTCAAAAAAAGAAAGGGAAAAAAATAATCATTAGAAACGTTTTGCCTTCAGGCAGCTCTTGGGTTTCTCCCCCCACCCAAAAAATCTAGTGTGTTGCTTCTGTAAGCCGTTATTGTTGTTCATATACATAAATACAGTGATTTCATGCCTGTTCTAGAAAGGGAACAAATTGAGCTGCAGAAACACACCCCAGTGTATGACCGGAATACAAGCTCTCATGCTTCATTCAAGCTTCTCAAGCACAACTTCTCTTTTTCTGCGTTTCTTTCTCTTGCTTTCTCTATTTCCCTCTATTTTCTTCCTGATTTCCGATCTCCAAATTTTAGCAGATTAAACTGGCAGAGGATCTTGCTCCTCAATAAAAGCACTTCTCAGTCTGCAGCTGCAGCAGCCAGACGTGCTGCGGCCCCAGGATGCTGGATCAGCCCCGGCGTACGGAGCATTTCAAATTTAGGTCACCCGTGCCTCTACGATCCCAGGGAGCAGCAACGGCATGTTTTTTCCACAGTTGGCTGTTTTCCTGCTGACCTGCACCTCGAACGAGACAACCGTCCCAACGCAATTTAAAGAACCAAGTCAGCACTGGAGATATTTAATGCTGAAGATGTCAAGAAAGGGCCAACGCGATTGGGAAGGGGAATTAACTTTCCCAAAGTTTGCTGCTGGAGGCCGAAGGGGCAAACACTGACACTGCAGGAAGGCGTTTGACTGGGTGTGCTGCCTGCACGACTGGGACATGAAGAGGGGGGGCTGATGGCAGGCACAAATTGTCACCATGTGAGGAAAAGCGGAGCTGAGCCAGCAGCAGACGCGATAAGAGTTATCTCTGCTGGAGGCTGCTCGCTGCCACGCCGGCACCTCGGCTCAGCGATGACAAATGCCCGGGGGGGCCGGCGCCGAGGCTGGACCTCGCTCATGATAAATATGGCACTTCGGGCGCTGAGGCTGTCAAACCGGCAGCACATCCACCTTTCTGACCCAACCCATCCCTATTTGAGAGACTAAAACTCCTTGAGGAAGCATCTGATTGCTGCACGAAGGCGAGAAAAGTAGACGGGTCCTGAGCTAGTGGAAGGTGAAGGGGGAAAACCCCCGACCCACTTCCCTTGGGGCTCTGCTCTTCCCCAGAGGGCTGGAGGGGGAGGTCCTCAGCACCCAGCCTCCCGCAGCACCTGAAGCCATCCCAGATCAACGCAAGCTCTGGTGGCTCCTCTGCGCCCACACCTGCCCAAACTGCTGTCTAGTTGTTGGACTCAACAGTTATTCTTTTCCTCCTGTAGTTCTTTAAAAAAATAAAAATAATAAATAGGATTACACACTCGATACAACACAGCAACTAGCATGTTTTTACAGAAGAACAGTTCTGAGGCTATTGAGGTGTTCAGCTACGCATGAATCCATAGGGGAAAAGCTTAATGGATAGCGATACCGGGTATTTTAGCTCGCCCCGTAACTTTTATTTTACTGTTTCAAAGTTGTGTTGCTCCCCCGTGTCCGTCCCCGAGCACGGCAGTGCAGGCAATCCAAGCGAAGATTTTTGCGAGGATTTTTGCCCGCTGGCTGTAGGCTTAGCCAAAGATTAACAGAGAGATGATCGGAGAAGCTACGCCTACTGAATATTCACCCGCAACTAAAGCAGCTGAGCTTGTCATTGGGCATTGCAAATGAGTCACGAAGGAGAAAAACAATTTGGATGGGCCAAAGTATGAGAAGAAACTTTATTTTTTGGATAAATTCACAGATTACTAGATGTTTTGCCTAGGGGATGATTTTCAGTTTTAGAAAAGATAGTAAGGAGATGTATCAGAAAAGATCCAACTTCGGGGGGGAAAAAGCTTACTTTACGTAATGGAGGTAGGTTACGTGATAGAGCTGAGAATGAAATCATAAATGGAAGAAAACCCAGTATCATCTCTATATTGTGACAACCAGACCTGTCATAATAAGTAGAGTTCATATTGTCTAATTTAGTTAATAGGTTTTTAGAGAAACAGCAAAGTTCATTCATGGGATACCTTTTTTTTCTCTGATGAGAGATTTGCAGGAGAATCAGTGAGACAGGCAGTCTTATAACTTTTACACATATAAAAGGCTAATAAGCAATTAGGAATTACAGATATTAGGAAAAAGAGCTGAGTCCTTCTCCAGTCCATTACCCTGCCAACTGAAGATAATATTCTCCACCATCTCTTAGCTAATGAATTGCTAGATCTAGTACTAGAGACCAGAAGTGCTAGAGAGCCTCCTCCCAATTTTTATAGGAGATCAGTCCAGTCCCTGGGATTATGCATCTACGAAATGAATATTAAAGAAATTTTTAAAATATTTTTCTCTGTTAATCCTGATTCTTGCTACAATCACCTGTGTTGAAAGTTTCTTTTGTACTTCCGTTTTATTTCTTGTATTTGTGCTTTTCTTTCCTGATGGCCTTCCAATATCATCGATCTCCTCCAAGGGATAAAGCACCTGCAACCGATTGCCCATTTGAGGTGTCCACGCAGGAAAAACACAGAGCTTGTTGCAATGCCAACCAACATCAATAGGGATCATCCACCAACTCCAGTGGAGGCAGGATCAGACTTTCAGAACCGCTGCTCCCCCCGCAGTATGCTCAGTTGGGCACCTTTATATGGCCAACAGCTGCAATATCCCCTCCATTACATTTCAGACCCTTGCTGGTATTATTCCCCAGTTTTTTTCCAGCATTACCCTTTTTGAAGTCTCTCCATTACTTGCAGTAGTTTTATTTGGGATTATCTTTTGTAAAGTTAATTACAGTTTTGCATTTTATGTTCCTGACCTCTTTAGTTTCTTTTGAACTTTAAATATTTGTCCAGACTTGTATTTCCAGCTCTTCCTAATGCAAATGAGGTTCATACAGCATCTGAATTCCCTCCATATCATCAGTTTAGTGTAGAAAGGACAAAACTAAAGTCTTTTGGAGATGCAAAGGACAAAGCTTCTGAAGGAAGATGCAACAGTTAAATCCTGTTTTATCATACTACCCATCAGATTACTTTTGCTGAAGCCATTTTGACTTAAAGTTCTAAAATACTAGCACAAATAAAATATAAGCTATTTTGAAGAAAAAAAAAGCCTCAACAACCCAGAATTAAAGTTATATAAGCTTAGACTGACTTCTTTAATAAAGCAATGGGAAGCCACAAACTGAGGAGAAACAATGAGAGAAAACATCAGTAACAGACCCACAGATGAGAGATTATATTGCCATATTTGAGAAAAATAGATGCTTCAAGAGATGTCAGCCTACTGGGAATGCTAAACAACATTGCTGCCTAAAACGTAAGCAACAGTAGAAAATAATTCTTTATAGAGTTACAGTTAGTTTATCTTTAGCACCTGAGGAGTTTGGTGGTTTTTTTTGATTTGCTAGTCCAAGCACAACAGGGTCTCTGCATGCAATATGCAAGAACATGGGGAAGAAAGAGAAACAATTTACACCGAAGACTTGAGTTTGGATATAAAAGGCACTTTCCAATAATTTTTCCGCAGTAAACTATAATAGCAGACAAAGGTGATGCAGACACCATATGGTATGTTAATCCCAGTCCTGACAACAGCTCTGTTCTCCATCTATTCCTTCGCTAGACTGCGAGAAAACACACAACTGGTGTCACTGACACCCACGGCAAAACCCAGCCTCATCAGGCATAGCAAATATTAACGCATAGCTAAATAAAAGCTGGGGTCACTGGGAATAAAAGTTGTGAACGAGCAGCCCTGCAAGCAGTGTCACAGAGAGCATCGCTGGGTGGATAAGGTACCACAATAACTTCTTAGTAGGTGTTCAGAGAAGCCAGGACAAACCAGACACAAATACACCCTAGAGCAAGGAGGATGCATTGCTGCCTTTGCAGAAAAAAACACAACAAAAAACATTATCCAAATAACATGCTTGGAAAAGGAGCCTGGGTCATTCTTCTATAAACCCAACCAGTCTGTACTGCTACTAGCGCATAAAACCAAACCTTAAGTGCCAAACAGGACTTGGTTCTTACTTAAGGACTTAAGTGCCGAATGTGGGAAGGGACAGTCGCAACACCTCCATGGTGACGCACCCAAACTTTCCTTCCAGGTGAAGGGACGGGGAGAGGACAGGGCCGAGCTGCCCATATTGGCTGCTCACAAACCGGCCCCCGAGCAGCCAGCGGTGGGAGGTCTGCAGGAGGCCGTGAGCGGGCATGTGGATTTGGGGTGTGGAAAGACACAAACCAGACTCTGCTTTCTCATTCTGCCCTGCAGCACGGCAGCAGATGGCTGCTTCTGTCGGAGGCAGGCCTCGGCTTTTCCTTTAGGCGTTAGTGTCCACAACCGGCAGGCAGGCCGGCCAATACTACACTTAAAGAAAGAAAAAAAAAAAACCAAACACAAAACCAGGAAAAAATATCCCCCCAAACCTCTGAAAGCAATTAGAGTAGGGTACCTGCTCCCAGCATCACCAAAATGCTATTTCAAGCTCAGAAAACCTTGAGATACAGGTCCTCTAGCAACCACAGATGAGAAAAGCCTCTTAGACCTCTGAAAAAATACAATTAGTAGCAAAAGGAGGTGGAACTGGCAAAAATAAACTGAGTGAATTGGTAGGACACAAATTCTTCAACTAAAATATATTCTGACAACAGCAGTTTAAGCAGGTAAAACCAGACAGACAGTAATTACTTTTTTTTTTATATTTTTTTATCTCTAGGTAATGCCAAAATGCCCTTGCTGCTGTTGCTGAGTTATAAGGAGTGAAGCATGCAGAAATATGAAATTGTTCCTGCTAGGTAATGTAATTCAAACTTTAAATACTTATTTACTTTTGCAGGGGGAAGGGAGCAGTGGGCGGCTGAAACACAGCTGGGATGGTTCAGCAGCACGTGTCACCGATGCTCCCCCGTGCCACGGCATCCAGCTGGGATGGCACGCTGGGATGGAAGGGGGAGCACAGCCGAGCTGGAAAACACCACAGCTGCTACCCCAGCGGCTCAGGCTTTCCCTCACCACCGGGCATGGAAACTCAGCCAAATGTGGTTGTGTTTCACCCCTACTGTTCCTCTCCCCTGCCTTCCCACTGTAAAGGGGAGATGAGGCTGGGCTCCTACCCGCTCCATCCCCACCCCCACCAGTGCTCCCCGCTGAACCACCTCCAGCACCAAAGGGCCTCTGGAAGGGGCCCGTGAGCACGCACCAGAACGTAACTCCAAGATCTGGTCTGGAGCCCATCCCAGCCTGAGTCCGGCTTCCTTAGGTATCATCCCAGCACTGACTGTTACCTCTCTGACCTAAAATTAGGCCATTTTGGTCCAGCAGCACATCACCATGAGAGCAGACACCAAGCAGCTGGGCAGGGTCAGGCTGTGAGAGGCAAGACACTGTGAGGAGGACAGAGGCACCCTCTGCACTTCGATAAGGCTGTGGGGAGCCATACGCCAGCAGGGACGTAGCCTTGCCCACCTCCTGCGTGGCAGCGAGACCTTCTTCTCTCCTCAGCAACATCCCTCGGGTTACACTGGTGCAACTGCTTGTGGGGGCACAGCAATATCAGGATAGAAAATTGATCCAGGATAAAAATAATGTCCTCCCCAAAAAAAAGATAGGGGGGGACAAGGAAGAGAAGCGCCATTTATAGCCTGGCTCAATTCTGGGTGCATTTAATTATGAGAAACGTGGATGCTTATCTCTAGATTTGTTCATTTTTTCTTTAAAAATCTTAATGTTAAATATTTTATTTAATATAAGTATCTGCATCTGACGTGCCCTGATCACAGTGCTGGCTATGTCTTATAAATTCATACCTGCCCAGCATTAATGGTTATGGGAAAGCTTCAAGTCCTAGCACAAACACAGCACAGCGTTGGTTTGGTTTGGGGTTTTTTTCCCCCCTGGACCTGCAGAGGAGCACTGCACACAGGCACACTCACTGGATGTTCAGATGAGAAGATACAGCAGCCTTCAGACACAAGCTGCCATCGTTCCGCTTCAGAGTCAACACTCTCCAAAGCTGGTACAGTAGATAAAACATCTCCGAGCTCTGGGTAGTACAGAGACACATGAGATCATGACTGCTTCAGCTGCATTCTGCTCACAGGTTTGACAGTAATCCTCATGACCAAAAGAGCTAGAAACGCCTTTTTTTTTTTTAAATAAAAGCTCAGAATCTAGAACAGCATAGATTTTGGCCAAGATGGTGTAGTGATCTAATCCTAGCTGTTGATTTCCAGATCTGTCAATTTAGTACCACTTAAAAAAAAATAAGACTAAAACCTACCTCCACCCCCTGAAAGGATTTAAGAAATTATCACGAAACAAGAAGCACACCAAGTCACTACAAAGCAGATTTGGTTAAATATACTTCTGCAAAGGAGGTTACTGTTCAGTCAACTCTGTTTTAACTGCATTTCTTGATATTCCAATCTTCTTGTCACTTCTTTTCTGGCAAAAGTCTTTCTTTAGTTAGACTGCAGAATCAATTCAACTGAGATCTAATAAATACTGCTTATTTCCCATGCTAAGATTGGCTTTGCTTAACATAACCGAGTTAGGTAAAGAAGTGACAAATCCAGTTGTGCACACATACACTGATACGCAGCAGAAAAGCATGTGGTGTTTTCTACTGTGGGTGACGAAACGTTGCCAAAAATCCCCCGTGATGAGATCCGGTGAAAAGGCCATAACTTCCCAGCACCCCGGGCATGCACGCGCCTTGCTCGTCCCACACAACCACAGCTCTCGCCAGCCTCAGCAAGAAATAAGGGCTCACAGCAGCCTTAGAGGGTGTCATGAGAACAGGTTCAAGGAGTTGAGCCCACAAGACACTCCACTGTATAGGAAGTTACACATGACAGGGAGTATAACAGATGATATTGCTTGTTTATTTTATATTTTTTTTTAACAATAAGATAATGGAAATGATAGATGCAGTGGCCAGCAGGTGAAGGGAGGTGATTCTGTCCCTCTACTCTGCTCTGGTGAGACCACATCTGGAGTACTGTGTCCAGCTCTGGAGTCCTCAACACATGAGGGGCATGGACCTGTTGGAACAGGTCCACGAAGATGACCAGAGGGCTGGAGCACCTCTCCTATGAGGACAGACTGAGAGAGTTGGGGTTGTTCAGCCTGGAGAAGAGAAGGACCCAGGGAGACCTTATAGCAGCCTTCCAGTACCTAAAGGGGGCCTACAGGAAGGATGGGGAGGGACTCTTCATCAGGGAGTGTAGTGATAGGAAACAGGGTAACGGCCTCAAACTGAGGGAGGAGATTTAGATTGGATATCAGGAAGAAATTCTTTACTGTGAGGGCGGTGAGGCACTGGAACAGGTTGCCCAGGGAAGCTGTGGATGCCCCATCCCTGGAAGTGTTCAAGGCCAGGCTACGTGAGGTTTTGAGCAGCCTGGTCTAGTGGGAGGTTTCCCTGCCCATGGCAGGGGGTTGGAACCGGATGATCGTTAAGGTCCCTTCCTACCGGAACCATTCTGTAATTCTGGGATTCTGTGGGATTCTGTAGTAAGAAATAGGGACACTGACACGTTTCATGGAAACAGGCATTTGCATTCCCAGTGAATATTAGCATTTCACCCTCCCTACTGCTGGCAATTTTAATGTTTTTGTTGTTTATTAATTGAGAATAAATATAAAACTAGTTACATAGCATTTCAATAGGACATTTGAATCAGTAGCTTTTTGAATTTTCAAATATGCAGAAAAAAACTGTAGTAAAATATAAGTGCAGCTGATATATATCAATACCATTGGAAAAAATCTGTGATCACACACAAATAAGATAATGCAGAACCTGTTAATATCCACGACTTGGAGTGTGATATACAGTTCACATACTGGGAGCAGGAAGCACGTACCCTTAATAACAGCCTCCTGTAGCCAGGGGGCTAAGAAATTGCACCTACCATGGCTTTCACAATAGGACGCCAAAGGTCCAATTCCAAGAAGGAAATAAAACAAATTAATAAGACAAAACAGTGCAACCATTAAGATAAATTAATATTAATTTGCTTCTGGTCACAGGTTTTTTTTATATTATAAACAATGTGAATCCTAATAGAAATTGGGGGGAGAAAAGTCCACATGTATCCACAGGGCTCATCCTAAACATTTAGCAGCTACTTTGACAATAAGTCTTTTCATGTTTTGGTATACTAGTGCAATGTTAGCGTTCTTAAAACTAGCCTGAAGGGTTTCTAAATTAGTAAGTCAATGTTACCATGGTAACATAACGTACTACCAAAATGGACCACTTTTTATACATCCACTATAATCAAGTTACTGACCAAGTTATAAAAATTCTTGCTTTTTCAGGTTTGAGGGTTTGTTAGGTTTTTTTTGTTTGCTTGTGTTTGTTTGTTGTTTTTTTTAACTATTCCTACAGCTTTTTTAGACTTATTAAGATGCACATAGAATTTTTGTTTATCATGCAGAAATAGATCCTGCATAAGCAGAAAAAGAATCACCACCACCAGCAAAAAAAAGCAGGTTTTGGAACTTGCTAAGTTCCCAGTTTCAGTTCCCAGGCATACAAAGTTTTAACGCCTCATCTCTGGTCTTACTTTTTTAGACTGCTCACAAGCAAAAGACACTCTTTTCTTGTGACAATAGTATTTTAAAAACAGTGACACCTCGCTTTCAGAGCTTACACACCAGGATCCTGCCCACCATGCTGTCTCAGATACCCCGGGGCACATTAAAGAGCACTAGATGCCCTGAAAGTCAACCTGCCATCCTTGATCAGATAATCTTCAAACTGAGAATATTCAAGTTCAAAACATTCTCATATAAAGTTCAGTGTTCAAAAGACATCATCTTCACAGTCATCACATCCACACAGACCAGAGTATCTGTCCTACATTCACATAAATTTGATAAAAATATGAGTTTCTTTATAGATAAAAAAAAAAACAACAAAACACTAAAAAAATAATCCATCACCCTGAGAGCAAATGCTCTCAGTACAGCCAGCCCTCACCAACCAGCCACACCATGCAGTGCCTTCGTACAAGGGCTACCACAGGATCCCATGAGGACAAGGAGCCCCGTCCATCCCAGCAAGTTTTCACATAATGGTCCTTATTCAAACCGCATCAAGTATTTGAACGAAAATCTTGAAGACTTGTATTTGGATACTTTCTATTGAAATATAGCATCTCATTGTATATAAATATTTTTTGTCATAGGCCTGCTGTAACAACCTCCTTGGGGTCTCACCATTCAATAAAAATCATTGGAAAAATACTGAGATTATGTGAACTTTTTCTGACTCTTGCTGGGTTGAAATAAAAGAGAAAGGCATTGGTTTGTGGTTGTGTCAATAAGCGCTAGACGTATCAGTTTATAATATTGCTGGCCAATACCACTACCATTTTAAGTTGATCACTGTTTTTTATTATGAAAAAGCAAGTAAAAATTCCTATAGTGGGAGAATACGTCAAATATTCAACTTCCCCCCCTCTTTTTTTTTTAGTTTTTATTCTTTTAGGTGATGTTATCATTTATAGTTGAGAGGTAATGCCAAAGCACTTCTGATTAATTTGCTGAAACAATTGCTTATAATTTATATTCCTTTAAAAAAGTGGAGGGAAAGCAAGAAACAGTGTCCAAAGACACTATGCAAATCCCTCCAAAAACACTTACACAAGCACAGGATTGCTCCTTGCCTTCCTTTGCCACACAAAGCAGCAGTAAGCAAGACAGGAATCCAGGATCCCTGTCCCCCTTTACCTCCACCTTTCCAAAAATCACATTCGGAAGGTATAAAGGAGAAGCTGCTCTCCTGTTCAAAGGATCTTCCACCTGGGAAAATACATCAGTCAAAACATACTATATATGTGTGTATAGTAGCATACACACACACTCTTTCTAAATATATGTATGTATACACGGCACTACAGTTTAACTCACATGATTTCCAACACGGATGCACTTATTTAGGTATGAGTGACTTTCTGCTGCGTGGATGGAGTTTGGGGGAAGAGTACATGATACTCTTTTCAAAAAACACCTGTGGATCCATGGGCCAAAGTGAAATTACACATAAAGCTCAAAGCTAGGACTGACCATCTTCAAGACTGCTTCACTTCCTAACTTTAATACACTGCAATGATTTTTGTGTGTGTGCTTGGTTTTCTCTCCTGCTGATTACCCCGTTTATAGGCTACAACCTAAAAAAAAAAAAAAAAAAAAAAAAGAAAAGAGGTGGCTCAGGGATTTTCACATACAGAACTGAACATGTACCTGAGAAATAAAAATTTAAACCCCCCACAAATTTATCTGTTCACTAAAAAGTAAAAAAGCCCTGTACCTGTGAGCGCTCAAAACGTCAGAAGAAAACTGTAAGTTCAAAAGGATTAGCAAACGTACGTTCCTCTTATTATGTTACAAGACATGCAGTGTGAAAAATTCTTCAGGATAATCTTCTCTGAATCATTAATTCTCTGCCACTTACATGAGGAAAAAAAACACTGGATCATTTTACATAGATTGTAACAAAAATCACAGCCCGGAGTACTTCTCTCTAAATTTTCAGGTCTCACAACTTGGTCTTTTCCTGGCTGTTTTAAGGGACAGATCCTTACTTTAAGATTATTCCATTTACATCATTAGGCAAAATAATCCCCCGCACACTCCAGAAGTCCCAACAGCTGCATCTTCATTGGAAAAAAAACAACTGATAAGGCCAAGAACCAACAGTTGTTACTGCAAACTAACAGATCTGGATCATCAGCCCCCATGCAGCTGCCTTTCCGCCAAGCAACAATACAGAAGTTGTAAAACTAAGGTGCTTGAAAATAAATCAAACACCCAAACTAGATTACTGCCAATGACGCCATCGTATTTTAGTGATAAAAATGCACGAAGCACCAGCCAATTTCAAGCTGCACTAATCTGAACATAATCCTTACATGTAAATCATAATTTATGGGAACTAATAACTTGAAATACCGACAGCAGAATTTATATCTTAATAGCTGGCACGCCAGCCGCTGAGGTGGTTCACACACCTGGCTGTTTTTATAATATGTGAATTGCTGAGGTGGTGCAAAAATTAAAGTTATTCTCATTGATGCCCATGCTGAGAGCGCACCTCGTCCCCCGAGGGTGAAGGGCACCGGTGGGTCAGCGGTGGCAGAGCTCTCATTTTACATCCCTTTGATGCGCATCTGACTGCCTGCCTTAATATACCAAAGTTTTGCTGGAGAATTTCCCTCTTTGTCAGAGGAATGTTTAAAATACGGCGGCTTCTCATGTCAAGGGTAATATTTATACACATTAAAAAACCGAAATTGCTGTGACAGTGTAAAAGAGTTGCGAATTTGTGAGGGGAGGGCAGTGCGAGTCTGGGCACTTCTCCATCACCTTGGCAGTGACACGTGGAAGGAAGGACAGCGGCTGCTGGGCAGCCACCCCCCCACGCTCCTCACTCCCCCTTCTCCTCTTCCTGCTGCAAGGACAATCCCAGGGTAAGGAAGAAATATACCGTTTTGAAGTGTTTTGCAGTTGCTTAGCAACTGCTACAACACCCCAAGAGATTTCAGTCAATGAACTGGCACATACACCTCTAAACATGTTGGCAGTGACGTGAGGAGCGCCACCACGCTGTTAGACATCTCAGCTGCGGGATACCCCCACCCCCAACACCAGCGTGTGCCTCCTCACCTTCCAAACCTGCTTCCAGCCTCCACTTATCCATCCCAAAATTCCCTCAATGACAGAAAGGCACAGCAAAATGCCTGTGTGCTGGTAACGAAATTATTTTTAATTACGAAGAGGCCAGGTACACCCTTCCCTTAGTTACCACACACCTACAGACCACGACTGCTTTAGAAAGCAATTATGATGGAAAAGCTGGCCCTGAACTAGCCCTCCTGTGGTAGAGACCGGGTTTCTTCCCAAGCCATGCAATGTATAGGCAGTGACCATTACCGGCAATTCCCATGCCCATTCCCAGTTTCAGTGGGAAGCGATGGCCAACTTGCATAAGCCTTTTGGCCTCCATGATCACACACCACCATCATACTGAGTGTTTTCAGATCTTCAAACCTGATATATATGCACAGATTTTGACAGGGAACAAAGATTTTTCCATTGCTCTTCTGTAAACTGCCACTAGGTCCACATAATTTATAAGAGATGATACAAGGAAGCTATGCTTGAAAATAATTTTTGCTGTTTCACAGACGCTTCAACTCCACAGAAAAGTACATATTGGGGGGGGGGGGGGGGGGGCGGGAAACACACCACAGTGCTACAAGTTTTAAGTTATCAGTACCGAATATTATGCTAAGGAAAAGTAAAAATTCATGCTGCAAATTAAACCGTTTCTAACCATTGCAGCAGCAAGGTGCAGTAACAGCTTTCCAAGAGCAGCAACATGGCCAAGAAACTGCAACTATGTCTGAGCTGTCTATCCTGTCCCTTCCACAGCCAGCAGAGGAGAAGGACCATCAGCACCTGAGTCGGTCGGAGAAGCTGCACCCGCACCTGCTCGTTTCTCTCCATCGATGGGGCACCAGCCTTGGCTTAACCCACCAAGGGGATCCCAGGGGGCTGGCAGGGACAGCCAAGGGGCTTGTCCCCACCCCAGCTTCCTGCTTGCACCGACACCGCAGAACAGGGAAATGGCCAGCACCAGGAATCTGTCCGGCACTGGCATTTTTGTGTATTTTCTGTGACCCTTCCGATACTCACACACTTCTCTCATGCTTTACCTTTACAATAAAATAACTTTTAAAAAAATGCTGCCCTCATTATAAACCAAGAAGAAATACAGCACCATATTTCTAACAAACAGAAACATACAGAGTCACATTTGAATTTCAGGGTGCATCTTGTTTCCTGTGCTTCCTTCAATCCTTAAAAGAGGAAATTCTTTCATTTAATCTTCTCCCTCCTTCCTTAGGTTAGCACTCAGTTCTTTCTCAAAACAAGTTTTCTGTTCCAAGTTATCAACCACTGAATTTTATTTATGACAGTGCTGTGGTACCAAGTAGACCTCCGTGACAGCGTTCCACAAACATCTCACTTGGCACCTCCAAGAGACCCATTACATTCTTTTTCCTCATAATTCTTAGTGTATTGAAAAGAAATAATACAAATTCTTAGGAAAGCTACTTAAGAAAGGTACTGTTTGCTGATCTCTTCTAAATATCTAATAGTAGTTATGTTCAGAAGTTTTCTGATTTCTTTTGACACTGGCCCAATGATTTTGATAGCCATGCACTACCAACTGTTTTTATGTGAACACTGGAAATATAGATTAAGCCCTTAATAAATAAGTTTTGTGTTGTTTGGCTTTTTTGGTGGGTTTTTTTGTTTGTTTGTTTTTTAATGAAATGACCACACAGCATTGCCAACTGCCTTCACTGGGAGCTAGTGAATGTAGCACAGTTCTGAATAATCTGGCAGACAAAACTGGGCTTAAGACTTTCAGGCATTTATTAAAAAAAAAAAAAACCAAACAAACAAAAAACAAAAAAAAACCCCAAAACCTCAAAACCACCACCAAACCTGAAAAGACAACAACAAAAACCCCTTGGCTTTCCAAAATGGTATTAAACAGAGTTACTTAATTAATGCTTGGAACCACAATGTGGGTTGGACCCATGTCGCTCCTTTTTCGTACGTGGAGAAAAGCGCTTGGTCAGTGGAAGAGAAGTGCAATTCATACTGCAATTCCCAGCTCCTGAAAGAAGGCCGCTTCCCGCTGAGAGGCCACAAAGCAACGCTTCGAGTCTTCCAAAATGACAGAGCTACCTTTGCTCCCACAGCCACCACACCTACACAAATTATTTTGAGAAACACCAGAAAAATACATAGCGAGTTTGTTTAGGACCTTCAATACCAAAGAGCACCATAAGAAGTTGTATTTCATTTCAGCATTCTTTAAGCTGTCCTTTATCTTGTATTAACGTTATTTTTTAATCATCCTTCACAGGACAATTTGTTTTTCTAACTGACGGTAATTCTCATTGCACACAAATCCACTCATCTAGAAATGCCACTGGACTAGACTTGTTCTCTGTAATCAGTGAAGACACCTCAGCAAGTTTCTGTTGTGTTACAAGCTCTTGCCTACCATCTGCCCAGAAAAGTCTTCCCAGAAGATGCGATTCTCCAGATGCACTGTTACAAGTATATATGCAGGTCCTTCTGAAAAGACCTTTTTCTAGGTCTTAATTGAAGAGTTACTAATATTAATTTTGCAAGATTGCCTGGTGATACAAGGTAAACTAAAAGAAGACCATAACACAGTGGAGCACACTGAACTGATTTAACAGTATTAGCTCTTCCCTGGTGGAAAGGATGTAAAACAAAGCAAGAAGATAACTGTTTGAAAGCGTAATGACAAGGTGACTTAAGATGGCATTATGGAGCCGGGAAACCAACATTTTGATAATAAATGAGAGATGATAGATAATGCTAGGATATCTTATCAAGAGTTTCAACACTGAGTACAAGAGGGAAGAAAGAACCAACAAAAAGATGTAAAGAGGGATGATATGATCAAAGCCACAGGCTTGGGAAATGCTCTTTCAAGCAATATACAGAATTGATGTAAGTGGGACAAGGCCGCTTTCATCCAGGCTAGAAAAGCGACAGCGCAGAGCTTCAGAAGCAGGGTGAGAGACACGGATGGGAAATTTCACAGCGCGGGCAGACAGGGAAGGCTGCATCTTGGACATGCTACATCAGGAAAGTCTTCAAGATACTGGCTTCCCCTGCCTGTGAGGGCCACGGGAGAAATAAAAGCAGGGGTAGGAAGGACCAGTCAGTTTTTATTCCACGGATCCTGTATTTAATGACCGATTTTTAAAGCATCCATTTTTCATTATTATTTTAAAAGATTAACAGGTTTAAGGCCGGAAAAGAAAGATATTTTCTGATTCAAGTGGATTGCAGAATTTTTACCTTAGGGAAAAATTATGAAGCTAGTGTAAGTGCTACTTTGTCTAGGAATATCATCATAAAGGCTCCTTAAGACATAAGGCTCTCAGTAGGCTAACTTAATAGCAATTGCACTAGCTACGCAAGAAAGTGACCTTTATTGATAAGAAACATTGGGACACTTCAGAGGTTTTAAAAGACCCTAAAAGCAAATTCAGATTACAGCTGAGCAGATGACAGCTTTAACATTAACCCTGTTTTTATGTACTTAAAAATTACACAGATAAAAATCACATCTACACAGAAATAAAGGTCGTAATCTAACTGTATCAGAGGCAACTCAACCATTCAAAACTTATGCAGACTATTTAAGGACTTACTTTCAAGGGAAAGTGCATTTAAAGAAGTACGAATCACCTCAGGTGACAGCTCATGTGAAATAGGGATGGGATATTAAGCAAGTCCCCCTGGACTTCAAAATTATGCTAAAATCGTGCTTGATACAAGAGGGATTGAAACAGAATTACATGTAGTATAGTTTTGCTCTTTGAAAGGGAAAAATTCAATTATTTTTCGAGGCTGTAACAGTTCTGCATTCGTAACTGGGCCATCCGACTTCTCGCACCACTGCAAAAAAAAATTGAAATGAACCAGTGGTAAAAATTAACCTCTTCAGCCTGTTTCTCAGTATTAGCAACTTATTTTCTAAATGTGGTAACTCAATTTTGAAGACAAAATGCAAATGGGGTCCCCATAAGCATCACTGTAGCTGGGTTTCTGTCCTCTTTATGAAAACACACAGAGCTTCCAAACTTTTCCAGAGCAGAGCAAGAGTGCTGATGCAGCGGCACAAGGCACAGCATCGTGCTTCTGACTGAAAGAAACCAAACTTTGTAATGATCTCAAGAAGTCACTGCTTTGTCAGTGTTCTGCCCAAAAGCACCTTGGTGTGAATCTGCCTTTGTCCAACTTGCAATTGCTGTTCCAACCAACTGGCAGGTTTCAGGAAGAAAACATCCTAAAAAAGCAGCTGACCCAATACCTTCATGATTAATAAAAATCCCTTTCCTCCTGTGAGGAAAAGCAGGAAACTCGCACCCCAGTACATGTTGCTTCCAGAAGCAGTGTATCACTTAAACCGTGTTGAAGGTCTGAGATCAAGTCCCTAAAACTTGTAAACTCTTCCTTGGGGAACACCATGTAAATACCCCAAGTACCTGAACAGAAACTCCTTCTGCCGCTTCTGTCACCTCTTCCCTGTGGATTTTGGAAGTCCAGGACCATGCAAGAAAGTGATGGTCACACCGGTGACAGCGCCAAGCCTATCTCAGGCTTATGGGGCAGCTTGATTTATAGGCAGGTCGCACTTTTCTTGAAGTATTTCACATCAAATGTTTGCGACATTTCCAGCTACATCATGAAAAGGAAATGAAAAGCAAGTTTTACACTTCAAAAATATGGAACGGGACCTTTTCTTCTTGCTTCAGATGGCCAAACAGTCCTTGAAACTGAAATTCACAGCACATGTGAGCATTATAGACTTGGGGAGAAAAGGGGCTGGAGGACAGACAGAGGAAGGGACAGTTTTAAAACACAGGCACAGGAAGGGGAAAGAAGAGCAGGGAAGGGAAACCCAAGCCTGTCAGTACAAACCCATCCCTTCTTCACTCCTGTGAAGGATTTTCAAGAGACAACTGCATGGACTAAAGTAACCTATTCAAGTGTAAAAAGCCTACCCGCTAAGCTAAAATTAAACAAACAGGGGGGAAAATGGGACAGTTTGTAAGGATTAAATGATATATCTGATTAATTTTTGAAAATTTAAACAACAAAAAATGTTCAAAACTTCCAGTGGCTGTGATTGAAGCTGATGTGTTAAGCATGGAACTAAGCACGCATCCATAAATAGAGATTTGTTTCTTTCATCTTCAGAACAGTTGGGTTTTTTTTACTATTATTATTATTTTTGCCAGTGCTTCACTGTCTTAGAAATGTCTAAGTAGCATTTCTAAGATGTTATGCCAAGACCTGTGAACAAGCAGGAAAAAGTAAATCCCATATTTGAACACAGGGCATCGGAAGAGAAAACATGGCATTGCCATATATTTAAATAGAAAAAATCCACATGCTCCTGGGAACAGAGATAATGGTTTCTGCAACTTCAAATACAAAACCTCAGGTCTGCATGCTCTGTCACTTATCAAGGCCAAGATGTAAACAAAGAAAACTACTTCAACCCCAAACAACGTAATACTAATGATGGTGGTAATTTAAACAAGGAGATAACTGACTTTAATGGGGGCTGAAAAGGAGAAAGAAACTGTGTTAATGCTATAAGGCAAGATTCATGGCTTTGAGGGGACACGAAGAGCTTTGTGGGGAAAAAGGAATACTTGCAAAGTTATCCAATTCATGCTACAAAGGATGCTCATAGACAGCTTCTTCCAACACCGCCCCTATGGTCACCTCATGCTTCTTTCGTATATTCCAAAGAGACTACAGGGAATTTAGTAGTCAGCCTTGTCCAGCTTCCTAGTTTTCAGCAACGCTGTCAGACCTCCACAACTACCGTGGGCTGCAGAAACAGGGCTGAATACCAGCAGAGCAGTAATTATGCGTATGTCGGACTCCAAAAAGTATTTGCATAAATAGAAAGTGTCTGGAGAAAGTCCTCAACTCAGGCCAGTTTTTCCATGTTTACTACTAAATTTGGAGCTATGCTTTTGAGAAAGGAGAGTTTAGCTGAGGGTTCACCTCCCTCTTCTGACCCAGAGCCTTTTGGTCTCCTCTTTCTTTCATGCAGATCTCTTTCTGGGCAATTTGTGCCCACTTACATATAAATGCGGACCGTAACAAAGATGTAATTATGTATAATAGTGCCCAACAAAAGTCATCTAAGAAAAATTAAACTTTCTCTAAAGCAGTTTTCTCTAGTTTTTTTACTATACAGATGTAGCATATTATTGTGAAAGGGAAAAATATCTCAATGTGTGCATGAAACATAGAAAACCAGTGTGGCCTGGAAGAAATGGCATTTGTATATTTAAGAAAAATACAAAAACATTCTCCTCCTCCCTTTTCCATCTCTCATATTGTCCAGTTTGTCCTAGCTTCCAGGTACGTTTACACAGCAGCCAGAAATAGGTAGGTGTATATGTATCTACGCATGTGCAAATTCATACCTAAGGACAGGTATAAAATGTGAAGTAATTTTGGATAGCAGAACTAGTATAGAAAAAATAACTTGCCTAGAGTTTCAAGGCCTACTTGGTCTGCTGTTTGGAGACTTCTAGTTACAGAAGCACAGAACAGCTGAGGCTGGAAGGCACCTCTGGAGATTGCCTAGTCCAACCCCTTGCTGAAAGCAGGGCCACCCAGAGCAGGTTGCCCAGGACCCTGTCCCAGCTAGGTTTTGAATATCTCCAGGGATGAAGACTCCACAGCCTGATAAACCTCTGCCAGTGTCTGGCCATCCTCAGATTGAAAAAAAAAAAAAAGTGTTTTCTTATGTTTAAATGTAATTTACTGTATTTCAGTTTGTGCCCATTGCCTCTTGTCCTACCATGGGATACCACTGAGAAGAGCCTGGCTCCATCTCCTTTACTCTTCCCTGTGAGGTATTTATATACACTGATAATTCCATACTTAATTTTAGTGAGAAGCAGAAAAAGAAAGCTTTGTACAGGATCCTAATGCTTCCAGTACTATGTTCTGCAAAAGCCAGAAGTAAGAGTCGCTATAAATGGCAGATGTACATATTTCTTGAAGATGAGGGAAGCATCAATCCAGTTTCAGCAAGCTTGCAAAAATAATCATGGCAATTCAACACCAGATGGATTTAGTATTTGTAGATGTATTCTAAGAATGGATGTGTTTTAAGAGTTAGTTGCAGACATGCCTTTGATGCAAATTTAGGCTTCAGAGTCATGCTGAAGTAAAATAAGAAAGTGTATGTTGCTTTGTAGCATAAGGAAAGAGAAAACACTTGCAAAAACTCTGGCTCTTTAGAGAGCTAAAAATCACAGTCAATAGTAAAGAAGCATCCCATTTTTTCCACACGTACCATAGGAAAAAATCCTCACCAAGCCCTGCTACTGATGAAGAACCCAAATCCTGTATACTTTAGCACGGGATGGGGGCACGATCTGCCTGACTGTTGCTCTGTGAGGATTTAATGAAGGCACTCTGCAAAACCTCCTCCTAGCGTAGATCCTCTGGCAGGATCCTTCAGGCACCCAGTGCAGCACGTGTGCCAAGTAGCCGGCACAAAAAAGAGCAAAATGTGACTTTAAGGCAGTAAGCACCCACACGGCTTGGAGCCCCGCAGGCAGCAGCGAAGCTGTCAAGGTTCAGGTCAGTAATGTGCCACTGCTGCCTGAGACACCCACGAAGAGCAAGAGGGGCAGAAGCAGCTCCTTGGGGCTAGCTCTTACAGAAGCATGGTTGCTGTGGGCTACCTGCACTGAGGCATGATGAAAAGGAGCCCCATTTGCAGAAACGATCAGCAAAGCTCCTTAATCACATTGGAAAGGCCTGATCTAAAGATGACATGAGGATGACAGGAAGATGAACAGAGATGCTTGCTTCCAGTAAAGAGGTAATAGGCTGAGAGGAAAAAAGCAGATATGTCAGACTTGGAAAGGTCAGGGGTAAGACTTGTATTTGTCAGAATGAGCTTTCCAAGCAGGAGCCAAGGACAACTTGCTCCAACAAATAAATAAATAACTGAAAAAATATCAAGCATCTTGGGTAAGAGAACTTAAATTCTTCACCTGCGTGCTGTCCTTGGGCACCTCTGCCTACAAAGTATTTTGGGATATCCACCCCCCAGAAAGGGAGTGGTGACTGCAAAGATGTCAAAGACCACATGGTTGAATGGCAGATAGAAGCTGAAAGGCAGAGAGATAGATTGGACAGAATGGGGGAAAAAAAAAAAAGGGGGGGAGATTTGAATGGAAAAATGGGTCAGATAAATTTAGAAAGGAGGTGACAGCAAGGCAAGAAGAAGAAAATTGTGGGGGAAAGCAAAACAAGAGGCACCAAAACACTGAAGGACAATGCATCGTCTATTTTGAGGTCCTGTTCTGTTGCACCCACCGTGGTACCTGCCTTCCACATAAAATTACCAGCAATCATACCACCCCTGCTGGGCTTCACCCGGTCCCTGGGGAGGTAGGTTGCCACACCAGCAATCTCTGTACTCCACAGTATGCTAAAGGGTGTGGGGGGACGGACGGATGGACAGACAGGACACACAGATGGGACAGGACCATGGATTGCAGTAGGGTTGATGTAACAGTAATGTAAGAGAAAGGGATGCAATTTATCAAGTTCCTCATATGCCTTCTGACTAGACCGCTGTTGTAATGTCACGGCAAAAATACAAAGCTGCACACTCATTTCCAGATGACTGCAATGCCCAAAATACCCAATGCCAATTACCACGCTGAGACAGAAGGAAATCATCCTTACCCTGGGAAGTTTGTGCTGTAAGTGCTTATATAGACAGGAATAGTTATACTGACCTTATAATATTTTTCACTCTTTTTAAAGACATTTGTAGTGATGGTTTATAATCCTAAAAGCACAGACTGTTCAGCCTACCTTGCAAGCCCACAGTTTGTGGTCATATAAAAGATGCTTCATCTTTATTGTCTCTGTTTCTCCATTCCTCTCTAGCATTTTTCTGCCTAGATTATACAGGCAGGAGACACTTTGGAACAGGGACTGTATCATATTATGCATTTGCATTATAGGCAAACACAGAGATGTATTAACATCTCTCCTTCAGTACCATTACCTACAAAACCAGTACCAAGACCTTAAACACAGACCCTGAACAGATGCAAGAGCCAAATATTCACAAACTTGTAGATATGTGCATACCGTGGAAAACCTGGATATTCACATTTCTCTCCAGTTAAATGTCACTAATAACCTACACAAGTTGCATTACACATTGCATACCTTTGCTACAGAATGTGTTTCCACAGACTTCCTAATGAGGGAGCAGAACAGCCTCATCTTTGGGCTGGTCTACCAACTTCCAAAATGCTAAGCTCCCTTAAAAGAGAAGCAAGAATTCAATATCCTTCTTTGCCATTAATTGGGATTTTGTACTACACACATTTACATTAGGAAGGTATGAATGGATACAGTAAAATCATTCTACAAGACCCAACAGATACACAGCCAAAAACATAGATGGCCATATAATCATCAGCAGTATAAATAAAATACTGTTTCAATTAATAAATCAATATACCACAGAAGTATCAGACAACTGCATGACAGGGCATAAAACCAAATAATGTCTGCTGTGGAATGGAATGGACAATTCGTGTTTAAAAATTACATATTTACAAAGTGAGGATCAGGGTTGGAAGCTTCAGGTGCTTCGTGGAAAGGCTGTAGCAAGTAGTTGTGCCTACAGGTGGCTGAAGCACGTCCATGAAAGGCATCATGAAAGTGAGACAGGAATCTCGTTACCAGGATTACGCAGACAATAGCATCCAGGATTACTGATTGCCAGTTACATTAAATCTATCAAGCCGCACTTAATACTGCAGGTAATACCTTTACAAACAATTGAAATTAATCATAACAGGAGATTAAATGTAAAATAATAATAACAATAATAATAACAATAACAATAATAATAACAATAACAATAATAATAACAATAACAATAATAATAACAATAACAATAATAATAATAATAATAATAATATCTATTTTGTTTTCAATTCACCATACCACTGCAGCTGTGAGAACTGCAAGAAAAAGGCATTGCTGCTTCCATTCCCTGGTCTATAAAACACTACCTTCCTTTAAACATCACAAACGTTTGACACGCAGATGCCTGGAGCTAGGCATATTTCATCCGCTGTTTAAGTTCCCGACTCCACATAGTTAGTCCCCAGAATAACTTGTGCCAGGTGAGCAAGAGCCCTGTGTGAGGGGAGGGGAGGGCAGGACAGACCTTCCCCCCTGTGAGTCCTTGCCTGTGCCCAGTCCCCAGGCATGGGAGCATCCATACCCCCAAACTGGGGCAGCAGCAGCCTAAATGTGGTCACATTTCTGACCCCGTTAATTTGCGCTGCTGCATTGGTGTGGGATGACTGGCACGACAATAAGGCCTTCCCAACTTAATGCACACCTTGCCGAGTCTGCAGAGGGAATCTCCGCTGAGAGGGTTCATCCTGAGCCTCTCCCACCACCCAGCCCAAAAGTTTGCAGGTTTAAAAGAATAAAAAGACGTTCACCCCACAAAATACAGAAAACAGGCTATTGATTTCCCATGAACTCTCTAAGTGTTATAATAAGCATTTATAGATGGGCTATTGAATGTCTCGACCATTTAAAGAGACAGACATTTCATCAGCAAAGCAATAATTAGAGTTGGTTCCAAAAACAGGGGAAAGGGAAAAAGGAGCTTTAGGGCATAATGCCACTTTCCTCATTCTAACGTAAACCTTTACACGTATATCACTTACTGCTACTCAACTTAAAAAACTGTAAAGCATATAAGTACAAATCCTGCAAAATAAACACTGGTAATACTTTAAATCCCTACAACTGTTTTTCAGGAGTATCTCTTTCATTGCTAACAGACTACTCAAAAAAAAAAAAAAGCATTAACCTTAAGCATCATCTTTCTGCTTAGGCTTGGCACAGTATGCAAAATTCATTTACACATGTCGCAGTAAAAAGACATAATACCTTAATAAGCCCGAGCTAGTGTAGCACTGTTTATCACAGGCACCCAGTTTACTGCATATATCCATCTCCAGCTAGCAGCCAAAGCTAGCATTGCTGAAAACACTACTCTTCAAGGAGGAAGCATATTTCTATTGGATTATAATGAGAGTAATGGTATGACACTGAAAGTGCTAACAACATATTAATTTCTACACAAACACATATTAGTGTTAGATAGTATAAGTGATTCTTCACCAGCTATACACATAAATTTATGAAACACTTGAGACATTGATTTTTGCAACATACGTTTGTGCCCTTACAATACCTATGCATGCACACACACACACGCTCTCTTTCTCTCTCTCTGCATTCCTGGTTGGAAAGAATAATTTCCCTTTCATGTAACAAAGGACTTGGGGATGTATCTACAGGGCAACATATCAGAAATAAGAACAGTTCACAGAGGTGCCCAGCAAACATGCAATGCACGCCTCTCCTAACAAAGAGTAATTAAAAACTTTTACATCAAGAAACTCACTGGAAAAATTCAGAATATAAAATCTCATGCAGAATAATCTGAAGATTTCCTGTAGCAATACGCTGGTTACAGTTAAAATATGTTCATAGCAACAAAGATGACAACTTTTTTAGAGAGTAATCCACATGAACTGTTGCTTCAATTTGCTTCCTTTGTTTACCTAGGAGAAAAACGAGGTTATAACCCAAAGAGAAATGATAACAAAGTAGCTTCCTTCCTGTTAAGGTATTGCAAGTTTAAATTACACTGTCACCAGTTCCAGTTTCACTACTGTCATTTTTTCTGGTGATGTTTGCATAGATCACCACAGCTCTTTCTGGAGGCAGAGATGTCCACACCTAAATAGCTGCTGGTGCAGCATTTCAGTTCCAGTGGGTGGTGGTATTCCCCATATCCATCACCCAAATTACGCTAACTTTTACAGCATTTTTCCAGCTATGCCTTATGTTACTTACAAATAACAATAGCTCAATATATGGAATAGAAAATATCAGCCTCTCATCTCTTGAAAATACACTGTCTGGATATGGCAAACATAATACAGCTGGGCATATTACTTCCTACGTTTCTTTATTACTAACATCGCCATTATTTACTCCTTCATGGGATGCTGTTGCAAAGGTCATAAAGATGTAGATAAATTACTTCAGGTAAGCCTCTGTTAAAAAAGGCAGAAGGCATAGTTTAACTGAAAACCTCTTTAAGACGCTTTTGCTTGGTAAATTGGAGCAACGAGGTTATATGAAACAGCCTGAGAACAACATGCCTTCAGATTCCGAGTCCTCCCTGTCCAAGCTTAACTGTTACCATGCAAAAATGCCATTTTCCAAGTCTACATTGACGAAAACAACTTTGGAAATAAAACCGAGGTGAATGGAGACACCAAAGTAACTATTTTAGCCAACAGCAACAATCAAAAGAAACTGGTATGTACCAGCTGTGATTAAGCCCCCCAAATACTCTTCCTTCTGAATATGTCATCACAAATAATTATAGTAATCTGTTGTACCCACGACCATATAAAGTTAGCAAGCAAATAAATGCTCACATTTAAGGGTATCAGGAGGTAACAGTTTCATATCACATAGTTCAAGAGCAAGCAACTTAAATTTTGCTTTGGTTTATACAGTAGGAAAAAGACAAAACCCTCTTCCTGGATAGGTGCAGGGGGAAGAGTGAAGACTAATACCAAAATAGCTCCCGTTCCTAACACCTTCCTGATCCTGGCTGAGACAATCTACTCGTACCTCAGACGCATGGTGGCAGCCAGCCAGCCAGATGACTGGTGACTTAATATACAAGTTCATGTGGCCTCTGGAGTCTGACACAGACAAGGGCATTAAGTTTGAGGTCTCAACAGTCAGCCTCAATGTTCAAAAGTCACTAAATGAGTCACGACTACATTAAGAGACTTTTTTAATATATACATATACACACACACACTTCATGCTTGCTTCCTTCTGTTGTGAACAGCTTTCACTGTAAGATGTGCTCATTAAATATGCATGCTTTTTATAGGAAAAGTTGTGATCAATTGATGCGTAGGTCAAGTATGAAAAGAACTTAAATGGCTATGACGCTATGATAAATACTGTAATAGCCTCAGAATCACAGATGAAAAAAATTGGCATATCTATCTTGTTTCATTCTACTGCTGAAGGCAGTTCGGACAATAAACAAGGCTTTGGGCCAAAATTCAGCCTTTGAGAACAATACATACATAGATATATATAGATAAAGGGATAATAAATGTGTATGCAAGCAAAGGATATACTGCAGTCTACCAGGCAGAGGGGCTTTAGTTTCATTTTGAAAGCCACTTAAAATAAAACCCAGTGAATGAAACAAAGAATCCACCCAAACATGAAGGCTCCAGCATCTTTGTTGAAAGAACAATAGCATATTACTCCTCATCCTTCTGTCTTGTGCAAGAGAACCATCAAGATAGTTATTGCTGTGATCAAATTAAAGAACACTTCACATAATTATTCTTTAAACTAATCACTATTTATAAAGATTTATATTCATGTGCCAGTAGTTATAAATGCTCAAATTCAATTGCTCTGCAGAAAACATCCCAGCAAAAGAAATATTTCCATTAGCATAACAAAAGGCAACCAGTAAAACCACTCACATGCACAGGCTCAAAATTTCAAATCAAAGCAGCATTCCTGTATAAATACACTCTATATTTGTACTAAATCCACTCTAATGATATGTTTTGTAATCTGATGGCTCTCCCGCCGGAGTACGCACGATATTAATGAAAGCAAGATCAAATTAAAACAGATGACATGATTAACAGTATTCATTTCATGCATGACTGTTTTACCGGAGAGATAAAGACCTGAAAGTAATTTACCACCAAGTAAAACTCCTTCGCTGACCTCTCCGCTGGCAGCTAGCGGTCCTTAAGTACTGATGCTTTGCAACAAAGACCAGTGCCTTTCATCGGGGAGGGGGGGCTTTCTTTTACGCTACGAGCTGAGCACCTCTCTCCCCTCGCATGCACACAGTACCTCTGTATCTATGTCTGTAATGCAGCATAAAGATTACTGGGGAAACCTATCAAACCGGCAGGCAGCAACCTCGCCCGCCAATAAGCGCCGGGCACATGCAGAATCCAGCACATGCTCGCTGGGGCTCGCACACTGTCACCGCTGCTTAGCGGGCTGCTCATCTAATTATAGCCGTTTGCCGTAGCGCAGGGCTGCCGAGGCACCGCGCGCGACGAAACGAGAGCTTGAACATATTACACCTCGCAGCCGAAAGCATCGACATTTGGGATTGCTATTTGCTTGGGTGGATAAAGACAAAATTCCTGTTTGGGGTTTTGTTGTTGTTGTTTTTCCTGAATGATTCGCCTACAAGGGGGTTTGTCTCCATCTCTGAAAAAAAAGATATATTTAGGAGTGCTCGTTCAGAAGCTGACCACTTGTAGTTTGCTAGGTCTATTAGAAAACAATAAAATGCAGCAGTTTATTCCGCCAGTAAGAATTCTCATTCTGAACCTACATGTTACCATCATGTACACATTATCAGCACTGTATACACAACAGATCTCAGACGGGTTTAGGTACAGTGCTTCGCTATCTACAACGTAGACCTCGGATGGGTGAGGCCCCACAGGCGGGCTTTCAGCACACAGTAGCCCCACAGAAGTCAACAGGACCCCCTCTGTCCTTCACGTTTACACGTGGGCAGATACACAGATGACCCGAGGGCTTCTATGTGCATCGGCACGTAAAGTCCTAACTAAGCTTTCATGAGGCTAGGGTGGAAATGCCAAGGAAATTTTTGCCATTATGCAAAACAACTGAATTCATTTGGAAAATACTTAGTGTGAGCAAATACTCCTTAGAAGTAGGGGGAACTAACTCAAGTAAGCATTACACACATCTTATAAATATGTAAGTCCATAAAACTAAGGAGTGTTATGATCTAAGAGACCATTGCGTATTTGAAAGATGCTGAGAGCTTCTAAAATATCAGGTAAATAATCGTGAAAAAAGATATAGGCACTACTGTTCTTTAGTCTTCCTTGGTAGCATGTTTCAATTAATCTTCGCTCTGATTAGCACAAATCAGAAAACAATCTTCTGAAGTTTTCTGTTCCCACGTGGTTCATGTAATTACCTAAGCTCTGCTCTGACCAGAAGGTTTTCAAACATCGGTGCAAGGTGGAAGTACACAGCCCGTTTCTCAGAAGTGCCAGGGCCAGCTGTCTCTTGTGAGATACAGTACCCTTTTCATGATCGATATTGCCAAAAATATCATAATGCTACAGCATTATGCATACACAAACTTTACAATGCATTTTTAAGATGTTCCACTAAGTTACACATAAAACACATCCATAAACATTATACTTAAAAGACCCCGAACCCCACTGCAATGATGAGTTCCCATATGCCCACACCAGCATTTTTTCCTAATTCTTTACTCTTATCACCAGCTCCATACAGTATAAGGCACAGTCCAAGTGCATGATATTCAACGTTGTTTACAAACATTTTCATCTATCATGCTTACTTCAGTACAAAAATTGTAATTGCTACTACATAAAAATGTTACCAGTGGAACAAGACTTCCATGTGGTAACAGTGCAAGACCATATTTATTGACAATATGTAAATAGCTGTGTCACAGCTTCCTTAATCTGCCAGTGAAAATTGCTCATAACGAGTCGCTCTGTGCTAGAAGCGGACTTCATCTCTGTAAGAAAAAGATTCTCAAAGCTATATATGGCTAGAAATAAAAATGAAATGCAGGAAGACTGACATTTTACCCCTTGATTCAACTTGCAGTCAACATTAAGTTTTGTGTTGCAATAAACGAAGGAGGCTATTTTAATAAGTCTTCCTTTTCAGATTACATCATCTAAGGAGCTCATCAATTTTTATAAACTGTGCTTCTTTAAAATACTGTAAGAATATTACAAGTTTCTCAGCAGTACTGCTTGAAGCCAGAAAACTATATATTTTATGAATTAAAGGGAGGAGGGGCAGTTATACAAAGGTTAAAAACTTCATTTAAAAAGAGTTCAAGAGACATGGGAAGAAGAGGTGCCCAATTATTTGATGATCAGATCCACAATGATTTTTCTAACAACATTTCACCAAAGGTAGCAACAGGGAAAACATGACCAATAGCCTTGACCCTACATCCTCTGATCCAGCGACTGGGAATGCTCAGTTTGCTAAACAAAGGAAAAGATACACACACACAAAATAAAGAAAATCAAAAAGACATAAACCATTCCTTGAATCTAATTCACCCTCACAGATCACCAAAGGTGCCTACAGCAGGTGACAAAATGACTGAGAATCCTGAAACAGGAATTAAACAGGCTTTAGCTGCCACAGAACTCTCAGTTTTGGTTCCCTCCCATGCAAGCTGCTAAGCCTGTGTGTCCCCGTCTCTGCCCAGCAGCTCCCCAAGCCCTCGCTGCTCCCTCCTGCATGAGTCCAGCACCGCTCCCCAGTGGTTTGGGTCCTGCATTAAGATGTTTCCCCATTGACAGCTGCTAAGTTGCATTTCAAGAGACACCTACTTGTCTCTGCCGCACAGTCAACAGTCACTAAACCTCTGTGCTTAGCTTAGGAGACCAGTCAGAGGAGTCCATATGTCAGTCTTGATTTAACAGTCACTTCTAACCATCCTGACAATGTGCTGGGCAAGAAAGGTGTGGGGAACAGCACTGCAGGTCTCATGTTTGGAGCCAGTGGTTGTACATGAGGGTCCACATTCATCAAAGGCAAGTGGCTAAAGCTCCAACTGAGAACCACACAGAGCACCACCAGCCTTCCCCACTGCCCGTGGTGACCCCACACGAGTGCCTGGCCCATGCACCAGACCTGGGATAGGATACAGCCACGTACAGGCGTGCCAGGAAGAGTGGCCAAGAGAGGTTTCATGAGGACACAGTCACAAGAGACTCCTCAGCTCCAGCAAGTCTCTGTTGGAAGTGAACAAATTGTTAAAGGTATGCGAGTTGGCCAATATTCGGCAGACTTTCATCGAAAGCAAAAGCCTGTCCCTGGCACAAGTCACCCGCCTGTGCTAAGCTTCAAGTTCCTGCTCCTCTGCATGAAAACAGAAGGTCTCTACAATTGTTTTTTAGAAATTAAAAGCAAGGGAGTTCTTCTCTAGCCCTGTTCCTTGATAGAACAGTTTCAATCAAAATTTTCCAAAACCATATGGTCTGAGGCAGATGCCCATCACAGAGGGGAGGAGAGAGGAAAACGTATGGGGGTATGATGAATTCATCATATGACAGTGACACCAGCATCTTGCAGTGAAAACCGCCTAGCTAGCACATTAATGAATCTTACACTTAATTTAGGCATATGTAAGTGAATTAAGAGACAGATTACTATTTCAGGAACAAATAACTTTTTACTATGTTATGATCACTTTTATAACTACTTGTATATCCAATGATTTCAATACAAAAATATTTAAAATAAAAAAAATCTGATGTGTCTTGCAACTGAACAGTTTTCACTCTGGATACCATTTAACCTTTGACTTAAAAATATACCAAATATTGCTTGGAAACTGCTACTGCTCAGTTACTTAATTAGATTTTGCAATGTATAGTAAACATATGGAATGAAAATGAGCTGAGCAAAACGGCTGGTGAATCAACATGTTGTATTTCTGAAGGCAATAGCGTGTATATTTCCAAGCTGTAGCCTTGAGAGGTTGAACTGAACCAATTACTCTAATGAATATTTTACTTGGCTTGATGCATTCATTAGACTTTTAGAACTAAGCTAAACCATCCCATGGTTATGTATAAATAACAACAACAAAATCTTAAGATTTTTGTATGGTATCTTTTACATTTACACAGATTAACAGATGAGGGGACAATTTTCTCTTCCACAAATTTTCCTAAATTTCAATTTTTCTTCCTCAAGAAATTTATCTAGGATTTTCTTTTTCTTGTGAAAACTACTTTTGACTTTGCAATAGTTGTTGAGCTCTTTCCTTTCCTAGCAAGTAACTGGTAGAGTTTGGGAACTCTGCAGATTGGTGGTAGACTCATCACAAGACCCATCATCTTCATCCGTGGAGAAAATAAGACATGGACCTACTGTTTGCCATATAAACTTTTCTTAAGAAGTCACAAATACCAGGCTTCAAGGTTGGCACTCAGCATGGGAAAAAACTATGTTAATTTTATGAAGCACAGGGACATTTCTTGGACTGATGCCAATTTCAATCTGTAAGACGGCAGTTACCTGTACATGTGTGGATATACATGTGTCACTGCCGCTGATCATGTTTTGAAATTGGTCAGTTAATCTGCAACTTTAGGACTTTTTTTTCAAATATGCTAATTATATCTCTAAATGTCCCAGACAGCAATTCCTCTGAGAATACTCCTACAGAGTATTTTTTTTTTTTTATAGCATTCGTATTCACTTGTTTCCCTCAGAATCATAAAAACCAAAAAACCCCAAATGCCCACATTCCAAAGGACATTACCATCCCTCGCCTCCCCAGACCTACACATTGGTAGTACAGTCAAAGACCCAACTGACTGAAATGCAGACACCAGTCCCTCACGGCCACCTTGGAAAAGCATTGGAGGAGCAGTTAAACTGTCAGCGAGGTGTGTTTCATCCTACCACTGATGGATGCAGTAAAGAAGGATCTGAAGTGAAGCCTGCAGGAGGTTTTCTATGCTGAGCACTTGTATGCTGCCCACACAGACAGACGTGGAAGACAACAGTATTATTCTGTTTGCATCCTTAAGAACACAGAAATCCCAAGTTAAAACAGTAAGTAATTTTAAAAACTTCACATCACCCTGAAACATGCTTCCTGCCACATGTCACTCCAATACATCTCCATCTTAATGTCAACCTTCTATTTCTTCTTGAGTTCCTTCCACTTTTCCTTCAGTGCAGTGTTTTCTTCCACCTCTATGCTGTATTTCAGCAATCACCTCAAACTATACAAATATCCTTCATGCCCCCTTGTCCTTCCACCTTACTTATTTTTCCCTCCATTACCTTTCCTCACAGCTGGCAGCACAGATGCAGTATGAACTGCCCATTTCAGAAGGCAACACACCTGTCAGCACAACTGAGACCTTCGCAAGACCAAAACACATGTGCCTTCTAGCCACCACTTCATGACCTCTGGCTGACCAGGTAGGTGGCCACAAAGTTGGTGAACCGCAGCAAGGGACCACAGCCTTAAATAGCACATCCATACCATGGACCCCATATTGTGCATGCCTGACTCGTCTAAAATTAATGACCATGACCCTAGTGAGCCAAAGATTGTAAAATATAGGGCAAAAAAAGCAGCCTCTGCTTCCAAACAGCCAAATGAGAAAGACACATTAGCAGACCATAACAAACAGGTTTAAAAAGAGAGAGCAATGAAAAAAAAAAAAAATGAAGCATGATTGATGTAAGATGCAGAAGTCCTAACACAAGGTATAATGGTAGCAAAAGTCAACTGCTCACAAAGACATGGGAGGTTAAATCTACATCGGAACAAGCCACAAGAGGGCTTCGTAAGTGGAGATAATATTTTTTGTACTTGATGTGGTGGAAAATAGGGATCCCGAGAGCATCCCTTAAGCCAGAAAGCTGACAGACAAGTACAGATTTTCCTCAGTGGAAGAGCAGAAAAAAAGAGCTTGTAATATAATAAGTATACTTCCAGTACCTCCACATTATTAATCTTCATCACCACTGCTGGCACTTTCTTTTCCTTCTCTATTTAGTATCATTTTCACCATGACCACCTTACTGCAATGGGTGACACAATCTGATGCTGAGTATATCTTACTGAGATATCTACAGACTGGCCTGGGAAAACTTAAAATGCAAGTCCTCCATTAGAGGACAGGTGTAATTTTTCAAAAATGCTACGCTGCAAAGAGCGCAAAAGCTGAAGGATGAAATGCAGCATTCCTCCCTTTGAAGGAGAAACTCCTGCAAACAGATTTGCTCATTTCTGTAATTAAGAATGTTATTTCCAATTCTGAGTAGAAAGCGAGGCTCCAAGGCTTCCTTTGATCTTGCGTGATGACAATGAAGGCCCATCAAGATTTCTAAAGCCCATTGTTGGTTTTTTTTTATTCTTCAAAGACTGTTTTCTGCTCTCTTACATCTCTCTATGCGAGAAGGCGTTTATGTTGAGCTGCAAGATGGAACTAGAAAGCAAGTCAAGGTGCGACTGTTGGAACATGAAGTGGTTCCTCGCAGACACTAATGCATACAGGCATTCGCTCCAAAATCACCCCGCTGCCAGCCAGCTCACCAGGAGCTCAGAGACTGCAAACCTTCGAGACTTCAAGTCTCCAGTCCACACCCGTAATTCAGAGTTTCAGAGCAACTCTCAGATATTATTACTTTACACAAGAGTTGAAGACGTTCAGCACAATGAATCCCAGAAGAAAACTACCTTTGAATGGAATGGCTTTGGTTATCATTTCAAGGCCAACAAGTTTGAAGACAGCCTACTAAACTTCAAATGTAAAATAAATTTAGATTTTAATCTTAGAAAGATTGTTAATTTAATGACTAGAAAGTGCTTCCATATAAAACCAGCAACTGTGACTTGCTATACCAGAACCCAGTCTCATGAAGCTCTTAAAAGAGACCAGAAGCATTTTGCTGGCACAGATGAAAAGCCTCTCCAGGAAGAGCAGTTTAATTATTTAACAGAGCAAGCCAAAAGCCCTTTTATGAAAGAGTCTCTACATAATGTTCCTGAAGAAGAGCGTACTTACATTTCAGGCAGCTTGTAGACCTAGTAGTTAGAGTTTGTGGGGCAGATAAGATCCCAGGCTCTGCTTCCAGGACTTCTTGTGGCTTTTAGCCAACCCTCTAATGCAAAATGAGCACACAAGTCACATAACTAGGGCTATGAAAAATTAGTATAAGTGGCGACAGACAAGTGCCCACACCAAGCCTAAGACTCTCTCTCCTTGTTTTCCACCCTTTTTGGACCATTTGAGCAGACACTCCCCTGTCCTCGCACAGCGTTCCAACTAAGGTGAGGGGGAGAGTGATGATCCTACTAAAACTAGCACAGGAGGTAGGGAGTGCTTTGAAGATGGGAAACATGCACCAGGGGAACTCAGTCACATCCTGGGGACAAATTACTTACTGGTCTGCCTTCTCAAACCTTTCTTGGGCAGAACAGCAGGCATTTTCTTCACTTCCCCTTACCAGGCCTGGGGGCAAAAAATGTTGCCCAATTTCTCCGCAGCGCATGCCTGCACAGCATAGTAGCCTCACACAAGTCACCACTTGTGATACTACTGCTGTTGAAACCCAAAATTTCTTCAGTTGACCATCCTCATGAAGTATTAGCTGCTCAGAAAATCAATCCCAAATTAGATGGAGCCTTTTGTCCCAGCTGCAAATCCTCAGCACTTCCAGAATAGATTCCTAAAAACACCAGCGTCAGAATCTTCAGTTTTACATTAACCGAAATGCAAGTACATAACAACCTTTGTCTCACTGGCACCACAATTTAACACTGCTGAGACACACATCATTTTAGTAGGCATTTATTATTTTAGCAAGAATTTATATCAACATAATATCAGGAATAAAGCAGGCTAATGGTTATGGGTCTGAACCTAGCCTTCACTGTGAACTGAAATACAATTTGTGCGCACAAATATGCAGCAAGTATGCCTCATCTTTTCTAATACTGTATTGTCCCATGATGGACAGTACGTGTTTGAGATCATTGGTTTCCCCCTACCTCAAGCAAGTGATGTCTCTGTGGTGAGTCTAAAAGTCCCAAACACGCCTGAGGTGGAAAAGGAAATCACTACAAAACCTTAATAGCATAACAATAATCCTTTTTTGTCCCTATAGAAATCAGGTACAAACATGAAGAAATAGGTCAAAAGGCAAACACTCAAAATTAAGTGAAGTCAGAACTGGAGCTTTCAGGGTGTCTCAAACATGTACCTCCTGCATGCTCTACGATAACATAGTCTTTAGCGATCTGAACAAGTAAGTCTCTCCTTGCTCCCAAAACTTCTGCCTCAATCAGGGTCTAAAGAAGAAGCTGCTCCAAAGCTAATCAGCAAATAAACCAGACACTGTTATTTTCAAAGCAAATTCCAGCAGCCTGTAGTCAAAACATAAGCAGCATAACCACAGTAAAAGGGCTTCTAGAGAAGGGAAACATGAACAAGTTTCAAAGTTACCTAAGTATTTAACACTGACTTCACTGTAGGTATTATTCTATAACAGAAACACCATAACTATGAAAAACACTGTATAACTTAAAAAACATCATTATTTCTATACACAGTTGGACTGCCGCATGCAATACCACCATATTCCCCACGCTAGGATAAATATTCGTATTTGGAAGGACCCAGGGGAAGCGCACAGTACTGTGCATTGTACTGAGTTTTCACACGGATCAGTTCAGCACATAAAGCTACAGCACATGCATGGCTAACCTGCAAAATCTAACCATTTATCTCATTAAAAGTAGTTAAGCTATTCTGGGTACTTACAACTGCCCCTTCTATATAATTCTGCATCTGCTTCATTAAAACCAAATTGAAATAGCTTTGAAATATTGATGTTGAGGAGAATTTAGAAGGCTTGTTTTCTCTTTGGGTACTTGGTATGACTATAGTCTTCTCTTGCAGTAAATTAGTACACTATGGCAGGAAGCAGTAGCTTCTCCTATTGTTTTGCATCTCATCAATACAATGGGACAAAACCCAAACAATTGATCTATGAACACTTTTTACTTTTAAATTCTAATTTACAAGTTAGGCTAAAGATTTAACTATGTTTAGAAGCATCTACTCATTCAGAAGATGAGATTTAAATTGACATTTACAGATCTGAGATTACATAATGGAAAAGTCTGAAAACTACCTTTTACAGTAGTCACAATTTTTTTAGATCTCTATACACGTTTCTTCAACTCCCAATGAAAGGATTCACAGTAAAACCAGAGACTCCTTTAAATCTTCCAGTGATATTGTATACTAGAATATTTCACGTCTCCCATTCCATGACACCCCTCCAGTCCTCCTGCAGCTGAAGTCTGAGTTAATGTTCAGCAGAACTTACAGGTAACTTCCTCAAGTAAATAAAAATACAAGAGAAGAAAGTACCATAGAATTGCTGAGGTTGAAAGGGACCTTTAAGATCATCAAGTCCAACCTTTAACCTACCCTGACAAAAACCACTTCTAAACCATGTCCCTAAGTGCCCCATCTACCCTTTTTTTAAACACCTCCAGAGATGGTGAATCCACCACCTCCCTGGGCAGCCTATTCCAATGTTTAATAACCCTTTCAGTGAAAAAATGTTCCTTAATATCCAATCTAAACCTCCCTTGACGTAACTTGAACCTGTTCCCTCTCGTCCTATCACTTGTCACCAGGGAGAAGAGGTCAGCCCCCATCTCTCTACAACCTCCTTTCAGGTAGTTGTAGAGGGTGATAAGGTCTCCCCTCAGCCTCCTCTTCTCCAGGCTAAACAACCCCAGCTCCCTCAGTCGTTCCTCATAAGGTTTGTCCTCCAGACCCCTCACCAGCTTTGTAGCCCTTCTCTGGACACGCTCCAACACCTCAATGTCCCTCTCGTAGCGAGGGGCCCAAAACTGAACGCAGTACTCGAGGTGGGGCCTCACCAGTGCCGAGTACAGCCAAACTAACGGGGATAAGTGAGATGGACTGGAGATTATTAAAAAAAAAAAGCCTAAAATCTGTAGAAGCTTATGGCAGTGAAAGAGATTCAGGCCTTGCACTTGAGAAGTTCGCTATGTCAAAAAAAAAAAAGCCCCAAAGAGAAAAATCAAAAGGAAAATGAAAAAAATCATACGCACAAAAGAAAGGGGCAACAAAATCCACACCTAAAAGATATAATAGGCAGACAAGTACAGGAAACAAAGTATGCCTTCTAGGTGGCAGCACATCTTCGCTCACCTCATCAGCTTCCAAAGACTGCTGGAGGCAGATCTAAAAAGCTTGTAAGGAAAAAAGTAAAATTGTCATTGTTGTATATGTTATTTGCATCTCACTACTACAAATCTCAGGGGAACTTAACCGTAACTACTTTAAAAACAAAATTACCTAGGCAAGATCCTTCCCAGCAGCAACACAAGCAGCAGCTCGTACTTATTAACTGTACATCTCACAGAGTGGACGTCACTATTTTATAGATAAATAGCTTTAGTTTACATAGTCTTCAAGGCAGCCAGATGGAAAAACAGTATTGATTTCATGTCTGACCCTCTGCAATTCAACACTTCAATCTAGTGAGCTAAAAAGGCAGACACCCTGACCTGTGGTTAAATACTGCAGTCTGTGGCACAGCACTTTCTCAGTGGAGAAAGAAGGGTAGTTAAGGGCTGGGGTCATGCCTTGGCAAAAGACCAACCACCAAATTGAAGGCACTGCTGAAGCTGGTCACTACTAGGGATGCCACCAGCAAGGCAGACCCCACAAGTAGCAGAGAGAAGATACATCTTCTTAAAAAAAAAAGAAGATATCACCTCCAACTGAAAAGCGTTGCCTGTTGGGAGGTGGGATTAAGTGTTTTGTGTTTGAAGGTACTGTGAAAGAAGACAGAGGACTTACCCTCCACAAGTCCTGACCTTCAGAAGAAAGAGCCTGTGAAAAGCCTGCAGAGGCTGACTAGTGAGAACCCTTGGGAACACTTCCCATGTTGTTTTGGGCTTTTGTTTTTCTAAACATTAATGAAAGTCACTGTAGCTTACCACTGAGAAAATGAAGATAGAAACAAGGATAAGAACACAGAACAAAGCTAAATATAGGTATAGTTACCTGATGGCTTTAGATAACTGGTGAGTCATTTGAGTACTTGCACTAGAATTAAAGCATTTGAAAATTAAAGGCTGCTGGTATGCAATCTATAGAAGAATGGAAGACTACGTTACGTGCATATCCAGGCTACATCTCATAGATCCTTTTTCCTCCCCTCCTCCCCTCAAGATTATCTGTATTTTATGTTACAAGATGAATCCATTTTGTTCTTTACACAAAATTCTTTAAGACAAGGAGTACCATTTCTTTGAAGAGACTCAAAATATTAAGCTAACAAGACATGAAGCTATCATCATTCACGACTCTATATAAACGCTTTCCTTAACGCTGAAATTTAAGATGTTGACTGTGACTAAAATAGGTGAGTGCAGTAACTTGGCATAGTCATAAGCAATCATTCAAGAAAAATGTGATCTAATACTTGTAATTTAAAATTATCTTGCTATCTGACTTACAAAATAAAGAAAACAAAGATATCATTCAGGTGAGTCAACATTTTCATTACAGGCTGCCTATCACAGTGAAAACTCAAGTGAATGAGCATTGCAAAAGAACATGTTCTTGTAGAAAGAAGTTATCAAGATGTAACTGAAAGAGTCACAAAAAGTGTGGTGTATATAGATTCTTTCATTTCTCCAAACCTGTTCTTATTAGTAGAACACAGAAAGAGAAGACAGACAACAAATAGAAAGATCTACAGAAGACAAAACCTTGCTAGAATGATCCACAGGTAACAGAAAACTTCATTTAGAATTGATGCAACCATATCCAGTTTGAATATCAGAATGATTACATTCTAATGCCAAGCAATTCTGCATAGTGATAATTTAAATCACACTGAAATGACTAAGTTTTGGCTGAGGTCACATATCTTAGTCTTGCTTTGCTCAAGCAGTCCACCTCAGAGTGCTTCTGATCAAATACTGTTTATATGTCACATGAGGAAATACTTATATGAAAGTTTACAGCACCTAAACTAACTATAAATTACAAACTTCAGCTGCAACAGGCAGCAGCAATAAGGGAGAAAAAGTTACTACTTTTTTTTTGTAAACAATGTTAAACAGATCTATGTATAAACATGTCTCTTTCTGAAAAATACCTTATAGATCAGAAAACTATTTCTAAGATGTTGGCACATACAAATCAGGAAAGGCTGATTTAGGTTCCAGATTGTGCATTTATCTAGCATAAGTATTTATGCTTAGTAAGTCTATTAAGAACCCTATTATTAAGAAGCTCTTCTCATGCCATGGTGCCAAAGTAGGAAGACTTAGAGACAATGGTGGAAAAAATAAAACCAGATATGAGGGAGTTCACAGCAAAATCATTTTCTATTCTTTATACTCTTCGGACTTCATTAAATCAGAGCCTAGTACTAGTTCTTTGGGAAAAAACTAAATAGGGATTCTTCTCATTCAACACACACTCTAAGAAACTCTTAGAAACAGGCCTGAGTGGAAACATTTAATTTTATCACATAGCAGGTAATTCTGGATGACCTACCACGATAACCACCATGACATCAGCTACCCCATGGAAAGATAAGGGCTGTCTTGAAAAGTTACTCTTGGTGGAATGATGCAACTTCTGGTAAGCTGAGAGGCAGCACTAGAACTGGCAACCACAATGGTAAAATTTCAGGAGGACTAAGTCCTCCACTGGAAGCCCACCTAAGGTTCACCACTTCACACGTGAAATGAGCTTCTGCCCTCCACAAAGAGCTCTTTCCAGTGCAGAAAACATGCAGCTTCTGCCTAACGAACAGCTCAATTGTAGAATGGTTTAGGCTGGAAGGGACCTTAAAGATCATCCAGTTCCAACCCCTTCCCATGGGCAGGGACACCTTCCACTAGACCAGGTTGCTCAAAGCCCCATCCAGCCTGGCCTTAAAAACTTCCAGGGCTGGAGCATCCACAACTTCTCTGGGCAAACTGTTCCAATGCCTCACCACTCTCAGAGTGAAAAAATTCTTCCTGCTATCTAATCAAAATCCATCCTCTTCTAGTTTGAAGCCATTACCCCTCATCCTATCACTTGTAAAAAGCCCGTCTCCAGCTTTCCTGTAGGTCCCCTTCAGATACTAGAAAGCTGCTATAAGGTCTCCCCAGAGCCTTCTCTTCTCCACGCTGAACAACCCCAACCCCAGCCTGTCTTCACATCGCTACTGGTGAGCACTAACCAGGGTTAAGTGAAAAATCTACAGTAGGCATTTAATGCTTGAGATTAGCAGTCAATTGATTAATGTGACCTACTGGCCCCATTTCACACACCAAGTCCCTTATGCAACTATATCTGGTAGATGCAACAGGAGGGTTATGCCACCTAATCACCTAATGCCTTAATTCTGTAAACTTTCCCCACTCAGGGCCCAAAAAACCTTTTTGTTTAACAAAAATTAGATTTACCACAGGAGTTAAATTCCTTTATGAGAAGATCCAATGTGATCAGAGCAGAAAACAAAACAAAACAATCTCTATCCTATATTACATGCTTTTGGAATATCTTTCTTCATAAATTTATGTTAGTCTTTCTTTTAAAAATTTTACAAAGTCCAGAATTTCTTTGTTTGTGAGGTTTATGGCTCTTTCAGGGAAGTATATAAAATCACATACTTAGTATTTTGACACTGTATTTCTGTAATTAACGTAGCTGAAGATTTCATCATCTCTGAAAACGTATCCACTACAGAAACTGCAGGAACACCTAATTTGATTAATTATTAGAGGGTGGGGGTGGAAGATCTCCACAATTCCTAGGAGAATAAACTTTACAGTTGTCACAGCTGAAAGAAAAGCTTCCAAAAGAACAAAGCTTGTAACTCATCCTGAGTCATTTCTGCATATCAACAGTGACTAGTAGCCGGGATCTTGTCAAACTGTTGGTTGTTGTTTTGTTGTTTTTTTGTGTTATGTTTTTTTTTTAAAAAAGAGTTTAACTATTGAAAAAAAAAAAAACTATCAGGAGAAAAAGTAGAGGCAATCCAGACACCTCTGCCCCTTAAGTCATCTCCTCTAGAGAAACCAACTGCAGAAATTCAGGTCAACATGTGGCAAAAGTCACAAAACTTTATATATCTGCGTGGCTTCCAGCAGTGAGTGCCCAGAGCCAGAGAGGACACAAAGGACAGTTCCAGACAGGGACCACAAACGTCACAACAAGTACTTCCCTGGATGCTTTACCCCAGAGTGAATGCAGCTCTCTTCTCCAGCTGGCAGCCATACAAAACATTGACTTTGATCCCTGGACACTCACATATGTGCTCAGAGATTGTCCCTCCTGTCACCGTTTTCTTCACCACCTCAGTTTGTAGAAAACTAGTGAAGGGTGGGACCTGACTGCTTTTTTATACCAATGAATGCTCATCTCCTTCATCTCACTAGGTCAGAACTTCAACGTGACATGATGGAAAAGGTTAAGATCGCAAGGTGATCCTCCTAGCATTGTGGGGCACCTTAAGGTTTGAAAGCCACATACAATGCAGGCAAAACAGCGCTGGAAAAGACAATTTATTTCTCTTTCTGCAGTTGATGACCTTCACGTGACTACTCCTCCGAGAAAATACAAAGCACTGAATACAGGAACTCCAGCAAGGACCTAACTAAAGCCTAGTAATATCTGGAGAAGCAAGAAATGGTGAACTGATGTTTACAAAAGTTTGTGTAACTGAACAGGAGTCTGAGACTTAAAATGGGGAAAGCTTCCCGGGGCATGACTTCATGGCAAAGAGACTTTCTTGTAGTTTTAGGAGTGCAATTGTTTATAGCTATACATAGAGATATGATTGTTTTCATACTATTCACTGACCTCTCTCAGTATCACAGAAAGTGTTGTGGTCCTCTTTTTCCCCATCATCAACTTCAGATATAGTTGACCAATATCACAATAATATGGCTGGGTCTGAAATCTTCTGAGAAGTACAAAATGAGCAAACACCAAACAAAAACCAGAAGATGGCTTTAGCGGTGAAAGAAGGATTCATCTTACAATATCTTGCCCCTTTTCCTCTCTGCTTCTTGCAACTTTCCATTTCTTCATGCGCTGGCCTACCCATTGTCAGGAAGGACCATCGATCTGGGCTCATTCTTCACCTTTCAGAAACACCCTGCCAGACTCCATTGTCTCACCACTTCTCTCTCAAGCCCTCCACAGACCTCTGTCCCTCTCCTTTTCTGGTCTTTCTACAACACTAACCACACTGCAGCGCTGCAGCTCAGAGCGCCTCATCTCCCTCAACTGCTTTACTTTGACACGCTGTCAGTGCCTGGCCCTCTCTCTCTGGTGTTGCCTCTCCACCGGAGTCTCTGCAATGCTCTCTCTCGTGAGCAATCTTTGGTGTCCCTCCTTCCTTCCCATGACACCACTCACACTTACAGGAATCCAATCCCTCCTCTCCAGCCCCATGGCTGTTCCTTCTTCCCCATGTCCTGAAGCAGTGACTGTCCCACTTGCCCTAGTCCTCTCACCAACTCAAATTCCTTCACTGAGCAGCTTCCAAACACTTCAGTCTTGCCACTAGTCACTATCTACCACCACTTTGCCTCTTCCAGGGCAACATTTTTCCTCTCCTGGCTGCCTCCTGTCAACATCTCCTTCCACACGATGCACAACTGCTTTGTTTCTGCCTGAGGGCCACTGAATAGGGATGTTGGATAGGTTTGTGTTAGCTGTATTAATGTGTGCCTAAGGAACAGTAAGCCCTTTATTCGCACCTCAGGTATAAGGTTTTAGAACAATTTTGATGGCAAGAATAGTGAGGGTCACATCAAAAACTGGAAAGTAGTATGCACTGCAGCATACTTTTGCCAAAAGTCTATTGGGCTAGACTAGTCCAGCACCTTTGCTTAGCATTAATTTTTCTAGATAATGGTAGTGCATATATTTAATCTCTAGGGTCTGCTAAGAGTAAGAATCAGAGTGGCAGAAACGGAAGGAATAACAACAGCATAAAATGCAAGTTTAGTGATCAAAAACTGCTAAAAATGCCAATAATCAGCTGGAAACAAGAAAAGAATAAAGACCATGTGCATGTCAGTCTCGACTATGAGCTGCTCTTATGAAGCCATCTGTCATGGGAGTCCTGGGCCAAGGCTATCCCAGGAAGAGAAAAATATATTATGAACGATGACCTTTCAGTAAGCTGGAGATGCACAACCTTTCCCTCTGAGAAACAGAGTTAGAAGAACAGCAGGACATTTAAACCAGCTGAAGAAAGAAAACCACTAGAAATTTTAAGCCACATTTTCAACTACTCCAATACCTTCAGCAGAGATACTTCAGCAGACAATCAAGATCAGAGCTTGCACCTTTCAGAGGTGCACCCTCAGTGAAAATCACATTGTTAAGAAAATGCAGTTTATTCACCAACGTTTCTCCTTTGAATTAGCAGGGACACAACTGTTCAAAATACGGAGTGGTGGAAACAACTGTTCATTTTGAGGAACAAGATTTCCCCAGCTCATAGAAAACAGACACCAAGCCTATCGCATGTAACACGTAACATAGTGTGTGTTACCTACAGCATAATCAGGAGGAGCATACACCAATGAATTCATGCATCAGTACTCTTTTGCATAGAAGTACAGTCATTTTTACATCATGTAGCAGAGCTGCAGCACAGTGCAAGAAAAGCTGGTGCCAGTAGAGGGAGGCAGTTGCTCTCCAGGACATGCATCTCCACATTCCCCAATGCACAGTAGGAAGCCAACGAGTTTGTTTTTGTGGAAGTGAACTCACCCCTCAGCCATTGTGTAAATGTGGCTTTAAATCAAGCTGTAATTAGATTTTGCTGTATTTAACAAAACCTCTCTTGTTGCTCCTCTTTTCCAGCTCTAGACAGGAAATAAATGTATTCGTGAAAGAAAGAAAAGGAAAAAAGTTTATGCCTCTTCCCGGAGCATGTCCTGGCACACATGCAAAAGTAAGTACAAAACACAAAACAATAAGTTTACAGGACACTCGATCTTCACATACACAGGAACACAAAGATCTCTCAGCTGGCCCACTGTTAAATGTCACCTCACTTTTATCAATGTTCTGCTTCACATTAACCTTGTTAAAAGATACTAACAGTCCAACACTTGGAGTCTAGCTTTTCTTCATAAATTTAATTTACTTGGCAGAAAACACAAGTGGAAATCTTCCGCTAAAGACTCAGGCAAACTAAGACTGCCACGTATTCATTTTAGGATGGATCTTTTTTTCCCCTCCTCTTATTTTAACTATTATGGTCATAGCATTCCCATTTTTAACCAGATATCTCTATCCCCCTCCTTGCAGTCTTTATACAGACTCAAACCATAAAATAAAACTGTGTGTTTTCTTCAAATCCAATTTACTGTAACACATGTTCCCCAGGGCGGTTTTATTTTGTTGAAGTTCTATATGGACTAAATTGCGTATTTCCACCGCACTTTACATTGTCATATGAGGAACCGCATAGCAAATGAAGTTGAGTCAACTCAGAATATTAAACAGTTTCGATTGACTCCAAAGCTCACAAAGAATTTTGTGGTGGTGGCCACAACACTGGATACAATGGTAAACTGGTGCAAGGAAATGAAGAGGACATGCCCAAGGCCACACAGCAAGTTAGCTGCTGATCTAAGAACAAAAAGTTTCTGCTTGTAATCTAGGCCTTCTTCCCAGTGAGTCAAAACCTGCTGATAACTATCTGGTCTTAAAAAAGTTTCAGATTCTTTAGAAGAAAGAAAAAGAGACCAAGCGCTAATTACTAACTTAAATGCATGCAACCATTGCTTAGGATTCATTAAGTTATTTGCATAAGTTACTCATTTAGGAGTCTGAAAAGTGTGTCTTTTCAAAACAAATTAATTTCAAGAACATATGCTCTAACACCCTAAGTCTCCACAAATCTTCTATTATGCTGCAAATTTTAAGAAACCTAAGGCTGGTTGAGTCGACTCAACAGATAACCTCGTTCTGAAGTCAGTTTGCAGTTTAATCTCTGAATGGAAAAGATCAAGGTAAACCCAAATATTGGGAGTAGATTGTCATCCTACACCTGTAGGAGAATTCTTACATTTGTTTTTTTGAAACAGCCAATACCAGCTCTTCCTGAGGGCAAGATAACGAAGTTTGGTTCAATACCGATCCATAAGGACAATTCAAAAATTCTTATTATGTGCACAGAGTCTCTGCTTCTGAAACTGTAAATTACCTGAGTAAAAGCTCACAAGTATTCAGCATCTGTATCTCTACTGATACAAAAAAAGTTTAAAGTTAAACATCCTGCATAAAAAAAACCCCAAAAAACTAAGTTTGCCACAACCAAAGAGACTATAGGTAGAGTTCCTTTCGCTCACCTTCTTTGACCCATAGAAATCAAGAGCTTTTTTTTTCTGGAAGTCTGGAAATTGGCACAGTATAGTGCCATGATCCACAACTGTGTGAAATATTATTAATATTAATGTTTAACCTTAATATTAATGTTTAACCAAGCCAACAACTCAGGACAAAAAAACTGGGGGAGAAATGCCCTAATGCATGTAGCCAATGGTATGGTACCATAAATAGAAAAGGGAAGTTGCTCCACTAACTTATAAAGTGGAAGCATACAATAGGATTAGCCTTATCATACTTAAATTTCTTACCAGCAAGACCGCATCCTCCTGACAGCATTCTGCTTCCAGCAGGATTCAAACTCCAAGTAAGAGTCATTCTTAAAATAAAGTAGCAATAGCTATGTTTGACAGAGCTGGAACCATGAGCACAACACAAACAGCCAAAACAGTTTATTCGGGTTTGAGTCAAAAGAAAAAAAAATACATTTCAGGCTAGATAAAAATAAGACACAACGTACTCAAAGAAGCTTCAAGACTACCATTTTTAGGTCTGTACTTTTCCCTGCTTTTCAATTCATATGTAGGAAGGTCAGCTCAAAGTGGCTTCCATTGTGGCATTTCAATTCAGATTACTCTCTACATAATAATTAGTGTCTTTCTTCTCATCACTTACATACTGTTTTGCTAGTCTGAGAATGTTGTTTGTATTTATTTCTGAGCAGCTTTTTTTAATCCCTTCAAAGTACCAGCATCCTAAGCATACCTATCTCATGCTCCATGAACTTTAGTGCAAATGCTATAAGCGTTTCCTTTCTTCTCAATAACTTCATTACAGTGTTTATACAGGAATACAGTGCTTGTACTGTAACTGTGCAAAGCAAATATGCTGTAGTAAATGTAAGTTTTATTCAAAGTGTAGCTTTAAAAGTGTTTATGGCATATTCCAGCCTGGAATGCTAGTGTAGGGAAAAAATCAAAATGAAAACTAGATGACAGACCTTTCACACTAACAAGAATTTTGCAACAGTCAAACTGAAAAACAATGGGCTAACATATTGTCAAAATAAATCAGTCTGTCTGTTGAAGTTAGCTGCATTTCCGTTCCAGATAGTCTGAATAGAAATGGTTGAATATTGGAAAAATCTTACAAAAAAAACAGGGGTGAGGTGGCGGTGGGTGGAGTATGCCTCTCTCTTCTTCTAAAGATTTGTGTGTTGTTCCTTGTAACACCCTCCCTTGAAAGCATATTGCGGGGCAGTACCTCTGGTAATTCAATATTCTGCAACACAAGACAAAATTTGCAAAATAGCAGCCAGGGAGCAGTGTACAAACTGTACAGACAGTACAAACATTAGAAGATGCAGGTTTGTCACTGTGACTATGTGATGCCAATGCTGAGGCATTTCGTCCGTCTTCAGGAAGCATTTCAGAAAATAAATTCAAACTGTTCAAAATTTCTTGGCTGTATCTAACGTACGAAATCTCTATTATGTCTACATTAGCAGCTACTGGATAGAAGCCGTCCTTATGTTTATAGGTAACATATAATCACACTGTCATTGTATGCTCTCCTACACTACTATTAAAAAAAAGATTTTTTTTAGCAGAATATACATTCAATACATCTTAAAAATTCAGTATTTATATATGAATAAAACTAATCGGTAGTTTGAAAAATTCCAAAATTGTTTCAAAGAATGTTTGAAATTGTACTGAAATTCAGACCTGTAAATCTGATGTTTTCCTCCAGGTAAGCAAAATTGTTAATAATTGTAATTTGGACACATACTTCTCTATCGATTATCATATAGTAGCCTTTTCAAAGAAAATAACGCGGCTATAAGCAACACTGGTCTTCATCTTAATTGTATTCATTATCACCTTCTCCATTCTCTCAAGAAAAAAAAAACAATCCAAAAAACCTCCAACCCCAGACTCTCATAAAACTCAAATCCCCATTGTCCTCTTTGCTAACTCCCTGCATCCTGAGCTGCACCTGCAAAAAGGGCGTCAATTCCTCTGTAACATCTTCTCAAGCTATTTATTCACCAGGAAAATGGTCAGAGGATAACAAAACTGGGATGAAACTTAAGAAATGGAAGTATAAATTCTCTTTTTAAAAAAAGATGAAATGTACTTCTGGCAAGCTAGTGGGCAAGTACCAAGTCATGATTTTCCGTCTGGTAGAATTTAGCACACAGGCCACCAGGGAGGGACTTCCCAAGTAAATACAGCACTTGGGGAGAAAAGCAGCATCAGGGACCCCATCCTAAGGGCTATTTTAGAAAAGAATTTCTGCCAGAAGTAAAGCACTTAAGCAAGACTGAAATCACATTAAGGAAGAAAATAAGGAGAGAAACACCAACAGTCTCTTATAGAAGCAAGTTTAAATAAAGTCAAAGCTATTAGTGGGGGCAGACGGGAATAGAAAAGGAAACAAAGGCATAAAAGTTACTGTACTACAAAAATCTGCACTGCTGGTTTCACTTCTTCAGAAAAAATATAGTTCTGTTTTAAGAACCTTTTTTTTTTCTTTGACTGAGACAAAAAAAACACTTGCATTTTACCTCCTCTAGCAGGAAAAACTGGGAGAACATTTATTGTTTAGAGCTTCTTCTGTACAAAGTGGAAAATTGTTATGCTCGCCCTTAACACTCCCATTGAACAAGGCCTTTTTTTGGGTTTGCCTTTTTTGTTTGTTTGTTTTTGAAAAAAAGAAAAAAAAAAGACTCCAGTCAAAGGCACACATGGCATGTACACAGAGCTGCTTTTGCTTATATCACTACCACTAGAGCTAAGTGCTTTAATTCAGGAAATGCAGAAAATAACTAAATAATTTGAGGGGAAAAAAAATATCATAAGCAGACTGAACTTGCTATTTTGAAATTCCAATCTAGTATTAATGGCAATAAAGCAGAGAAAAGACATGAATAAAATCCAGCACCACAGTATCTCAGAGATACAGCGATGCCTGAACAAATCAAAATCATCAGTTTTGGTTTGCGGTACAGAAGTTTACATTTGAAGGCAGCTGGATCGCAGTCAACTCTCCAGCTCCCACAGCAGCACCTTCAAGCTGTATTGATTTCTACGGAAGAAGGGCACCGTAAATCTGCCCAAGCAGCATTGCGTCATTCTTTTGGTTGGCTTGAAGAAGTAAATTAAATGTTTTCCATTAGGATGGTAAAGAAGCTATACAATTTTGTTTTTATTTCAAATACAGTCTCAAGTTACGGAACACTTTAGCTAACTCTGCGGCAAGGACTACATGTTTCATGTTTGTAAAGCCAGCAATTCAAGCTTATGCGAAACCAGATGTGTACGCTGCACAGTTCCCAGGGCTGTGGAGGGTTGTCGGGGTTGGTTTTTTTTTGTTGTTGTTGTTGTTTTTTTAATGTGTTGCTGTAGATTAAAAAAAAAAAAAGACCCTGCTTTGCAGTTAAATCATAGAATACACTGAAGCAAAACCAACACGCTCTTGAGGGGAAGAGAGGAGAGGGGGAGAGCAAAGGGGGTGGGAGCAGAAGAAAACTTTAAGGGGATAAAAGCCACACACACAGAGCAGCGTAAAAGCAATGCTGTAGGACAATAAAGAGCAGCACAGTTCTGAGAAGCAATAAGCATAACGTTACTTGAGGTAACAAGAACTCCTTGATCAATTATTCATATAATTTACAACAACGGTCACAGCTGCATCAATGAAAAAAAAATCTAGGGCAAATATAAAATCTTCACAGCTATGAAGTGCCCTTGATTTTCACCAGAACATTTGGCTGTCTGACATCATGTGTTTCTGGTTAGCAACACACCCCTCCAACAAAGGGAAACAACAGACAGAAAGGCACAGAACAAACTGTCTTGCTGGAAGGAGTGACAGCGTTCAAGGCTGCGTTTCAATCCGGGACACCGTGTATCACCAAAAGCTGACAGTACATTACACTTCCGAACGTGAATGCTCACCACCACCCCACTTAGGTACATGCATACACCCCAGCAGATTATGCAAATACCTTCTATGACATGTTTACTCACTCGATGCGTAAAATTGCACTTTTTAATAACACTCGGAAGACATACTCTATTTTTTTAGTGCATAGTTAGCTCAACATTTATTGTTTCATGTACTCCTAAGGTAAATTTAACAAAGGGAAACAGTAAGGAGATAAATATTTCTGGATTGGGTTTTTTCCTCCAGTTTGAAATCACTGTATAATCATCATCAGGTTTTCTGCTCTGCCAAGGTGGCAATGCAGTATCCTCAGTTGTTCAAGACTACCTTGCTAGTGGACTGGAGAAACACAGTTGAAACCAAATTCAAAGAAGTGAGATGCAGAGAAAAAGGGATGAATGGCCCTAACCGTGTTTAGTGGTCCTACTTCCAGGCACGCACAAACAAACCATAAGGGAAGATTATGGGGTGAAACATTGACCATGCTAATGGGAAGAGTCATGTCAATTTCAATTTTACTCTACTGATGTTAGGACAATGAACTTTGGCCTAGTTCGGAGCCCTAACTGCAGTCTAAATTAGGAAGATCAGTAAAGGATTAACAAGAAAAATTCTCTAACAGAATCAAGGAATATTTATCTAAGGGACCTTCCAACAATGCAGTTAACACCTTGCAGCAGCTATTTTAAAAAATGCGGAAGTTGGCAGACCTTTAGAAAGGCCTACATTTAATCTTGAAGAAATCTCTGGAAAACGTTTCCACTACCACTCGCTTTTTTCAGCCAACTCTCTACACAAATTTCAATTAATCTTGTCAGTAAGAATGAAAGATTCTGCATATATCATCACTACATTTAAAATCCTGGCTATCTAACAAAACCATAGTATAATCAAATCTCCCAAAGTGCCTCGATCTGTAGTTCTGATAGGTTCAACAAAGTTCTTTGGGTCACATTTCTTTTTCATCCATCAGCATTTGTCCTTTACAAGCAAGAATGAGTTCTGGATGACCATACTAAGAAATAATTATAGGCTGGGAAACAGAAATTCATCATATGCAAACCTCATTCTCCTCCTGTCGCTGAAGACATCCAAGAGCGTTTCCATATTTTTGTGGCCACTTGAAGCGAGCTCTGAATGTGGCAATTAAAGTGGGATACGCTTCTAAAAACAGAGCATGCCGTAGAGCTCTGAAACAGCCTGTTCCCTTGTCAACAAAGGACTGCAGCTATATCTTTCTACTAATATTATAAGGAATTACTTCTGGCTCTAGCCTACAATGCACTATGTTGTTTTCCCCCCCCTCTCCCCCAGCAGCTCCTATGACAACATTTGTACCTGGTAGCAAGCAGCAATACACACAAAAGAAGGAGAAAGCTCAGAGATGCATTTGTGCGTTTATTTACTAAGATAAGAAATCCTTATTTTGGAAATTGTATCAGCCACTTCAATTCGCTTGAAAATTAATCTATTTACCTTGATTTAAGATTTCTGAGCTCCTGCTAAAGCTGCCTGGTGTGTTTGGAGGTCTTCACCTTCAGCAGAGATCTCCAGACAAAGGCAGGTCTCTTCACCCTGGAACTCCCAGTGGCTCCTTCCAGCAGTGCCTGAAGACATAGCAACAGGGAAGGCATTTAGCTTCATCATTATGTGTCAAAGCCACAGTTTTAGGACTGGCCAGAAGCGTCCCTTTACATTGAATCTTTTCACTTAAACAACCTCCATTTCAGAAATCAGAAATGTATGTCGTCTTTTGGACACTGAAAGGCTGCAAAGAGGTGGTTAGCCATACCGAACACAAGCACTCAGTCAGCTGTAGAAGTTCTCAAGCGCTTATATTGCTAGTCCTAACAGCATAATCTCCAAGCTCTGATACCTGACCTACAGGTATCAGTTCTGAGTTTTCCTCATGTCATTATTTTCCCCATACTGAAACTGCTCAGAGACACGCTTTAGGAATGCTTCAGAAGAAAGAGCACATGCAGTGAGACATCATCTTCTCAGGTGAGTCACAGAGTGCTGGGCCACTGCAGGCAAGAAACCCATCCTGCAAACCTCCTTACCTCCCTGTGATGACCTCCACCCACCTGACAACGCAGCCCTTGTGAAATACGCACTCCAGAAGACTGTCTTTTGCTCAGAAAAATTCAAACTAAAAAATCCTTAAACTCCACCATCAGAAAGGCAGGAGAACAAGAAGACTGCCTTCCTGAAACAAATGCGATTCACCGCTGCTTCTTACATGTAAAACAGCCATACAGAATTTAGTAGGTTACAAGATGTGACCTAAAGCCCTGTTTAGGTTTATGTTCTTTTTCTCAACACACCACCTGAGGTAAGATCAGCTCTAATCATAATACCATAAAAAAAAAAGTACTCTGGTACCTGAGATTTCTGGGGTTTGGTTTTATTTGGTATGTGCTCAAGCACCCTTAACTTGCACAAGCAGATGGCACAGCAGCTTCTTTTAAGCAAACATTTCTGAGCAGTTTCAAATTATTTTAATTTTCTAATCAGTTATTCATTCTAGAATCAGGACTGCAATCAGGTTACAGACCATGTGATGAAACATGGGGTTCCTTTAACAAAAATCTCAAAAATATTTGCAGAACCCATTTAAGCACCATTTCAATAAGACAGTTGTCTCACACAGTTAACACACCAAATGAGCAGCAATATTTTTTCAGATATCAATTACTTTGGGTTTCCCCACTCCCAATCTTTAGGGAACCTGCCTGAGTTTGGGTCTTGACAGTAGTACAACAGAAGTGAGCAACAATGGAGGGATTTCTGAGACAAATGGACACCTTCATGTTATTTTTTCTAATTTAGAAGCGTTTACAAGAGGAAGATGAAGGCATAAGCATATTCAGAGTGACGTAGCATTACAGCTACTCAATTATTATGGGACTGCTGTAGTATTGTTATTCTGGTATTTGGTAAAAGAAGGAAAAAAAAAACAAACAGCATTTTAAAAACTGGGGGGGAAAGAGTTGTTTTCCAACTTTGCCTTGTTTAGTACAACAATGCCCAACAACAGATTACCAACCAAAACCACATTATTACAAATTATTCTGATATTCCAAATGACTGTAATTTAAGCAGTAATTCTGAACTGACAGTCACTGCAGTCTCATTACTAAAGCAACTTTGCAAGCAAAAGGATGGCAGCAACTCACAGTTTACTATCCCTGTAAGTTCATATTCAACAAGTCAAAGGGAAAAAAGGGAACGTGGTCACTAATTGCAGCTAGTAAATCTGTTCCAGACATGTTTCTTGGCCAACAGCTTGAGCAAGTTCAAGTATAAGCACTTTTATCTCCAAATTCAGTGACAATCTTTACAGCTATCAACTGGTCAGGACAGAAGACAACTCCAGAATCCCTAGAAGGCTGCTAAATGTACTGCTTAAAAAGAAAAACTTGCGACAAAATACTGCAGAAAAAAAAAGTTTTTATCTTTTTGTGCAGGAAAATATTCAGCTTCACAAATTCCTCCCCTTCTGCCCTATTGAAATTGGAGTCCCTTGCTTTCTGCTTCTCCACTAAGTTGCTGTTTTAGAGTCTGCAAAGAATACAGGTTGTAGCTCCTAAATTTACATCTGGTGCTGGTAATGTTACGAGTCTCCTACAGGAAATACATATCACTGAGTTGAATATATTCATGTTGAAGGAAGAAAATATGGTATGAGTGTATGCATGTACATAATTAAATATACATATATTAAAGCAGCTGCACAGTTACCAGACAGCTTCTCTGAGGCACTCAGAAATGCACTTTAAAAAATATTTTTATGAAACAGTTTTGTATTTATAGACTACATCCTGAGTTTCAGCCTTTATCCAACAAGCTGGAGCCTTTTATGACACACGTCGTTTCCTGCTTCGCTGTCCAGTATCAACAAGTCTTTGGGCTTTCTTTCTAAAAAGAGTTTTCATCCTCACTTGCTATGTTCTTCCTCTCTTTCATTCTCTTGCTAAGTGTGAAATCAAAGTTTTAGTACTTACAAAAATACACATCTCAAGGAAGAGAAGCCAAACCTAATTCGGAAGGATCTGTGAATGAATGAATGGGCTTCTTATTCTAACAATCCCAAAGGCACCTATTTAAACCTTCAAACCTCACTCGAGTCTACCCTGAGGTTTCCATAATCCAAACTAAAGTCTTTAAAAACGTAGGATTTCTTGACAAAGGAATAAGCTGATATGGAAATTCAACAGCAGACGATTAAGCATTTGATAACTTGATGCTTTGATAAGGCGTTACCTTAATTGCTGTCACTAGGGAGAAACTGAACTCAGGAAACTGAAACTAAGCAGCTGGAAGAATCTAGCTACTCAAATAAATAAGATATACTTTCTGTGCCAAACGAGATACGAATACTTTCTGCAGCCAAACAGAGCACAGATCCTGAGAGAGAATAAAGTTATTTAACAAAGCAGAAGAGGCATAGGAGATCTCAGCCATACACATGACTAGAAACAAGGAAATATTTACCTAAGGATATTATGACAAAAAAAAATAAAAATTAAAAAATCAGGCTGTTTAAAGCAGACCCTAAATTTTCACAGGCAGGAGGTGCCGAGAGTCACTACTCTCACATCTCTATAGCTTTCAGGTAAAAAGCTCACATCAAACAAATTAGAAGGTGTAGCCAATTTAGAGAACATGATTTTCAGAAACATTAATTGGTGGAGTTTTGTTAGGAAGGTGCCATATCCACTAATTTCAGCAGTTTCTACTCCTGCAGACAGATACATTTTCATTAAAAGCAACAATAAAACTAAGCTGTAATCTGCTCACTTATTCAGCATTAAACCACTGAAAAGATGGAAGAATCAAATTAAGAAATACAGTAAAATCAGAAGCCAGGCTTCCCACAAGTAATGTTAACATGTTTATACTTCACATGGTGTTATAGTAACTATTTACTCTATATTACTTTTGCTGGCAAATAAATGCATAAGTGTCTTCAATATTGGAGGTTTTACTTCTGAGCTGGAAATCTTAACTTTCACATTTTTTGATTTTATACATACCTGTTAAAAAAATTCATCCCAACTTAGACCAAGAATAATAAGTTTCATCACAAAGTAAGAGGTCTACGAGAAACTAAGGAGAGCCTTACTCATCACAAAGTTTGATGAAAATACCGTTAATTTTTCCAAGCAAGAGTTACATCAACTGGTAAGTAGCAGCATCTTTAAAAGTCTCACAGTTTCACTACCACTATTCTTGCAGCTGTGAGCATCACAGTAGGAGGCTCTAGATCAGCCCAGCTACCCAGCCACGATATACTGTCAGCGAAAGTTACAGTACATTTACAGAAGCAGAAAGTACATTAATCTCCTAAACATTAATTATACTGACAGAAAGCTTCAGTTAGAAGCAGATTACCAAGTCCAGGCACACTAAATTTTTGTTTGCTGGTTTATAAGTATGCATGTTTGAAAAACATATCTAAGAGAAAAGACAAAAAGCAGTTTCATTTTACCCTTGTTAGTTTTCTGCCCACGTTCTCAGATACTCTTTTCTAGTCTCCAAGACTGACTGTTTCATTTAAGGTTTGTATCAGTTATGGATTAAGCACTCTGTGTCCATGGAAATACACACATCAGGTACAGACAAGTTGTCATTTTATGATGCGCATGCACTGTTGTACCATTTATCAGGAAAATAAAGAGTCCTTAATACAACCATATGATTAATTACAAAAATCAGAGCTTCTGTCCTTCCAACCTTCCTCACTGGACTTCTTACAAGTTTATAAAGGTAAATGATAAAAAATGCATTTATCCTAGGAACTTCTTAATGGAAGTCTATCACTTTCCTGGAATGAATCACAGTCATGAAAATATTAAGAAGAACAACAAAAAAGGAACACAGAAAAACAAGTGTGCTACCTGGTTCTGCAGGATGCGTTTTCTTTTTCTAGAATTAAAAAAAAATGAAAATAAGTATAGACATTATGCTAAAAATCATTAGGGTTCTTAAGCATCAGTAGGCAGCCCAGTAAAACAGGACTCCAAAGATGACTAAAAAGAGATGGTGTGTCTCTTGAGGAAGAAATTGTCTTGGAAGGCAATAGAAGGCAGAGAAATTACAGAACTTGAACAAAGCAGCAGTATGGACGGACCCGATGGTTTCCATCCTGCCACTCTTTTTCTGCGCCTGAGGAACAGCAGTCAGATGTCAAGCAAATTAATGACAACAAAAAAAGCAGTTGGATTTAGGTCTGGTAAAACAAACAGCTAAGATAGGTAGTTATTGAAGAGGATGGACACATCTATCATGGGGAACCACTCCTTCAAGAAACTCCACTGAAAAGCAGCAGATGACTGAAAGCAGGCCCCAGCTGCAAGCACAAACACACTTCAAGAGGTACCAACTAAAAACTGCAACTGGGAATTTATGAACCGAGTTTATATGCTAATATACAGTCTCCTACCACGTTCAGTCTCTGTGACCTCTTGCCAACACACTTGAAAGAAGAAAGCCTGTATAACTTGCGAACGTTCCTGGGTTCAGTGGCGACGGCCAAGCTAAGAGTTGAAAGAAAGGCTGCGAAGCGGTAAGGAAAACAAGACAAATGACAAAAGGGAAGTACAATGATTCAAGTGACAAGAGAAGACAGGCTTAAGAAGGGGCCTGGTACCATGACTTATTTTAAGTAAATATGACTAGGAAATTCAATGAGAACATCAAGTTTCTGAAGTTTTCCCTGTGAAAGAAAATAGAAAAATACCACACTGTCTTATTACTATAAACATTACAGAGAACCATAAAATAGGGAACAGAAGCTGAAATTAAAGCAAAAGAGACCCTTTGTAAGAGTTTATGGTGGTTCTCTAGCAGTTATAAAAAAGTTAATTAAGCTCCAAAAAAGGGCGTCATTAAAGCAATTAAGAATCATTCATTTGGGGACACCAATGCCAATGAGATTCATGGCTTGGAGGTCTTGAAAATGATTTAAGTCTTGGACACAGCCCTGGAGATTTCCATTTATAAAAAAAAGAAACAGCGTACTCTCTGAGTCTTTATTGATGACCCAGGGAGCATGTCAGCATACATGATCTTAGAGAATTATGTCCAAAATATAAACGACAGCCTGGGTATAACACCTGAAGTAAACCAAAATTCTGAACTCTCCTCTTTTTGAGTTTGCAGTTTAACTTTATTCATTTTTCATAGTCCCCATGAAAGCATAACCACTTTGTAGCTCATGAGATGCAAGCGAAGTAATTGGTTTGCCTTTAAGACAGACATTAGAAGCAACCATATGCTATCACCATCCTTGCCTGCTATTTGGGAGAAATCTTAGGACAAGACATTTGTGAAAATATACATGACAGTAACTACATACAGCTGAAGAGGGAATCACATACATTACCCTACCCTGTCTGCATTCTCACAACAAACTTTCAAAAAATTAGCAGCACTTAATGGGTAGAGCTGGAACTCTACTAAACATAAGAAAAGCATGGAACTAAAAGCAGGAACTACACATGAGACAGATTTTAGACCTGATAAGGGTGACACCTCTCTGACTTTTAATAGTGATGCCATTAGCATTTTAAGAAAGATACTCAGGAACGCATAGACACTTTCAAAAGTCTTTGCAACATCAAAGCTAGACAGGTCTTACTTAATGCCTTCAACAGATTTGGACTTGTGATTGTTTTTGTTGCAAATCCAGCCACAGTTGGAGAAGTAGGGTTTTTAAACAAATTACAACACGAATTTTATGTAGCCTGTCATCTTCCCCTCATCCTGCCCTATCCACATAAGACAAGCTGTGCAAGAGACATAGGAGTCCTAAGCCTCCTATCCTGGTTCTGAACCACCACGTGAGATGTGTTAGTTCTCCCTTAGGTATGACCAAGGAACAATGACCCGCATTCAAAACGATAAAGTGACACCCAATCCCATTAAATGATCAGATCAAGGCAGCTCTCGGGTTTTCAGGACACAGTTAGATGCTGAGGTAAAACTTGCCCAAGCAATTTTGCCAGGGAATGATGCCAGGGAACTGCAAGAGTGGTTCTTCAAAGTACCTGAATGACTAGAGGCAGTACGGCGCTTTCATCAGATCTATCGGCAGATCGAGAAGTATGAAAGTGCCAGATGGTTACTGAACACCGAGCCATGCACTCGTTTTGGAGGAGTTTCAAGTCACCTTTGTTTGCTCACTGGCCAACACAACAAGAACTGAATTTACAATATAACCTTGAGAACTAGAATAAGTACAAATTATTAATAATGAGACATTTGCAAACACAGAGGACAAAAAAGAAAAAAAAACATCAAAAATAAAACAGTTGTGCACTCCATAAAAAATAAGGAACAACTGGAAGGAGGAATCAGCTGAGGGAAACAGTCATCGATTTATTGTTTCATTAGGCATGACTGAAATGCAGATGGACGTTACAGACTGTAAAGGCAGATTTTCCTCTGGCCTGAAAGACTCTCCACCCCACACTTCTGCATGCAAGTTTCCAGGTAAAGAATTTTCATCAGCAAATTATGAAAACTCCAAAGTAGCAAGAATTTAGTTTAATCTACATTCATTTGAGGACAGCCACTTGTTCACCCTGCATCCCACCCAGACTATGCAATTCTCTCTTCACAACTCAGTATAACCAGGAAGACTAACTTGGTTCCTCGTAATTCAACTGTAATTGTTTCTCTTCGGATGTTTCACAGCTGGAAGAGGAAAGGATACAGACAGGTGAACTCAGTTTTAGACTTTAAATCAGTTAACAGATGACGTGTTAGTAATAAGAGACATGAAACAGATATATTGCCTGTGACAGGAAATACTAATTCTGCATCTGGTCTTCAAAAAAAACCCCCCACAGTCCACTTTGCTGGAAATAAGAAGATAAGCAAAGCTTTGACTTGGGGTCAGGCCACAGGGTCAAACATACAAAGAGGACATAAATCAGAGATTGCTTCCAAAATTTACTTTCCAAAGCACAAGACAGTGACACCCAAGTGTTTATAAAACACACCAACACTGAAAAAAGCCAGGTACAAGGGCAATATATAGTAGCGTACAGACTCCAGCCAGGCAGAGACTTGCTGCCTGCTGCAGCGGTCAGTCCTACTCCCTGTCACCAGCCAAGCCTGGGGACCCAGCTTGACTCTTTTGGCTCCGACATCCACATTTTGCCTGCATCACACCTACGACAGGGCAGCTCCCTGGGACAGTGTGTAACTGGGAAGTTCCCCAGGACCCCGCACTACTGACCAAGCTGGGGACTCAGGGAGGCTGAGGTTAACACACCTCAGAGTACAGGCACCACAAACACTGCCTAGAAAATAATAATCATGCTTTAATGTAGTTATTAAATATACCTAATACTGGACTACAAAAAACTACAAGCAGTTTAATGCCTCCCTTTGTGACCTGTTTCAATACTTCACTATCATCACTGACAGGAACAGTAAAATCATATCACACTTGCAGGAAGGAGGGTGCTGGGTATAGGATATGAATGATCCAGCTGTAATGAGGCTGCAGAAAGAGTCCTTGCATCAGGCCCTGTGCTGCACAGAGATGGGATGTCTTACCAAAAGTCTTCCTCCCTGGACCACAAGAAGCAGAGCCCACCCTTAGGCCATGGGCTCAGTGCTTAGGACAACCCAGTAGATGGTTACAAAAGCAGGAATTGAGCACAACATGCCAGTTCTTCAAAATCTACCTTCATCACAGGCATTTAATAACAACAACATTCTCGTGCTGCACACCACAATTTTGAGAAGCAGAGAAGGAAACAGCTTCATACACTGATGCAACTCTAGCTCAGAAACGGGCCATTTGAGGTAATTCTGTACAGAAATAAAAAAAAATACATAGGATCCCATAATTGTTTACTTTTGTCCTGGTTCAAGATAGAACAGAACCAATTTTCTTTTCAGTAATTTTACTTTTCAGTTAAGTCTCTTCTAACTAACGGCACTCTGAAGTTAACGGCATATTTTTCAAACCACTGCCTGCTGAGTGATAAGGTCTCATGTTTATAGTTAATACCAAGGAACGGTATGCAGAGAGGCTCTCGCTTATACTTATTCCCGTAACAATCAACGTCAGCTAATTTTGTTACATACCAAGTTGGAAGGTCAGAAGCAGAAAAACGTAGAGGGTTCGCACCTGTAGGGAGGAGCAGACAGGACAGGTGACCCAAAACTGACCAACACGGTATTCCATCCCATCTGCATCATGCTCAGTATAAAAGCTAAGGGATCAAAGGATTCAGGCTCTTTCTTCAATGGCTGGCATCTGAGGAGGACTCAGTTCCTCTGCTTTTGATCCCAATCTGCACACTCCTGAATACAGATCCCACCCATCACTGAGTCCAGACTGGGACTTTCCCAGACCTGCCAGTGACATGATCATCACCCTTGGGAGCTCAATATTGGTTTTGTATGTATTTGTATTTATTTATTTATTTTTGTATTAGTAGTATTATATTTTCTTTTTTGTTTTACTTTCATGTTTCATTAGAGTAGTTTAGTTTCTTTTCAACCCATAAGCCTTTCTCCCTTATTCTCTCTCCCTTCTCTTGTGGGAAGGGAGAGAGGTAAAAGAGAGCATCTGTCATTCACTTAGTGTCCAGTCCAGCCTAAACCATGACAACTTCTCTTTGTTTAAAGCTAGTTATCAAAATCTGGTTATTGTTTAAAAGATTTTAATAAAAATACAAATTATTACTACCCAAAATCTCAGTGCAGTGCTACAGCACTTCCACACCCCAGAGAAAGTGAATCCAGGCAACTGCTCTGCTCCACATAGCGGGAAGCTGGCAAACACAGACAAGGGGCAAGCAGCCAAACCAACTACTAATGCTAAGAGCAGTATAAATCAACAGTTTGAATCAGAAGGTTTTACACTTCCTTTCTGAGGACTTAGCCACTTACTGCTTCTTTTATAAACATTTATCAACCTTGTATCAGGTCGCTATGGGAAGGCATGAAAGCAGCAACAGTTGCAGAATACTTCCATCAGTTTGACCTTGATTTGGGACACTTTTTTTGCCAAATGTCAAACCAGGAGTGGAGCTTAAGAGACTATATTCTCACACTGTTCTGACAGCTCAAACATAAACTTATGACACTTTCCTTATACCTTATAAATAAAAATATCAAGCAAGACGTGAAGCAGTCACATCACATCACTAGATGCAGGATGAAAAGCCACAGACAGATGATAGGGCTTTTCCATGGGTTGCCACATGCATAGTTTTCCTTTGATAACTCTTATCCTCATTTAACAGCACTGAGGTCAGGGAAGAAGGAAAGAGCATAAAATGTTTTTTAAAAAGCTTTCAAAATAGGAATGGAATTCATAAAGTAGACAGTTATTTCACAGCAGCAGTCAGAATGGAAGAGATAGGACACACGGGAGGTCGCAACTTGCCAGTTGCACATCATTGGTCCATAAAGCAACATCTCTTTTCTACCCTGAAGCCAAAGGGCAACTAAGAGCTCACCCTACCCCGTCACTCATTCTGCAACTACCTAGCAATTCTTTTTTTAAATAATAGAGATGGACCACTAACACTTGCACTGCTTAATCTTTGGAATTTCAAATGATCCCACAACTAAGAAAATAATGCTGATCATCTGGGTTACAAAAAGATCTCCAAAAATACTTGCAACATTTTTTTGTATATCAAAATACATATTTTTCACTGAAGGCACTCACGTATTCCTAACAATGCGTATTTTGGTGATTCTACCAGACTAAATGTCACTATGGCATTTTCCCTTGTACAAGTTGATAACACTTGCTGTATCAGATACGCTGATGCTCCTGCAGAAAATTCTGTGCACCTTATCTACATAGATGGGCACCCAAACAAGTATTAAACCCCAAATATTGAATTTGAACATTCTCAATTGTAAGTTCAAATATATGAGGCATCTAAGAAGGTGCTTGTGTAACACACAAAATTAAGTATCAAAAGCACTAAAGACAAAAGGAACAAACTTTAAAATGAAGTCTAACATCTAAAGAGATTTCTACCTTGATCTTTATTGCACTGCTATCATTTCTTCTGCCGCATTTTCATACTGCATAAACAATGCATTCAAGTTTCCAGTTATTATGCTTGTGTGCTAACAAAAAAGGAGATACATTTTCAGAGGTGTGCCTCCTCAGACCCTCCTGAAGGGTTTCGCATGATGCAATTCAAGCAGAATGTTTCAATTTGCTTGCCACAAAAATAGGGAATGATTATTTTACTACACGTCAAAGAAAAAGTAGTATACCAAAAGTCATCATTTGGTCACTAACTATAAAAGTTACAATAAAATACATGGGATGTAAACAGAATTTGATAGGCATACTTAAAACACATTTGACATTTTTCTCTCCTGTGTTTTTTTTGGTTTTGATGATCTTTATAATCTTTGTTCATTTTACATGAAAATAACCTAACTACGCAAGTTAACTTTTTAATCGAGCAAATTTCAAGCTCTTTTCAACATATGAAGAACTGTTGACAACAAACTTTCTTTGTATTGACACTACTTTAGCACTTACACTGCATAGCAATTTATTCGGGATGTTATAATTTGGTTCTGTGTGGGTGTCAACTGACTTGCTTCAAAGTCTGCTTCACATCTACAGTAGTTAATCAAGAAGAGGATGCAATTACATTAGTCACAGGGGCTGACTACAACATATAAGGCTTTTGCACATCTCACTGTGGGAAGTTAGGACCTGCAATTCCACACATTGGAGGACTTCCCCTGAAAGCGATAAATATAATATTTCTTGTCTTTTGCCAGCACAAAACCAAGTTTTGTGAGGCAGACAGGTATCATTGGCAGGTCCTGGATCAGCAGACGAGCAGGCTTTCTGCTCTCCTCCCACATCCACAAGATCTTGGGCAGGAACAGCATTAAAGGAAAGCATCAATATACGAATGCTGAACACGAACTTTTTAACTTAAAATGACCTTTTATCCCTCGAGTTTGCACTCCTTGATGCAGTGCTAGACATGAAAATACAGACTAGTTTTCTAAGCCTTCACATTTGAAGGAAGTACTCCAGAAACAACTTCAAGATGCCAACACAGATGGCATCTAACTTACTTAATGTAATTTTTTTGTGAAGTACAACAGCCATAGCTTATGAACAGCATATTTCAGAGAAGCCTCTTATCTTGATTTACAGAACTTGCAAATTGATGGAAAATTCATTACATACCCTGTGTAAGTTGTTCCACGATTAATTATCCTAATTTAACTACCTTTGCTTTTGGTTCTAGGGTGACACGGAAGCTTAAGGGAAAATTACAGGCTTCGTAACAACTGTTTTCCCTGAGTTTGTTTAAACTCCTAATACAGTAGATTATCTGAAAGAGCCAAGAATTTCCCTATTCTTCCAGTTTACATATTTAACAGCACTTTTCCCAATTTTTTCAGTTTACATATTTAACACCAGGCCAAGGTGCTGGCACTGCAGAGCTAAACATGTGGGGAAGTGACTGCTGAGGAAGAGCAATAGGAAAGCCAGACGAGGCAAAGGGAGAGATTTCATGTTTTAGTATCTCCTAATGAATTAAAACAAGAATTGGCAAGCTTTCAAATATATTTATTTCACTGACTTGGATGTTTTCACATAAGAAAAAAAAAATTTGGTCCTGTGGCCAGAGCTTGTTTTAGCAACACCACAAGCCCTGGTTTTGGGTGGAATTTGGTTTTCTTTTCTCTAGGGAGTTAGTGGACTTTCAGGGGACCTCTCAGATTGCACTCCGGAGAGCGAGTTCCCATAAACAGCCACAAAGATCATGAGAGGGCTGGAGCACCTCTCCTACCAAGACAGGCTAAGAGAGTTGGGGTTGTTCAGCCTGGAAAAGAGAAGATTCCAGAGAGACCTTACAGCAGCCTTCCAGTGCCTAGAGAGGGCCAACAAGAAAGCTGGAGAGGGGCTTTTTACAAGGGAATGTAGTGATAGGATGAAGCGTAATGGCTTCAAACTAGAAGAGGGTAGATTTAGATTAGATATCAGGAAGAAGTTTTTCACTCTGAGTGGTGAGATGCTGGAACAGGTTGCCCAGAGAAGCCGTGGATGCCCCATCCCTGGAAGTGTTCAAGGCCAGGCTGGATGGGGCTTTGAGCAGCCTGGTCTAGTGGGAGGTGTCCCTGCCCATGGCAGGGGGCTGGAACTAGGTTATCTTTAACATCCCTTCCAACACAAACCATTCTATGATTCTATGAATGTGATCACCTGCAGTCAGGAGGCCAAGGCAGCACTGGAAGGCTACAGCCATGGCATGGGGCCTAGGCTGGACAGTGGGCAGGCATGGGGGCTGGGGCGGGGGGGGGGGAACTCCGAGGGTCCCCAGCCCCAGGGATGGCCCCACACTGAGAAACAGAAGAAGAGCACATCCCTGTGAGCTTTTATGGTGGGGATCAAGAACGCATGGGGGGAGGTGAGCATTTTAATGCCCTCACAGAAAGGGAGATGCTCCCATCAATGTTTGAGGGTGGCAGGTTCCTCCCTCACCAGTGCATCCCCAGTCAGGAAGCTTTCTAGCCATGGAGGATAATTTTTGTTGAATAAAGCCTTAAGTTATTAATAAGAATGAAATCTCTTGACCTAGATTTTCTCCTAGCTTAAAAAAAAAAAATCCATATACACACACACCACAGCCTCCCCCTACAAACACTAACTTATTATACTCATCATACACCACAGCACTTCAAAACAGATATTTCACAATGAAAACGAAAAAAAAAAAAGGTTTTCTTGCCCCTCCCTTACCCAGCTTTGTGTAAGAACATGAATACAGATGATGTTTGATTAAAACAGAAACCTGAACCCCAGGCTGAACGTATTTACTTTTCAAAAGCATTTTACAATTGATTTTCTTCTTGCCTGCTGTGATAATTGATGAAAACTACACAGGGATTAAAATGAGCACAGGTGTGTGTCTACACAGTTCAAAGATATTTGATCCCAAATGAAAATAATAAAAAAAAAGCTTGAGTATTTTTAGGAATGGATTTAACACAGCCTAACCAAATAAGCCTAGATTAAAAGTAGGATTTTACAGTCCAGACTTCATCTTACTGAAATTTGAAACTCATTTCATAATGTATCAGAAATTTTTGCAAGCGATACCTGATTTAAACTGGTATTAACAGCTCTCCATATCATAGGTGTCAGAGTGGATCCAGAGGAAAAATAAGGCCACTAAAAGCAGTAAAGAGCACTAAAATACAAACAGGCATGTGTAACAACAGACAGTTGGCATTAAATCAACATTATTTTTAAATTTGTGAGAAGTAAAAGGAAAGTCCGTGAACTGAGAATATTTTACTGCCAATATACAAGTCCGCACAAAACCCGTGCTTATTTTCTTTGCCAAATTTATACTGCTACAGCTGGATCACAACTTCCTTGCACTCGAGAGGTCAGGAACTGTTTGAAAAGAAATGCATGATACAGCTGATCTTTGTGCCAACTAATCATACCTAATGCAAAAAATGTGATTTCCCCATTTTTCTGTCGCAGCCTCCTTCAGCAAGTAACTAGCATGTTGCTAATCCCAAATTTGTTGCACTACTTTGTTAAACAGATTTAAAAGACAAATACACACAAATCACACAGGATAAAGAATTTATTCTGTGCTCAAGGCTTACTGCTGTGCTTCTACAAGAATCAAAAAACACAGCACTCAATTGTATAGAAAACAAATTAATTTGTCCCAAAGGCATGCCAACAGAAGACTCTACACTTACACAGGCCTTTTTATACAGCAGCTATTTTCTTGCCTAAACTATCTAAAACACTGCTCCTACAGTAATGCATATTCAATCTTTTTGAAACAGAATCCAGTATATTTTTAGGCCTCTCAATAATAACAGTAGGAGATTACAAATAGATGGATCAGAGACAGAAGAATTCCCTTCCCTCCCCTTCCCCATACAGGGGGGCTGCTCATGGCCCCCCTCAATGTGGGACACGAGGTAATTAGCAGTACCTCCAAACTAGCTTAATTTTCATTTAAGCATCTTTTTGATTAGTGAGAATGAGGGAATCCAGGCAATCATTTTGCAGAAACACATCACTGAAACTGCCAACATCTGAAATTTTCCAAACAGCCCTGTAACTACACTTACCTCCATGCATTTTCATGTGTGTCTTACCACAGACTTATATTTTTGTAGCATCCACTACAGTGGGTACTATTACAAATCTAAATTAACTGCATCTCTATGCAAAACTATCTTATTAACCTAGAGCTTTTGAAACCCCTGAAGCTTTGACTTTAGATTTTTTAGATTTTCACACCAACCCTCCGAAGTCTCACCAGGGCATCAAGCCCAATCTTTCAATAGACTGGTAAAGAAACTGAAATTAAGATATGACAACCTGGCAAAAAATTAACACACCACAAACATGCTTCTAATATCTTTTTCTTTAAGCAGAAAACCATCATTTGCCATTACTACACAATTAAAAAACATTTATTTTAAATTTCTTAGAACACCAAGAAACTGTTTTAATTAATGATGACAGATGATTTAAAGAGCTCCCTAAATACAAAAATTTTGAAGCTAAACAAAAGGAACTGTAATGAGAAAACAGTCTTTTACCAACTTCTTGATCAATTAAACATATTGGTGAACAAGTTTAATTGTATGTTTTCATCTGGGCCAATATTAACCATAGATGAAGTTCAATTTGTGCACAACCACATTTAAAACTGCAGGGATCATAAGAAGTACAAAAAACAAGACCATCAAAAAAGTTATCAAATGATTCTTCACATTTCACAAAGTTCTGAAGGTCAGTTCAAGCCCTGGGGAAGACAGAACCTGTGGGTTTTTTATTATAGGATATCATTCTGTACATAAGAAACCGTATATATTTACAGTAGAGTTAAAAATTAACAAAAAGTAGACTAGGGCATTCATTGAAAACACGTTAAGACTTCAGATCCTAAATAATTCAGATACTTTGAAATAACCTAAATCTAAAATTGCAATCATTTTGTTTTAATTAACAGATAACCAATTCCTTTTACTGCAAGAATTTGCATAGCACATGGCTAATTACTACCCTGTGAAGAGTCTGGGAGAAAAAAAAAAAGGCAGCTAAATCTTAACATAGTTCATCAATACAATATAAATCTAAGTACCATTGTTAGTGCCTTTTTTCATTTTTTTGAGAACAAGTATAGATAAAAGCATGCTCTTTAACACACAGGCAACTAAACAGGAATAAGACTGTCAAGTGAATCCGCACAGGAAACCCAGGATTAGGGCTGAAACTCTATTCTAATCCTTCTGTCCACAGAGGGAGCAGTCTCCAGGCAGCATGTGGTCTGGGCATGCACCTGCAATACACAGGCAAGACTTAAAATACTTACAAAAAGATCAAGCTTTGTCTGAGAAAAGTTTCTTGTTGGCTTAGGAAGCAGTGTATCCGCCTCCTTCAAAAACAAACAGCAATCACACACATCAGCTTGTCAGTGATTCTGCCAGAATGATACCTGTATGCGACACATGTACACTCAACCCATCATTTCTGGGAATGGACTTGACAGTGAGAAAAAAGCTCAAGAAAGCAGAAAAAAACCCTCTTGTTGCAAATATACCTAACAATTCAAGTTGACGCAGTCATACCAAACCACTACTCTGTGAACTTTGCATTACCTTTCTGTGAATTCCCAGATTGACTGATGAAGTCTAAGCACTTGGTAAAGATTGTCACAAACTGAGGAAGAATCCTTCAAACACAATAGAATTCCCTTAACAATGAAATAATCTTAGAAGATAGTATCTTTTATCTGGTTCTGCAAAATGACTAGTAGAAGAGCAAGGTTCATGTTTAAATACCATCTTCTTTTGCCTCACACAATCTTTTCTGATACTTTTATACTACGACATGAAGCAAAGTCACATTAGGTGCTACAGCAGAAAGCTTCCAGCTGGGCTGGGGACCTCAGGAGTTCCTGCTATCTCTAACTGGGAGCTCTGCTGGTGCACCTGGGAGCTAAATGAATGTCAGCCATTTAGAAGTCTGTGGACCCATTTTGTTTCATGGAAAGATTGGTCCACTTTTTAAAAGTGCGTGGGGAGGGGTTTCTAAATCCTGTGATTATAGGTTTGGCATAGAGTGCAATAAAAATGGAGAACCACAGAGAACGATATGCTTTCCAATGCAGCAGCTTTGAGAAGTCTCCATTTTTCCATTGAGACTGAAACTACTGCTGTCAGTCCTAAGCCATTTTGTCATAAAAGTCTAAATACCAAAGCAGCAAGAGACTTTTTGCTTACATTTGGTGCTGCTTCTCTTAAAGCAGAGTGGAATTTAATTTAGCGAGGTTTATCCATGCACCGGGTTCAACTCGTACCCCATTTATAGCCAACACTGACAATAATAAAACCACAATTTAAAATGGGGAAGTGGAAATGTTTGCAGGCTATTTTCTGACCCTTCCCCCTCAAGCATACATGACAAGCCAACTGACATCAGAACTGGCTTAATACCACTTCAGGCAAGAAAAGTACCTAGTGGTAGAATATGAAGAGCCAGCTGCAGTCCACCAACAGATGCATCACAGAGCAACGGAGAACTAACTTACTTGTTTCCATACACCATACACATGCTTGTTTGTTCAAAATGAAGCTACAGGATCACCTTACCAAGTATAAAATAATAATGAACACCATAAAATTCTTTGTAAGCAGTCAGACATCAGCTGCCATATTTGAGCTTTGAAGAAACTGTCACAGGCGAGTTAACAAGCTCCTAAAACCTGGCACTCACTGAGCTGATACTACAAGATATTTGCAGAAATGAAATAGCACTTCAGCTTCCAAACTGAAGACTTTTACATAATTAAGATATGTAAATAGGCATAAACAAAAATAAAGCCAAAAAACATCTGTAAGAGACTATATCTGCAACCATTTTCCTACTTACAAAGCCACATCCTTGATTTCAACTTAGTAAGAGGAAAGGCTCAGATAGTTATTTTGTATCTGCTAATTTCTGAATATTATTACAGTATGTTGTTACTGACAATCAAGTACTAATACGAATGGCTATTTAGAAGTTCATGGTCATCATATAACTTACCCTTTTAAGTAGTTTACTGTATTAAATGCTAAACAGCTTTATCCTGCATTAAATTGAGCCAAAAATGCAACAGAGCATCTTCACTGCTATTCTCAGTTTTCCCTTTGAAAAGCAAACTCATTTTGTTCTATAAAGAGAATAAAGTCTCTAAAAGAAGACTAAATTCTTTCTTTCTCAAAGGCAAGCTCTGAAGAGATTGCATAAAAAAAAGATTTTATTCTTGGCTCAAATACGAACATTTGGGAATCGCTACTTTTCAGCAAGGACTCACCCACTTAAAGGCAGAAGAATCTATTTTGAAAAGCAGTGTGAAATTTCAGGAAAAAAAAAAACCCACACGTATTTTGCACTTCCCAGCTTTTGGTAGTTCTCCAGATAAGACAAAAATCTCAAAATAACCTCTTCCCCATATAACTGATTTCTCATAGATGTTGCCAAGTTACCTTATACCACCAGCAAGAACTTCTACAAGAAGTAACTACTTCCAGACAAAGCAACTCAGAGCAGAGACAGTAAGTGAAAAGTAAAAGCATTTGAGGCATTTTAGGAGAGATACCCGAGAGAAGGACCTGGGGAATGGATCTCACCAGGCACTCACCTCACCCTGCCTTGTCACCAGTCTGTTCAGTGCCCTTCAGAAGATACAGGGGAGCAACACCATAGCTCAGGACTTATGGACAACCTCTCCAAAGCCCAGGGCAGGAGATGAGTTTGAGCCCAGCCCCGCCGCTAAGGACTATGCTAAGGACTAACGGTCCTCAGAGGAGCAACGCTTCTTTGGATGCAGACCATGTACTGTAGTTGTTTCCCTGGATTCAGTTCAAACCAGCTGCAAAAAGGGAAAGCTCATCTAGAAGATTAGATCAGGTCCCTACAGAAACATTTAGGGCTTTCAAACAAAGAGTATTATTTGTACGTGCACACATGTGGACACCATCATGTTACAGCAAAAATACCAAGGGATGGGGAGGAGGATTCAATCTTTTTTCTCCAAGATGAGTCAAGACTACCTGCAGACATTCACATAACGTTTCATGAATGTTGAGAAATGCTGCAGGTCCCACGGTCAGTGGTGCAAATCATAAGCCAGAGCTCTCCTATCAACTCCTTTTCCCCATCTCATGCGTGCGCATTTTCCTGGGAACAGTTTTTTGTATTCTCACAGTGTTTTATGTGAAGGGATTGCTACTTTCTATCTATGATGCAAAACCTTGACTGTGACCTACAAGTGCTCTGCACGGTTGGGCTCCTGGCACATCAGCCCTTGAAGCAGGCTGTGGCTCTCCTGTTGAGCATCCCTCACAAAACCAGAGGCAGGAAACACCAAAGGATCCTGGAGGGATGGCTAAGCAGACCGTATGGTCCAGCCCAGAGGCCAGCCATACCCCGATCCCCGGGGAGAGGCAGGCCAGGCCACGTACTGTGGGCTACTGCAGGAAGCCCGGACCTGGGGCACAGCAGGGAGCCACAGCGCTTTCCAGGGGCTGCCTCTTCTCAAGAGCATCGGCAGGCATGGCCATGAGGCGCAACCCGCTGCAAGGACAAGGCCAACGCACACGTCCTGCCATCAAGACCTTACGGAGGACTGCGGAAAGACTCTGCCCTGAGTGAGCACTCTGCCTCTTGCCTCACTGCAGACGTGTCTCCACAAGCTGCTTTTACAGCAGGGATGGAAAAGAAAAAACCCAGCAAAACAGCATCAGATGGTGGCTATTTTGACAACTGCACTCCTTTCACAAATGACAGTCTCCAGCTGCAATAACCGCACTGGGCGCTAGCTCATCTTTCCCCCCCCCCCCCTTTTTTTATTTAAATACTCACACCCTGGAATGTATATAGGAATAAATTAAAGCACTTTTATTATATAGGTCAAGTCCTGACCTGTTCATCTACATACATTAGCATAAAGGTAAAAGTATTACAGACATCAAAAATGAAGCATTAATGGTTAGTTTAAATACATGTCCTAGAGATTGTTAGAAGGAAAAGAATTCTAAATGAAACAAAAAAATTAAGATAACAAAAGTAATAACTGAGAAAGTGAGGCACTACTTAAATTGAATCTTTTCCCCAAGAGGATTTTCCCTTGTGACTAGTTAGTTACATTTTACGAGCAGACAACATAATAAATGAGACATCTTCATTTTACATCACTGTACATTTCATACATATTCAGGATGAAGACTAACTATATAATTCAAGATAATTGAGATCAGTTTTGAAATATGCTTTAAACTTTCTGAAAGCGCTGTACACAGGTTTCCATGTAGAACACATCCCTTTTCTTCCCAAATCAGAAAAGAACTGGTTAAAACAAAAACCATCGTGTAATTGAGAACAATTAAGCAGGTATGATCTGTAGTTTCTCAGCAGGGGAAAGAAGTTCTCCTACGCTTCAAGCTGCCAAAGGCTGTGAAGTTGTGATCAAAGATATGATAATATTAAAAAAAGACAGACGCTGGACAGCAACCCAATGGCACACTCCCTGCTTTCTCAGGAGCCTCCAGAGGTACAAAGCCCATACTCCAGCACTGTAATTGCCTCCTCCATATCCTTACCCACCCATGCCTCTTCCTTATCCTTAGAGAACGCTCACTAGAAGTGCCAGTGAAGTTTGTAGGGCAGCGACCACAGTATTTCTTACATTCTCATTTATACTTTGGTTAATTGTCATGCCAATGAGCTAGTTGATCACGGATAGTAACTCTAAGAGCTGTTTGACTTGATGAACAAGATAAACGGAACGAAAGTGAGGTATATCTCATTGTTAGAGACCGCAATCTTTGCAAGTACAAAAAAAAAGTAAGTTCTGACATTGACTTTAGAAAAATCACAGCCTAGGAAGATCTACACAACTCTGTGTTACTCTGCAAAACAGCTTCAAATAAAGAAAAAAAGTTGCATCCACATGGCTATTCTACAGAGGAACAAGAGGATATTTTCTCCATTCCAACATAACACTTATTCTATTAACACTTAAAGTGAATTTTAAAAGTTTGGCATTCTACATATTGCCTAATAAGAAGGAAAAGGTATTAAGGAAACAATGGTGAATCCACTATTGCAACTCCAGAATTGTAATGTAAAAAGCACTAAGTGCAGAACTATTTTGTTGCTTCTCTCAGATCAGTATATTATGGTACCAAATTACACTTCACCAAAGGAGGACTTCACAGGGATTGCTAGCACTCCAGTCTGGTTCAACGTCGAAAACAGCTGACTTCATTTTCAAATATTAGATGACTTTCACAATTTGCACAAAGTTGAATGAAGTATTCCATGAAAGCAAGTCACACTGATTAAGGAACAGGTTTTGTTTCTCGTTAGAAATTCAGCTTTAAATTAGTGGAAGTTCTAAGCATGGGAAAGACATAGCAGAAAGACTGGAACCTCGCAGCAGCCAACTTTGCATTAGACAGTATCTGTATCACAACTGCCATAATACAAACTGTCTTCTTGCCTTCCTGTCTGACTCACACTGCAATTCCTTCAGGCTTAAACCACAGCAACGGGTGACATGCTACCAGCCTGCAGCACTGCAATACTAACCACGTCCACTCCTAGGCCACAGCACAATTATTAGGTGCAATACTGCCAGGGCTTTTCTGATACCAGTCTTTGTCCCTCCAGTCTCCACATTGTCCCACCTCAGCTGCAACACCTACAGGAAACAGAGTTTTCACGGAAAATGTTTTGGCCATGCAGCAAAACGGGAATGAAGGATACTGGGAGAGTGAGCATGGGGTCTATAGGGTGGGCAGCTCTTCCACTCTACAGCTTCACCGACTCCCTCTGACTAAAATATATAATATCATCCTGATGTTCAGCAGTAAAGAAAGCTTACCACCATTAGTAGGATTTGATTAGCACTGACCATAATGATAGCACAGGAGGCAAATATGCCTCTCCACTCTCCGGCTGAGCAGTGCAGCCCATATGATGCAGTAGGAGATGGAGTGCTAGGATCCGATTTCATACTGGAGCACAGCACCTTATAAAAAGCCTTTTCAGCAACAGTCATCCAGAAGTAATATGGAAATCAAATTAGTTGATTGCAACAATCTAAACAGCATCATTTGATACCTTCACAGCAGCTCTTGGATAATGAGAGTTTAGAAGGAGAAATCCTATCTTTTATTAAACCAAACATAGCTGGAGGACAGGGCCTCTCCCTACAGCTTTTGCCTATTCCATTTTAGGCCAAGTAATGAAAACATTAATGCTGCTTAGCCAGCAAAGCACAAGTTAATTCAGCTTCTATCTCCCCAAAGCCTATAATTCTCTGGTCTAGTCTTCATGAAGAGCACTTTAAAAATGTTTCAAATATAACGTGAACAGCCATATAATCATCACTGTACATGCTCCTTTATGGGTGGTAAGGACGCTACTCCAGAACGCAATGCAGAGTGCACCTCCCGGGCACCAGAAGGATGAGCAGATGTACCTATAAGGTTAAGGTATAAAAAGTCCAAGAAGCGACATGTGGGTTCACCATCATGCTATGTACAGCTCATTCATGACGACACAGCTGTTTCATAGAATCACAGACTATTTCAAGTTGGAAGGGACCCATAAAGATCATCAACTCCAACTCCCTGCACCTCACAGGACTACCCAAAACTAAACCATGGCAAAGGGCATCGTCCAGATGCTCCTTGAACTCTAACAGGCTTGGTGCTGTGACCACTTCCCTGGGGAGCCTGTTCCAGTGACCGAGCACCCTCTCAGTGAAGAGCCTTTTCCTAATGCCCAGCCTGAACTTCCCCTGACGCAGTTTTATACCATTTTGTGTTCTATTGCTGGTCACCAGAGAGAGGAGATCAGCACCTCCTCCTTCACTGCCTCCCCTTGAGGAAATTGTAGGCCATCATGAGGTCACCCCTCAGCCTTCTCTTCTCCAAGCTAACAAAACCAAGTGACCTCAGCTGTTCCTCATAAGTCATGAGTGCAGAGTATCAAAATTACAGCGAATGTACAGGTTGTGAACACACCAAAGCCCAGCACATACTGTAAACATTCATGCAAGCATGGGCTTCAGGGACAGAGGCAACACAGAGTACAAACAGAGGAAGCATCAAGCAAAGTCCAACAGCTGCCTGAGACCTGATGAGATGCTATATGAGGTGCCACTGGATCCCAAGGAGGCCACAATACTCTAAATTCTCCATATAATGCTTACAAAGGTGTCCTCTAGGACAGTCCTATACCACTGTTTTAGTCCAGTGTCTGTTTTCCTGCTCTACAGAAAATAAGCCCTTACCTCCTGGTGTTAAGGGAGGACTTATTTTTTCATTCATATTCAGCATTTACTTCGACAGTTTTCCTTCATCCTTGATCCCCCCAGCCCACATAATAACATAGGCGATTCCAAATAGTAGGCCACTGTCTTGATTTTGCATTTTTACTACATTTGGGAGAAAGTATGCTGCAAGAATTTTGTTCTATCTCATCGGCACTCCTGTTCTTTAATATAATTTCTGGATACAGCTCACGCAGACAAATTAGCAGGGTGATATTTCACATAGTTCTTGGTCTTTATGGTTCATTCTCTCACTTAGCTCGTGTTTGCTGTGAGTTGCCATATTCCTAGATCAGGAGAGGGTAATTCACACATCTGCTTACTGTAACAAAAATCAGAAAGGCCAGAAGGGAGCAGATGATTTTCTCATCTTAAAGAGCTTTGAAATATCTCATTTAAGTTCCGCTCCCAACACTGACAGTCCAAAGAACCTCCAAGAAAGGTATGCAGCAAGTTTTTATCTCAAATGCTACTAATTTTACATTTGCTGAGTGAAAACCATATGTCTATTTGTGTGCATTTCTGCAATTGCACTTTTTCATTCATTAAGATGAGAAATTACTTCTTTTATGCAATCTGCTACTATTCAGATAGCAAAACATTGTGATGTCTGGTAGCAAGCTTGCTGTTTTTGGCTTTAGGAGGTTTGGGGTTTTTTTCCCCCCGCCTCTTCCTGTGAGAGGAAAGCTTTTCCCAAAGGATTTAAGCGATTTCATAAAACAAATGTAAAAACAAAGACACTTTTGTTCAAGGACTGAAGGTTTTGTTTTAAGGGGGATGGAGAGGGAAGGAAGAGAGAAATGACACTGATCATCTTTCAATTAAACAGGAAAAAAAAGACGATATCTCATTCTTAAAATAGAAACTTTGTGATAGCACAAACTTACTATAATAAAAGGGTCCCCAGAAAAAAAAATCAAGTTAAGATTTTTCTTTTCTTAAATATACAAGTTTTTTTTATTATAGTCACAAGTGAAGACCTCAAACTATTAAAGCAAAGATCAGAGGAGAACAACATTTTCTCTCCCCAAACATTTATACAAACGCATTGCAGAAATCTCAAATGTTGCAGAATTTAGATTCTAGTTTCCAATTAGCAGATATTAATTAATGGAATTAACTGACTTATGGGCAAGTCCCTACATATTGCATCAAGTTTTATTATGTAAAAAAGAAGTCCGACAGCCCCAAGTGATCTTCAGTGAGAAAATAACATCTATCCAAATGGAGCAAAAGCAATCCATGAAGTCCCATTCACACTGCCTACCATTTAAATTCATTCAGCATCATCACTCACTGCAATTATCATTCAACAGCCAAAACTAACACACTGGGAGAACTCAATAGCAATATACTTCAGTAATATCATAGCTCAGAAAGGCAAAACAACACAGACAATAAGAATCTCACAATTAAATACAACATGCAAGTGAAATCTATCACATTTTAACTACTTGTACTTACATGACTGATTTACAAACGTTAGTATTAAATTCAATTTTTTCTAAATGTAGTCTTGAAGTACATGCATGCATGGGAAGTGACAAGATTTCTTTTAATTAAGAGATTAAAAAACAGGTCTAATACCATTGGGGGTAGACAGGAGGAGAAATAACATTCTGTCAAATACGTCACAGCAACATTACTTTTTATGTATATAAAATAAAGAACAAATAAAGCGTATATTATCATCATCTTCTCAAAAGTGCTCTACCCAACCATTACTTAAATGATTCTCTTCTATCCTAGTTTGGGCTGCACATATATATATGCACATATACACACAAGAAACAGTTTCATTTCTAATGGCCCCCTGACCTCCCAAATGGCAACATGCACAGATTAACTCCTCAAACAGAGAAAGACAACGTACAAAGGTCATTACAACTCCAAAGGTCTGGGTCCACTCATGAATTTGGGTAGTTATTTAAAACATACTTGTCTAATACTGTGTAGAGGTATTGGACAAAGAGGAAGACACTGCTACCAATGGTTCTTTCACAACAGAAGGACACTCCTTCAGCTCCTGTTTGCACAAAAAACCACCATGTGGAAACCTGAAAGTTAAACCACTGGAAAGCTGCAGAACGACGTTTCTTTCCCCATTCTTCTGCCCACAACTCTTCTCCTTTGCTTTGTTTTTTAACTATGCAAGACACCATGTGATTTACAAATGCTCAAATCTAAAAGGTTCTCCTTCAGTTTGGTCTAAGGTTCTGCTTTGTTCCTTCCCCGCTGTAACCCCTCCTCATTCAAAAAGTGCTTTTCTAAACAGTGCAACCCCAACCAGCTAATAGATATCCCACTGTTACAGCAATGAATAAAACATGAGATTTCCAATTTAATTTGGACACAAGGTAATGTGCATACTCAGTTCATGTGTAATATGTAAACTTTTCTCTTCCTTTCCACGTTAACCAGATTGTCCACTCACAATCTTTCCGTAATTCTCATTTTCTCAGTCACATTTTCTCCCCTGTATTCTTTCACATGTGCATGTTCCAAGTTTTACCTCCGTCTCCTATACCACTTGCTCCTTGCTGCAACCCATTTCTCTGCTTCCCAGTCTGACCATGCTCACCATGAACCCACAGTTCACTGACCTGTTAACAAGGAGGAGGATATTCCTTTCCACGTGTTTGGGCTACAGACAATACTGGATGCTGCTGTTATCTTCCCTGTCCAATAAAGTCTTAAAACATTTCCTCCCATCTCTTAATGCAGACTTTTCCAAGACCTCAAACTGTAACAGGAAATTATTGGAGTGATTTTGTTTTTAAAGAACACAGCAAAGCATCAGGAGACAAGTGCTCTGCTCTACCATTTGCTAGAGACTGTTTGAATTTAGGTTGAATCCCTCCTTTGTAAATCTGAAATAACTTTTCTACCTCATGCATTAATATTTGGAACTTGAAGGCTGTCAAGCGAAAGACACTATAAAAATGCAAAGCATAGCCCTAGTCTCATCTTTTTTTAATGATAAACCCAACAAAAGAGCAATAGGAGCAAATGAAAAATCACAATAAGTGAATAACCTAATAATACATGCTAAAACCTACCAAGACAATAAATTCAATTTTCCCTGGGATTGTTAAATTATTCTTTTGATGGCTCAACACAATCTCTTCACGTTTATTTCCTATGGGGGATGCTGACACATTGAGCTCATTACACAGCTCCTCTTTAAAGAAAACACACACATGCATTTAAAGCAAACACCTAAAATTTAACAGTTCTGAGTTTTAATAAACTATGCCGGAAAGGAGCTTGCAACTGGATTATTTCTAAGGAAGCAAGACACCTGCCTTATAAATTCAAAACAAACAGACATAAAGCAATGTCAAGACACTGATCTTGCTTTGATGTACAAAACACACTCAAAGCATCTTACTTTTTTAATGATTCTTCTCAAGATGCATCCACACAGATGACATACATTCTCCCTTTTTTGAAGGGTCATCTCAAAAACTTCCAGAAGTTTGACTGGGCATACAAAGCCCAACTACAGGACAGCTTATAAATGGACAGAACCTGATGCTATAGCAGAGATCAAATTAAGTCAACGTGGTGGAGCCTTCAAACCACATACACCATCATTACGCTTTCCATGAGGCACGTGCCTCTTCAGTGTGTACCAAACAAGCCTTCAACAGAGTTGCTAGAGGAAGTGTCTGAACCTGTATCTCATACCTCAATTTGTTCCCAGTGGTTACGTTGTGTTGGCCTTTGTATAGTTCAGCACCAGCGCCTAGGTCAGGTGCTACACCTGCAAAATGAAGCCATAGATGAGCACACATCCTCCTGGCTGGGAGCCCCCACCCTGGGTCTTCAGCAGTCCTGCACTCCACCTACTGCGCAAGGCTCTGCTCGAGTCCCTTCTCGGGTGAAGCCTCCCTATTCCCATTCCCAGGAGCACGGTCATCAAACAAGAAGATGCAGCCAGTGCCACGGAGCACTCCCAAGACCAGAGAGCATGAAATCAGGCAGAAGATAGATACCAGCACACACTCAACAGGAAAGCATAAACCTTTTATTTATTTATGGGTTCAAGTTAGCCATCCTGACCTCCAGCCTGTACATCCATTTAAGCTTTTTCTGTCCCACGCATATTAATTTGTGGTTATCTTTAATATTTCATGAGTTATATTTGATTCCACTCCATTATACACTAAAAGAGAAGAAAAAGCAGCAGCTAGTAATGCCATAGACAGGGGTCTTACTTGTTATAAATTCCATTCATCTTCAAGTGACTGGACAACACATACTCCCCAAAAATAAGTATTTCTGCTCATCACACCTATTTCACAGAAGTGTTTTCTGTTTCTGTTGATTAGCAGAGAAGATCGAAGCATAAAAGTTACGGTAGCCTGAGTTACTCAAACTGCCCATTTCCTTAATAGTCACATGCAAATTTAAACACAAACTGGGGCTTAAGAGAAGTACAGCTGGGAGGGCACCCAAAATCGGACAGTTAGGAAACTCATTTGGATCTCCCATGTACAACATTCTAACATTCATTCAATAAGTCATCAAATCATCCTCTTGTATGTCAAGTTTTTAATCCAAAATTACAGATGAGCCTTCAGTTTATGACCCTTCCTCTTCTCCAAGAATTTGCCCGAGGGAATTTATAAGCAGCTGCTATCTCCCCCTCCGCCGTTACTAACCTACAAAAGCCAGTGTAGTGTAAGTTTTGGTCTCTGGTCAAACTCCAGACTGTTCACGCCCCATCATCCTTGTAGCCTGGATGTCCCTGTACACTTTCCACTAGAATTTAATATTTTCTGCATGCAAGTGACCAGAACTATGTACAATATTTGACATGAAGTCTCCCTAACACCTTGCATAATAACTTGTCTATCTCCACTGGAGAGCTCTCACTGAGGATCACATTTGCTTTCATTTTATGCCTACCATCAAATAGTCATCTCAATCTGACTATGGCATTCACGTCTTTTCCTCCAGGCCTGCTTTAAGGGATGACCTGCCAACTGATAGCAGATGTGGTGTTAATAATCACTCAGTAGATAACTTCACTTTTAGAGCTATTTAACTTCCTCTCATTCCTATTGCTTCAGTCATCACAGACATTCAGTTCTTCCTGTGCAATAATCCAACTCCGCTCGTTGCTGACTAGCTTTCCTAACTTTGCCTCATCAGCAATCGTCCTTTGCATATAGTTATCTCAGCCACTACAGTGAAGTAAAGAGACCAGCCCCGATCCAGAGCAATAATTCCTTTATTCATGCAGATAGAGTCACAATTCCTTCTTCAGGTTGCTCTTCCAAGCCACCTCACCATTCTTTAGCCAAGCCCCATACTTCCAATTTAATCACTTTCGGTGTCACGCCATGGTGTGCATACTTCGAACTGAAGCCTTCTGCTCCTTTTGTCTAGGACACTCAGTATTTAACCAGTAATAATATGACTTTAGTCTTCCATGACCTAATTGTGGCAAATCCATGATGCATTTTATCCTGTTTTCCACTCATCTTTATATACTTAATTACTTTTTCCATTCCAAATTTGTTCTAAATCCTTGAATACTATTAAGACCAGAGTAAAACGTGTGAAGATTTCATTCTCTTCTCCTTTTAAAATAAATAAAAATATACTACTTATGCTATAGTGCCATCACAACTGCTACATTCAATTTGACAGGTAACAACCAATCTTGTTTTTTAAACCTGGCTCCGGTGTCCTGCACCGACTCTTTCAGACCCCAAAGCAGAGGCCATTTGCTTCCTTAGTTTGACTGTGTTAAATCTGGAAGCAGGCATGAGACGTTTATTCTGATCATTTCTGTTTGACACCCTGTCTTTCTCCCATGTTCAAATCCTCATCCCTATCTAAAACTGTTTATAACTGCTAATTTTGGAGAGATTAGACATATTTTTCAACTATAGTCTGACCCTCACAATATCATAGCCAACTTCCCCTCCTCTTTTTATTTTTTTTTTTCTTCTTCATCTTAAATTTCTTCATGCTCCAACTTTTGGCAATTCACATGCTATCCCTGCAGTTTCTGCTATCCGATGATCAATCCCCTCCTTCATTCCTTACAGGTTTTCCGGTAACTTGCACTATGTTATTCTTGCAGCAAGGTCCGCAACCCCACTTGGCAAGCTTTTCCTCCTCCTTACTCCTCCTTAAAATGCAGTTTCCAAGCAGCTGTTGTACCTTCCATTTAAGACAGTCCAAGCCTTTTCTTCACCCCGCCCCCCAACCTCTAACTCCTGCAGGTCTTCAGCCATGTGGACTTCACAAACTAGTTCCTCTAACTTCTCAGAACTTGCCCTGCTAAAATAAAACTTCCTTGAAATAAAAGCACTTTGTAGCTGATATATACTTACCCTTCAGTTTAATTTAAAATAATTAACTTGTGGCTCATCAACACATGTGCTTAGGGCCTTGTGGAACAGAGCCGTAATCCAGCACTGGAAAGCAAGCCCCAGTGTCAGCCACGGAGAGACCAGAGACATTCCTTACCCAAAGTTCAAAGATACGCCCTCTAGTTCTGGGCAAGGCTGTAAACAGGAGCCTTCATTTTCTCTGCATTCCGCTGCAATTAATGGCCAGAATCTACCCTATGATATTTCAGTGTACCGATTTCCTATGTCACCACTGGGAAACATACTTACAAAAGCACATATGAGAAACATCTTTCCTTTTATACACTAGCACAGTACCTCAAATGAGCTCTGAGCAACGAGAACACATTTGCAAGGCAATGTTCTGTAATTTGTCTCACTTTTCCCTCGCTAAATCAATGTTAGCCCTCCAGATTTCGGAGCACAACATGAACCTTTAACAAAAAAACACCTCCCATCCACTGGAAGACTGCACCCATACTAAGTGCCTCCAGCAACAATTTGAGATCTGATGTCTCCAGCATGTGCACCACAAGCGTACAAGGAGCAGGGAAGGAGGGTGCTGATGGCCAAGTGCTACAGCAGGACATGGAAAGAACCGCTCTGGCAAAGTGGCAACGAATGCTCTCCACATGAATCTGGAAAACACCGTTTCCCTCTTCACTTTAGCTTGTGATATCATTTTCTCAACATGGATGCCTTGGCATGCAGGAAGTCCAGGCCTTCTGTGCAACACGGTAAACTTGCTGGCACGGGCTATCAGTTCCGTCAAGGCAGTAAATCACGCTTACCACCACATTCCTGGTATACCCGCATGTACACTGCATCTACCTTCTGCCCACAGAGGGAAAACTCAGTACCGTGGCAACTGACATGAGAAGTTACTAGCCCACAAAAAATAGGGGGGGCCCTGGCAGGGCATACAGCAGGCATACAGCTCTGCCAACAGCCCCACATCATGGCAAGGGCCACCTGCCATCTCTGAAGGACTAGTGGTCTCTGCACCCACCTCCTCTGGCCACCATCACCAACATGTACATCTCCCCCCGGGAGCACATTCACAGTGCTAGGTACCTTCTGCTCTCATCACCAGTCCCACCAACCTCGAGCCAAACCTTTGCAGAAGTGGGGTGTTCAGCCACCTCTGGACTGAGAAGCACAGCACGGGATGCTTTGAAAAAGCAATTTTCAAAAAAAAAAGTGTTAAGTTTTCAAAAAGCATTAGTCGCACACAAGGAAATAACGCGCCACCTTTTCCTCCAAAAGTGTTTTATCTTGTTAATTCTAGGTCAGCTGAGCGCACGTGTGGTATGGATTACACTGACCCTTTTAGAGCTCTCGACATTTTTAAATAAGTAGGACACTTAACGTTAGACACAAGCCAAGCTGTGCACCCCCTGTGCGCCGCACACCAAGATCAGCCAACAGGCTTTATGGGCAGAACCAAGGACAAATTGCTTTAGAAAGCGTGGCTCTTATGGCACATAAGTATGAATGTGAAATAAATTAGAAATGCCAAATCTGACCCAGTATTGTATGAAATCAATACAGGCATTTTACAAAAAAAGGAAGTTGAACTGAAGTGACCTTTGCAAAGCCACCCACCGAACCAGGGGCAGATTTACAAACAAAACAAGTATTTACAGCTAAGTGATAAAAAGGTCTACATTAAAGATAAAAGTTGTCTTGCTGCTTATAAAACACAGTAGCATTGTCATTTTAAGCACAAAGGAGATGTTTCATCCTTAAATATCTGAGCACAGTAACTGCAGAGTTTAAATACAAGTAAGGATTAACACGCAGATGACTGTAAAATTCAAGTTTAAAAAAGTTAATACTATGATTCACTAGAGATGTTAATTTGCCAGTGCCAGGTCTTTGAAAGTTTTAACCTTCCTCTCTGCCCTATGAGCTGCCATATACATTGGACCTTGGGACACAAATAATTCCATTGCTCTCCCTTCTTTTCACACACGCCTTGTCTGAGTAAGTGAAGAAGGAGGGGGAAAAAAAAAAAGGCATTTAAGTAAATTACCTTTTGGATAAGCCTCCTCCCTTCTCCCAGCTGAAGTTTTCTTTAGGTCAGATTAGCACTTTGAGAAGGATCCCGCCGCGGGCAGGCCCGGTTTCGGGCGGTGTTGTGACAGATGCGGGGCAGACGCCGGGCAGGGCGAGCAGAGACCCAAGGGAGGCGACCATGTGCTGGGCCAGCCCCGCGTCCCCCCAAAAGGGCATCCCGGGGGGGAGGGGGGCAGAGAGGGGTGGGAGTTCACACTTCGCACCCACCCGGGGAAATAACTCGGAGGAGTTCAACAGCTTATCCCCTCCAGCGGCTTTCTCCTGGGCCATATGTTTTCCCCTGACATTAGCCAGGAATTTCAGAGGAGCCAAACCGCTCTGCCCGCCCCGCCGCCGACCCGCTCGGGGCCAGAACCACCGCCCCCCCTCACACGCACACCCAGGGCAGGGGACGAAGCCGGCTCGGCCCCGCTCCCACGCGTGGCACCGACCCCCACGGGGGCTGTTCCCTGTCACCGGGGAGAGCCGCTCGCCCCACCGACCCCCGGCGGCAGGGCAGGGCCGGGCCGGGCAGGGCGGCTCCTGCCGCAGCGCCCGGCGGGGCCGAGCCCCACGCCCACCCCCGGGGCAGCACGGCGCCGCCAGCCCCGCGCTGCCGCCCCTTCACCAGACGCCAGGGCCGGGGGGTCCCACCCGCCGCCGCCTCTCCGCGGAGCCGCCCCCAGCAAAGCGCGGGGGAACCGCTTTGGGACGGCGCCGCTCTCAGCTCCCGGGCCCCGCCGCGCCCGGAGCAGCGGCCCGGCCTCACCACCGCCCTTACCGTCCTCGCCGGCGCGGCGCGGCAGCCTCCCGGAGAAGAGCGAGGGGAAGCCGCGGGGAAGAGCGGGGAACCGGGGCCGAGAAAGCCGCCGCCGCGAAGAGGAGGAGGAGAAGGAGAAGGAGAGGGCGGATCGGCGGCCGGGGGGAGGAGCCGAGGGGCGGAGGAGCCGAGCAGCCGCCCGCCGCGCAGCCGGCGCTTCCTCCCGACACGCCGCCGAACCGAGCCGGGCCGGGCCGGGTGCGGGGGCCGGAGCGTTGGGAACCGCCCAGCGCCAGCGGGCCTGGTTGGCGGGGCGGGGAGCCCCAGGCAGGCGAGAGGGAGCGCCCCTTCCCCTGCCCGGGCTGCACAAAGGGGACCCGCCGCCACCGCCGCCTTTGTTCGGCCGAGCGGCGCCCGGGAGGGGAGGGCGGTAGGGTGAGAAGTTGGGCGCTTCGCCCACCCGAAGACGGTCCCTCCGGCCCTGGCAGGGGCGAGGTAACTTCCTCGCTGAAGTTAATTTGGGTCTGTGATGAAAACCCCCTCCACCTGTGCCAGACGCTGCTCGGCATCCAGCGTTGGAGTCAGCCTACACGCCGTGCTTCAGCTGCCTGTTTACGCCTCAGGAGCTGGCTGGTGACTCCTGTTAAATTAAGCTGGGTTTGTGTTGTGTTTTTTTATTGCAGAGGGTAGGTGGGATCGCAAAGACTGGTTGCTTAGCATTCTGCGCTCGGCAGTCACTAAGAACTAGTAAAAAATTAATTCCAGGTACACCTGTTTTCCATTGTCTGTGGTACTTCTCAGATTTTTCTTCAAACGTGTCCGCTCATTTGCCTATTGATCTGCACATGCAGTTGCTCACTGATCATTGAGGTACCTTTTGAAAGCACATTTTTCACCACAGTACTCCATTGCTTATCCTATAAACCTCCTCCGACCTTCCTGGTTTCAGCCCTTTGGTTCAGGTACTTAAGTCAACACAGCAGTCCTGTCACACAAGTTAAAATAGTAGAATCATAGAATGGTTTAGGTTGGAAGGGACCTTAAGGATCACCTAGTTCCAACCCCTTGCCATGGTCAGGGACACCTCCCACTAGACCAGGCTGCTCAAAGCCCCATCCAGCCTGGCCTTGAACACTTCCAGGGATGGGGCATCCACAACTTCTCTGGGCAAATTGTTCCAGTGCTACACCACCCCCACAGTGAAAAACTTCTTCCTGATATCTAATCTAAATCTACCCTCTTCCAGTTTGAAGCCATTACCCCTCACCCTATCACTACATGCTCTTGTAAAAAGCCCCTCTCCAGCTTTCATGTAGGCCCCCTGCAGATACTGCAAAGCTGCTATAAGGTCTCCCTTTCATGCAAGTTAAAATCATAGAACAGGGAGAATTCATTCCTCACTTAGAAGAGACTGGCAGATTTACAAATGCTCTATGAGGACTTCTCTGAAGGGTAATTAGACTTCTTCAGCCATTTACATGGCGGGGAGAACAAGCAAAATTACTCAACCTACAGCACCTTCTATTTACAAGTGACCTTTTAAGAAAGCACTAACAAAACTAGACCATCCTAAAGTTGTTAAGACCAGGCACAAATGGAGCAGCTCCTTAGCCAAGCAGCCTTCCTTAAAATCTCTTTCCCCCTAATGTTCATTAAGCCCCCCCCAGCAGTTAAAAAAGCCCGCCTGGAAGTCCTTACTGTTTGCCAGAGCTCTGCTTCCCAGGCTGCAAGGGGCAGGGTAGCACAAGGCTTTTGGTGCTAAGCCAGCTCTTTGAGTTTAATATTAGACCGAGTCGCTTTGGTGTGGCACAGGCTGTTAAAAAAAAAAAGGTGCTTTATCGGTTCCTCTAGCTATTGCCTAGAAATCACCTGTGAGGCCCATGAGGTGCCTGTTGCAAGGCACGGGGTTGTGAGGAAGGAGGGGAAGCTGCAGAACTTGGGCTCTTCCACATAATTAAGGAGGACCTTCTGCTTCCTGGGCATGTTAGCACGACTGCATTAGAGAATGAGAAATAAAAGTATGTGACTTGAGCCTTCACTCCTGTAGCTGTGTTGCAAGGGGGAATATTTTTTTTTTTTATTTTAAAATTAAAAAAAAAAAGGAAGGGATAGATATCCTCCCCAATGTTGGGAGAAAAAAACTCCGAAAGTATAAAACAATGTAATAAACGTGGAGAAGCCTGCCTAAGCCATCAGGCAGCCTTAAGTAAAGCCAATGTGCTGGAGGCGTAAGCTACATCATACATCCTCGGTGCTGCCAAGACCTGCTCGCTGCATTATTCACTGGGGACAGAAGCCAACCATCAACGCCCATAGCCTGTGCTGAAGGGAGCCCCTGCCACACAACGGGGTGCTCGTTTGTCACGTGTTCAATACACAGGCACCCCATCTCGTATGACTGCCTTTCACGGTAGGTGCATTTTGCCCTTCGTCCTTTAGGCTGGATGTCTGTAATAGGGGGAGGAATAGGCAAATGCAGCTCATCTCCTTTTACGTGACCAGTTCTGGCCAGAAGATTTCCCCATTCCTGGTCAGAACAGAGGCTTACCAATATTTTAATTCCAGTTCAATATATAAATGTTTGTTAAAGCCTAGGCATGTGTATAGCACTTATATTGTGCCCTTACTGATGAAACAAGAGCTATGGAGTTGTTTCTTACACTACTAACTGGTAAGTTTTCCACACCCTGGCATCACATGGTGGATAGCTTTATTAAATTATGCCACACTGTGCAGCTGCTGCCTCTGGAAAGAAGTGTGGAATAATACAATTAATATCTCACCTTTTGATGTTAATTTAGCTACGATAATATGATCTTCATTCTCGCCATCAAGACCAGTAACAGCCTAGCCTCTGCCTCAGACAGATGACCAACCCATTGAAGCAGTGGCTAGAGATCTGCAAGGCAAGACTGGAGCTGATGATGAACACCCATGGACTTCATCATGTCCCATATCGCTTTAGTGAAACCAGCACCCTGGCCCCAGGGTGACATTTAAGGGCACCTTAAATAATTATCCTCGTACACAGATCTTTGTGTTTTGAGATGCCATAACACCTGATTTATAAATAATATCTGAGGCAAGAAAATAATTCTCTAAAACGTGTATATACCTGATTAAGCTCATCTAATTCAACAAGACTACATAATAGAAGTTAAATAAAACACATGCATAAGAAAAAGTGTTGTCTGGAACTAAGCTAAGAACCTCTGGAGATAATCATAAAATTACCCAGTTTCAGACTTCTTTGCACTTTGCTAAGAACAGATTATTATAAAATGCATTAATATTGTCAGTCCATTAAAGTATTTCACAACTTCCAAAAGGTTTTGAGATACAAAAATTTAAAAACCCAGCTATTGATCATAACAGTCTTCCTAAATCCGTATTCTTACAAGACCGAGAATAAAACAATTGTTGCTCTAATCAGTAGGTTTACTCAGAAACAGCTGACACTATTTACAATTGTGTTAATTAACACGGGTTCTCAAGGTCCTGTTCTAATGCAGCACGACACAGTGGTGAAGACGAGCTCTGTCCACCTTAAACAATGCGTTGCTATTGTTCACGCTACTTGAATCTGCCATTAACAGTAAGTCTCCATCTCACAGCTGCTTCCAAACCTGAGGCCTGCTTGCATTCAAAGGGAATTTCAGTTGTATTCTGGCATTGCCTATGCTATTCACAAAGTCACCTGTAACTGCGCAAGAACAACTGAGAACAAAGCAGCTCGTTTCCCTCTGTTTGGCTCCAGAGGCCTGGCTGCAGGATGTTTGGGTTTGGGATCTCTCCTGCTTCTGTAAACTTATGTGTAATGATCAAAGTACATTTCAAAATGCAGACTGCTGCCTGAATTACTGTGGCACTCGGGCTGAATTAGCCACGGCAGCTCAAATACTGAACCTTCTCTCCCTGTCCCTACATCTTTAGGATGTATTTACTTTCATGTCCCTCCAGTCTCCCAGGTGTGGACTGAGGTCAGCAACAGCCTGCATTAACGGGCCAAGCTGTAACCTGCAGCAGCTACACCACTACCACCACGTGTTTTGGTGTACTTGTCCATGGTTAAATCCATGAGTGAGGCATGTGCGTGATTTCTGGTGGCCAGCCCAGTCTGCCTGCTCAGCCCATCCAGCCATTACCTCATCTAGCTGCTCAGCCTCATCCAGCCAAGGTGGGGGACAAGGTGGCCAGAGGAAAGCACCGCTTTAGCTGTCACAGCTGGACCAGCCCATGCCTGCCCATCACAGGGCTGCATGTGTGCATTCAGCACAGCTCACTGAGCAGTGTTTCACAAAAAAAGGCTGAGTTCTCCATTCCCACCCCACCATGTACATCCAGCTGCTGGCACAAACAAGATGGTGCAGGACACTCAAGTCCTGTATTTGGATTTTTGTTCTGTATTAATTTTTTTTACTTTGATAACAAGCTCTGTAGAAAATGTGCGAGCAACACATTAGTGGGGGCTGTAAATGGTGCAGGTATTTAGGAGTGCTGGGAAAAGTGTTTTCTCGGTATTGTTCAAAGAAAGGGGCTGATGATGAAAGGAGAGGTGCAAGAGTCACATTGGCCTGTTCTTCTGGTGCTCAAATGCCATGAGAAACAACCTAGAAACCCCCTTCTCAGCTCCCTGAAGGTCTCGGCACCACATAATGAGGACTCCCTTTTTGTCTTCCCTCAGTCACTGCATTCTCCCCATCAACTTGAATTTGGCTACGTTTAGGATCTAGCACAAGGCATTAGTTTCATTCCTGTTTTTTCTCTGCTATCACCTTGGGCTTTACTTACAAGGTTGTTACAGTTGTGTTTACTTTCCAGTTTCAGAAGGTGTATGGAGGTAACCCCAGCCGAAACAGAGGAACTGAAAGGTGTGAGGCCATGACTACGTCATTTGACATCCTGCCTCAACCCATGCAAGCAGAGAAACAGAGACACGTCTGCTCCTTTTCCCTACATACACCTACTTGGAGAACGTAGATCCATTACATCTGAGCCAGACAGATACCAGTTCTTTAATTAGGCTTGTCCTTTTAAGTGCCCCAGGAAAATTATTATAAGAAATACCATATGATTGCCCAAGAACAAACGAGATATGCTTTTAAACATCCTTTATTACTAACGTTGCATAAGCATTCCGACAATCAAATCTAACAGTTTGTTATCATAGTGGCAATCCCTTTGGCTTAGTAGCAGCAAGATGAATAGCATGTCATATCTGTTCTCAGCAAATAGCTGCCTGCCTTTGTAAACAAAACTGTCAAGACTGATTCTCCATACATATTTGCAAATTATATCCATTGGTTATGTGTCTTGTGGCATATTTAGTATGCTGCCAGGGGAATGTTACCCTCACATCACTTTTATATGTTACCAACATCATAATATTGTCAAGGAACAGGTACCTTGAGGACTATGGCTTGAATTCACTAATGTCTCCTACAGACCCCTGATGAAAAAGGTGCTTATTACCTAGTTTACAAACATTTGAACCTAGCATGTAAATGCACTCCAAGAGTGATTGCTTGATTACTCCAATAAACAAGAATCACATAACCTTATAGAGATTATATACTTTCGTTCTAAACCTGCTGTAGTTAGTAAGAAACTTTTAGTTACATCTCTGAACATCCTATTTACTTTCTATGCGTGTACCTATCATTGCAAAACACCTTTCCACTAACAACAGGTAGTTTACTGTCTTTGTCCTCAGTTAAATCCATGACTGAGAAGCGTGTGTGATATCCTGATATTTAGCCTGCTCAGTGCAGAGCTCTGTGTCCTTACCCAGCACCAGCATTTTACCTACTCGCTGGCCAGGAGGAATTCACTTCAGTTCCTTGTCTCAGTTTAACCGTATGTAACATGATAATAATATTACCTACTTCACAGAGGAGGGGGCTAAATTAGTTAAAGTGTGCCCTGTGCTTTAAGAATATAGAGTGAAATATGAGCTTAATAGTGTAATTTTGGCTCCCTCCCCCCTTTGGCATTTCATGTTTGGTTTTTTTTAAATTTTGTTTAATGTGCATAATACATGCAGAGGACAAAATCGATAGTCACTGGCATTTTTAAAAGGAAGGATTCCCTTTTTATGATTTTTGTATGGCAAAACCAATGTGTATATTTCTTCAACAATAATATAAAATACCATAAAATGCTGATATTTAAAGTGCTGTAATTTCGTTGATTTCACTTACTAAAGTAGGCCCATTTTTCGTATAAAAACATCTATCATGCTAATTTTGACATTTTATGTTAATGATATGTAATAAAGTAATGTCATTTCAACAGCAAGTTCTAATTAGTTGCCAGTAACACAATATAGTCTTGTATAATTACAAATTTTGTGTGTGAGGAGAACTGCCTTGTTCTCATTACAGGGACTAAAACCACAGAGCATCGCATTTCTCGTTATTGTGCCGAAGGAATGTAGGAACACACTCGTGACCGCATTAGGGAATGGCACATAATAACAGAATCAAGAACAGATAGAAAATGTGATGACACTCAGCTGGGAAGCAAAATTTACCCATGGAAAAAGCCCCCACCCTACTTCTGCGTTCACATCGCCCTGCAGCTCTCTGGCTGTTACCCAGCTCTCAAACACCAGGGCAGGCGCTGCTTCTCTTCGGTTAATGAAGTCAGCATGGGGGGTGATGCTATGGGGGAAGGCTGGATAAGAAAGGGAGACGAAAAAGATCTAGCAGTGCCTATAACACACAGTAAACACTAGGGGAGAGTCACTATGGGAGTTGTTTCTCACCCATTGCATGGCTTTCTTCTTTAGTTACCAGGAGCTAGAAAATTGAAGATCAACAGAGATGGGTCGATACGGCCAAGAGTGACTGAGTACCACTCAGGCCAGCTGAGTTACAGCTGCATGTCACAGTGTGAATAAAACCAGAAGCCGTGAGTTCTGATTTCAGGGTCTCACCGTTATTAAATCAGATCTATTTTCATTTCAGATGTTGTGTGAGGTGCAGAACCAGCTCAGAAACACACGGGGAAAAGGACAGAAGAACACACCTAGTTCTCAAGAACGAAAAATGTTTCAGTTTGGTAAAGCATTCATCCAGACAGCAGTGTTTGCTTGTCTGAAAGAAAGCTTGCTATAGCCCTTTCTAAAGATGTATTTACTTAATTTTTCTCAGAAAAGAGGGTCAGCTTTACAAGGATCTCAGGAACAGTTAAGGAAAAGGAAGGAATATTAAAAGATGAGCATGAAGTGAGTTATACATGGAAATGAACAATTTGTTATTTAAACAACTATGATATATCAAAATAAAGATAAATTAATGATAACATTTATTTCATGGTATCTATTGTATTTATACCGTTCTCTGAGTATGAGAACAGGCCAGTTTTACAGAAGTACTTGCAATCGAAGTAACACAGTAACGTGACAAGTGAAAACGTAATCAAAGGCTGAGGTGTACGATCAAACACAAGAAACCTTGTATTGTCTTCATAGCTATGCGCATTTTTTTTCCTCTTTTTCATTAAAACACTCCACTAGAAGAAACAGGCACCACTTTCTCAAGAACTTCCTCTGTGAGAATTACTGCCCTGAACTGGCACTTTTCCCAGAAGAGGGGTCTAGAAGGCTGATGGTTTTAAGCTGCATGAGAGGTTTCACTTTGCCTTTGGTTTAGAGCTGGCAGCAGCGCTCTCACACCCTCTCTGCGCCCCAGCTGATGCAGGATCCTACCAGGGTGCAGAGTGAGTCGCATTGAGGTCCCTTTATGGTGAGGCTATATCAGAGAGAGGGTATTTAAAGCAGTTTTGCAGAATATGAAACTACCCCACCTTCCATAGCTTGCTTTTTCTTTCTCACTTGGCATCTCCACCAGGAGCAGCTCAGCTCAGCAGGCAGCACAACGTGGCCTTATTCATCCTCTAACACCGAATGTCCAACGCCACCCTGGTACTCACCCGTGGTGTTCCTCCACTGCAGCTGCAGCTGCGTTCCAGGCACTGCTTCCCGCCAAGCCTTGCTTTTAAGAGTGCACCAAATACCCTGGCAAGGGCAGATTAAAAAAAAAATAATTTTATATATATATATATCTATCTCAACGCATGTTACTGCATTGGAGCTGCTCAGAAGGGACTTGCCACCCCCCAGAGTTATCAGCTCTTGCTGCTACTAATTACGTGGGTCATACTTATATAGTGAGTGTGGGTAGTGACTGTGTCCCTTTCTCTGCTGGCTAATCCGAGAGCTTCATTTGACAGCTCATACATGAAAAGATTTGTTATTTTTTGAAATGTAGTGGTAGAGATTTTATACTTTGGACCAGAGTGTCAGTGGAGGCTCTCTGGGGACGTGTGCATTGGAAGTGACAAGCAGTGAATAACTGACATCAGGCATAAGTAATATTTGTAGTCTGACTTTGGTATGTTATTCTTAAAAAAAATCCAGTCTGTAAATACAGTCTACATTTGTTAGCTTGAAAGGAAGGAGAGGGGATGAGGGCAAACGCAGAAGAGAGAAATGAATAACCAAAAAAAAGGAGAAAAAGCAAGCAGAAAAAAGCCAATAAAGAGAAAAGGGAATGGGAGTATTAAAAGAGAGAATATAGACATACAAATGGATCAAAACGAACATAAAATTGCAAAAAAGCAGGAGAAAAATTGAAGGTGAAAGGAATCACAATGTAACAGATCAGGAATAAAAAAACTATGAAGAAAGTGTTTGTAAACTGGGTCTGAATTCCTATATACAGTCAATAATGGCTCCAGCACCCTATGAAATAAGGGTGCTTCTGTAAAACAAGTATGTGTTGAAGGCCCATTGATTGGGAGACACGCCAGTTTGCAAGTTAAAAAGGATTCTGTGAGGTTACTTAAAATATACAGCGTGAGTGGGTGGGGCGGTGGGCATGTGTAGTGTAGAAGCAATTTGGATGGTGATGAAGTCGCGCTGTAAAGCAAACATTATGTTTAACCCCCACAGGAACAATGCAGTTATTTCAGCAAGAGATGAGTTATGCAAGGGAAGACATTTGAATGAACTTGTGGGGCTCTTTCAGTGACTCCAGTGAAGCTGATGACTGTATTTTCATTCAGACTTTTTGCTTTCCTTTGTTAATTAACTGTAGACTAGAAATGGCAATGAGAGCAATAAGCTATAGGGTGGTATGTACTTTGGCCGCATTCTTTATTCACCCACCGCCCCTTATTTTCTTTGAAAGCAGGAGCAGGTATAATCTAGCAGGGAACAAATGTTTAAAGTCATTGAAGTATTTTCTAAAAGGAAATATTTTACAGCAGAAAACCTGAAGAAAGAGAGATGAGGGGCTTCCAGGATAGGCCTGTGGCTGAAGCAGAGTATCAGCTCCCACGTGGTGGTCTCATTATCAGCCTCAAGCAGCACTTTTACATAGGAGGGTTGCCAGATAAAGCCTCACGTCTGTCAGCACACTTTTTAACATACTGAACATAATAACAGGAAAAGTGTGCAAGTCAGCACGTTTAAACATCATAAATCATGGAAGAGACACATTGTCCACAAAAAGAAAAATACAGGATCTTAGTACGTATTATAGAAGTGGAGCATCAGCTGCCTCCTTTCTATACTTGGCTGTTCATAAGGACTCAAGAGGGTAGATTTAGATTAGATATAATGAAGAAATTTACTGTGAGGGTGGTGAGGCACTGGAACAGGTTGCCCAGAGAAGCTGTGGACGCCCCATCCCTGGAAGTGTTCAAGACCAGCCTGGATGGGGCTTTGAGCAGCCTGGTCTAGTGGGAGGTGTCCCTGCCCATGGCAGGGGGGTTGGAACTAAGTGGTCTTCAAGGTCCCTTCCAACTCTAACCATTCTATGATTCCATGACATAATTACATCCAAAAAGTCGTACATTAAGTTTTTAGGAAGGGATGGAGCCAAGACTGGGTACAGCGGGTAGGAACTGCACTCGGCTCCACTTCCAGAGTAGCCTCAGGTGCTCAACAACGTCCAAATGCTTGCGTTTCCACAGCTGGGGATGGATACGCTGCCTCTGAAAACATGCTTTCTGCGCTTCTGTTCCTGGAATTGAATAAATATTTGTTATTTCCTCATTTCACAGGGCCTCTGCAAAATGTTATGGTAAAATGTGTAAATAGCAGGGAGACCTTGGCTAGAAGGCACTACACACAGCAAGGCATATAGTACCTTTATTTAGTTAGGGAGTAATATGTTGCTTAGTTGATTGCTATTTGCAGCAATGCAAGTATTTATTTTACATCAAACAGATTTGTTGTAGATATTTTGTGGAAATGGCAATGTCTTATAGAATTATCTTTAAAAGGGTATACAAAATAACTGTAAAAAGGGGTTTTTGTGAGGAAAGAAGTGCTCCGCAAAGATGTGGTATAGCATTATAGTAGCATTACAGAAACTGGAAGTATAACTTAAAACATAGATTCGGCCATAAAAAATTATTTCTTCTTTAAATAAATTTATTTTAATTTTTAATTTTTATTTATTCTTTCTTTTCCAGAATTCCTGGAGTTACTTCTAAAGTAAATCCCAGCTGTTCAGGTGGGAGACGTTTTATTAAAGTTACCATATACAGGGATATATCCTACTTTACTCATGAATAATTTTTCACTAGCAACAAGGAGATTTTATGTGAATGAAATGATGGGAACTGTTGCTTCATGTGAAGAAAGATTGGGTTCTTGCATTTTATACCCTGTTACAAAAGCCTGAGTACAATTCACAGCTGCACCACAACCACTATGCAACATCTAATGGCATATTGTCACATGGAACTTTACTTAGAATCATAATTCCCAATTTTACAGTGCTTATTACACGTACAAAGCACTGCCTGAGTGCAGAACTGCATCCCCTTTCAGGGACGCCTCAAACTTAATTTACCTTTAGTTCATGCTTTCAGTGATAGACTTGAACTACTGCCCAAGCATTTCCCTGAATTTTGACCTGATGTATGTAATATTCATAATCTATTAAATACAGACAGAACGCTGTTAGCCTCTTGGGAATTATTTGTTTGTTGTTTATTCTGCAAATTTAAATTTAGGCATGTATTCAAGAGGCACATTCAACTTTAAATAGGTTCAGTGCTCCACTAAGGAAAGTTTCTTCAGAGACACAGAAAAGAAGAAGGCTGCATACAGCTGATTTCAAGGAGAGAGATAAACAAATATTCTTGTCTATTAAAGATTCTGACTTTATTATATGCCTTATTATGCTCTACTTTACTTAGTTTTACGAAGCTGCTACTAATATGTTTTATTCATAGAAGAAAGCGGCAAAACTACGTTGTTAATCCTCCCGACTCCATAATAAATCATTACTTGTTTGCTGTACTGTAATACGTATTTTCAATACTGCAGAAGCAAACTTGGGTCCTTAGGTAATAAAAGTCTCCATGTAAAACAACCGTTCTTTGGCAAAAAGGGATCTCAAAGCTTTCTAAAATCCCTCGCACTTTGAAAACTTTTGGGGATTTCCCGTGTGAGCTTTGCGAGTGCCGAGCTTTTCCCATTGCCCCCTGTGTGTTGCTGTGCAGGGTCATCATACCAGCAAGGGGCAGCTTGCGTTTGTACCCACAAAATGAAGGATGTGCGGAACAACGTGCTCTGTCCTTTGCCTTTTCATTACATTTGAGCTTGATTTGTAGCCACATCTACTTTTGTTTCACTGAAAGGAAACATTCATTTCGCAGGCAGGAAATTTTGGTACAACTGTCGAGTGTACTGCATTTAGTCCCTGGTGGAGTTTTGAGAAGCATGAAGCATATAATATTAGATCGGATAATAAGCAGGCCCCAAACATTTGTTGCTGCTTTAATAATTCCCTTTCTTGAGCAAAGAGGAATTAACATTCCAGTATTACAGTGGTTTGTGCCTTCATGTAGCTGCCTTGACACCCTATTAAAACAAAACAAAGCAAAGCTGTTCTGTCGAGATATGGGTCTGAGTTACAAAGCACAGGTCCAGACCTCACTGTGAACCACATGCAGCTCTTGGTTATAATCACCGGTCTCTTGCCAGTCAGAAAACAGAGAAGAAGCTAGAAGTCATAAATATTTTTGAGAAAAAAAGATTATTGTCCCAAAATTTTTTGGGTTTGTAACATTGCTAGAAGGCTAAATAGATTTCTTTTTGAGAAAGGACAAAGATCCCCTTTTTGATATTTTGTACTATCGACGTATTTTTTAATTTGTATCATTTTATCATTCATAAGTAATGGCAGCCTTATACTTGCAGGGTTTCACTGTGCTCAGGCAGCCCAGAGCAACGTGCTGGATGCAGAACTGTGTCTCCCAGCCAGCCAGAGGGGAACTTCTGTATTTACCCTTTGATCCGGAGACACTGGATTTGAGTTGCTTTGGTCAAACCAGAGGCAGACATCCCAAGAATAAAAGGATTTACAAGCATCAAATGTGTTTTCACTTGGGTGGTACAGAGGAGTCCAGTCCTCGAGGGATTTCCTGTCCCCTCCCATGACTCTGTCGTGGGTGCCGTGCAGGGGACCCTGCTTGACAGGGACAGGGAACGGGGCGTAATTGGTCCTGTAGCTGTGGCACCAGTTAAGAAGAATAAAAATATCGAAATCAGCCATTGACTTCAGCACTGTAGCTAATACCTTCCCTTCTGTTCCATGAACATTTTTGGCTGTCCCATTTTTTGAATACATTCACTGGAGGAAAACAGTCTTAATATAGATTTTTTTTAAAAAAAAAGCTAAGATTTTTTTATTTTATCTTATTCTTTCTTTTTCTTGTTATTGTATTATAAATATGGAGTGTATTAAACTTGACGTATGCTTTTGCTAATAATACCGAATCTTCAAAACGCAGTTAGTCTGAAGACAGAACCACTCAGCTGTGAATCACTGTCGCACATTATGCTACAAATTGCTCCTGTTCATAAGAAATCTTGTGTTATAAACAACTATCCTCATAGACCTCATAAGACTTTCTATAAAAGCATCTATTCCCTCTGTGTACTCTCTCAACCATCTTCCCAGATGGAAATTTTGACATTTTGAAGGATTTCTTTTTTAAAACTTCAAAGTATTTTGCACCATTGGCTGTATAAGAAGGTTTGCTGGCTTTAAATAATTTGTATTTCTAATATTAAGTCTTTGCTATTACATGTACCACTAGTAGGAAGAGCGATGGAAACTGTCTCCACCTGAATTAAGTTCAATAATAAAAAGGTGCTAAAGGTAAAACTGATTGAAACACAATGTTTTCAATAAGAAGGAAAACCCATTTAATTTTTATGCCAGTTAGTACAATTTTTCCTGCCCAGTCTCACTTTACCAAAATGGGCTACAGAGTATACATGCCTGCGCAATGAATCCAAGGCTACCTTGGGGCATCGCCTGAGTTTTTATTTTCTTGAAGGAAAGAACGGAGAAACAACCTCTGGGAATCAGATTAAGGAATCAGTTAATCAGATATAACCCAACTCTGCCTTCAAAGGAGTCACATTCTGTTAACTACCAGCAAGATACCTAATGCTAAAAAGACTTTGCCAGCCAAACTGTTGGCGTTCTGCATTTTATCCAAAGCAGCACCCGGGTGTTGCAATACGGACATAATAGTTCCTACCAATTTACTGCTGTCCTCTAGAAACACTGTAGATACTTTGATTTCCTCTTCTTTGTTTCCTCCCTCGTAAGAGAGTCCCCTGTTAAGAAAACCTGTAAGGAGCTTCCCGCATTCCCCCAGCAGCAGAGCAATCCACGATGGCGAATGTGTGTCCTCCAGCATCAGCTAGAACCAGTCCCTGGCAATTCATGCTGCGGCTGAGCAAAGTGACACTACAGAGCCAGCTGCTGACCCCACTGGAGACCTTATCACTATGGCAGCCCACAGCGAAGCAAAACAATGAAAGGGAAAAAAAAAAATAATTTCAGCCTCCATTGCTCTGGGGAGCAATTGAGAAGGTTATACCTATGGTTAAGGCATGAGAAGGCACCAAACCAACCCCCTCTCCCTCCCGAAAAACTGCAGTTGTACCATGGCAGGAAAATCAGGGAATGAGGAAAGTGCTCCTTTCTTTGTCTTTTTCTCATGAAATTGTAAGTAATTATATGTATAACAGCAGTAAATATACTCATCTTTTATCATCTTTCAATGCTTGAAGAAATATTTTTTCGAGAATTGCCATGCGAGCCCAGGTCTCACTGACTTGGAGGTGCTTTAGCTACTTTTGAAAATGAGACTGCGTAATAGATTTTCTACTCGGGGATTAAAAAAATGGGTATTAGGAGGTACAAGTCTAAGTAACATGGCAATTTCTGAAAATTTTACCATGAAACAAAAAAATACATATTTATGAGATTAATTCTATTCTCATAACATGCCATAATTCTCCTGGGAAATTATAAGAAATCTGAATTCCATAATGTTGTAAACAACAGAAACTGCAATTATTATTAAGCTAAATAAATTCTTCATATAGATGTTTACTTCCAACATAATATGCAGTATATCTGGTTTGTAAGTAAACAAAAGTAATACATGTACGTATGATGAGTCATATCTACAGCTAGATTAAAAGATAATAAGTGGAATATGCTAATAATGCAGCAAAATATTCACTAACAAGAATTATGTTTTCTCATTTATGGAGTGAGTGTATCCTATATTGATCATCATTAACCATTCACTGTTAAATAATGTAAAAAACCAAGAAAAATCAGCATATCAACATGAAACCGTACTTGCATGTTTCATTGGAAGCTCCTGTTTTGATAAACCAGCTCTGGGAGTTAATGAATATACTTTCTTCTTATCTGAAACATTAATCTCATACTTATTTTAGAAGTATTTGGGGGGAAATAACTCCATGATAATAAAGCTGTTGCTAGGAGGCCTGGAGAAACCTAAACCAATGTGGCTCGGAGAAACAGATAATCAGTATCTTAGCGCTTTCTTTCTAACATGCCCCTCGTGCTTTTCCCCGAGAGCAGAAAATCAGGGAGTGCAGAATAAATCTCATTCCGATTGTTTACAGAGCATAATGAGGGCCTCGAGCAAAGAAATGCATCATTTGCTTTATACCTGCGGCTGAACTGCAATGCATCCCATTAAATACACGCCGAATACCATTCGAGATGTGTAACAAAAAGACGTCAGTTCAGATGGGCTTCTACCCTGCAGGGGGGATAATTCTTTGGAGGAAAGTTTAAAACAGTCCATCCTGGAGAGTGTTTCTGGTCGTTTCAGATTTTATAGCAGTGGCCTCACATTTCAATTCTCTCATTTTCTTCCTTGTTCTTCTGTGTTACTCATTCTGCTCCAGATGTAATTTGCTGCCTTTATTTCTCTCGGCTACCCCTTTTCCCAAATCCTGCTGCTTCTCTTCCTTTTTCTCCACTCCCGACCTCATTCTGGAGAAGGAGATCTGAGATTTTTGACAGCATCCTCCTCCTTCCCCCCATCAAAACGTTCTTCCTTTGCTTTCAGCTGTGATCACTCAGTAACTAATTTTTCCTAGAAGCAGCCTTTTTAGGGACCTCACTGGCTTCCTGGGCAACTGCAGATTCCCACCCTGTACTGCTCACCACTCCTTTCCTGTGGCCTGGATTATTGTCACCCTCTTTCTCGCCTTGGTGCTTCTGACCCTCAATTCCAAAAACCTCTTTTTTCCCGCTAAGCATATTGTCTCTACATCTGGAGAGGGAAGAAATCACTCTGTTCTCTTGGATGTCCTGTTGCTTCTCAAAATCAAGCAGCTCTAAAATGGAGCTTCTCCTATTTCCCCCTAAGACACCTTCCCTCCCGCCTTGCTCTATCACCAGCTTTCTCTGTAATGTTGGTGCTCAGTATTAGCTTTGGTCTTTTTCACTTTATTCTCCTCCTCACACTGACACTTTCAGTAAACCTTCTTGCTTATTCTGGACCATTCGAAACAACAACCCTTTCTGGTAGGTATGTGATAAAAAAAATCCGACAGCGATTGTCTCATAACTGGCATTAACTATTTCCTATTACTCTCCTTAACCGGCCTTTCTATATCCTATACAAGGTACATCATTTCACATAAACTTTACCCAAGACTCAGGTTCGCTCACCAAAGTCTTCATATATCTTCCTCATAAAATTCAGACTTCCTTACCCACATTTTTAAGACTCTCTGCAGCTTTTATCTGACAACATCTCATCTGCAGTTTCTCTCTGCTCCCCTCATCTCTCTCTAGATGTTGCTAAGATTTCCCTTCATCCCTCTTTTTCCTGGTAATCTCCTTCCCCCTCCAAGCAAGTTTATTTTTCTTTCCTTTCTTTGTTGGTTTTCTCTTTACACCTCTAAAAATATTAAAAAATACTTTATATTGGACTCAACTATTAAGAACAAGAACAAAACACAAAGCCAGTCAGATGTAGGCCTTCGAATTGTGTCTGATATTTGCAGTGCAAAAAGAGGGGAAGAAAGTTGTTCATTACATTTCAAAAGAAGAAGCAAATACGTTGCCGTTTGTCGGTTGTTGTTTGAGGTACCACAAAGGATTTCTGTAAGTGGTATGCTAAATTCCCTACACCAGAGCTCTATCAGCAAGACTTCAATTTGTCTGTTGCAATAATAATTTTCTCAAGGTCTTCAAGTACTTAAACTCATGCTTTTGCTCAGACTCGTGAGTGACCTCACTGTAGGTACTGGAACTGCACGCCTCGTGTACCTGCAATTAGGCACACAAATAATTTTTCTACTGAATTTGTGCTTTAAGCTTAGTGGTTTGTTACATTCATTTTGCGTTCAAGGCATAAAAGAAATAATTTAAAGAAACATGTATCTTGCAAGATGCTGAACTTTTCAGTTTTTAATTTTTTTTTGGGGGGGGGTGAGGGCGATTTCAGTTTTTAAAGTATTTTTTAGCTGAGACATTAACTTTCTTTTCCAGACTGAGACATTAGTCTGTTGACTTTTATGGACGCTGTCAGATAAAATAGAGAGTATGTTAAAAAATGCTTAGCAGTTATATTTCCTTATACTAACACCTGAGGGTGAAAATGATTGCAATTTCTTCTCTAACTCACATAAAGAACACTTTACCATAATGACGCATTTTAAAATGTATTTCTGATAACGAATACTGACTTCCTCAGAAATAAAGATATGCATAAATGGGTATGAAAATGTGAAAATACATGCCACAAAGTACTTATTGCCAAAAAAAAGGCTTGATGCTCTTTCTCAGGTACTACTCCAAGTTATATAGCATTAGGAATGGGGCAAATACTGCAAAGTCTAATTGCTTTGTGTCTGGAGCTAAACCAGAAAGGCCAAATGCATACAAAAAAGGAGAGAAAAAAGGCATAATATTTACCTGGTACTAAAAAAATGGATATATCCTTAAAGTATTGGGCAGCATAGGAGGAGTAGTTGGAATATTGAGTAGAATTTGTATACACATAATAAATTTTAAGCTTACAAAGGAGAGAAACTTTTCTTTATAGATAAAGCAGCTCTTTTTCATTCTCAAACATTTACAAGTCAGGATTTCCAATATTAATGTATAAAGCTTCACAATTTGGCTGTGATGAGAACTACTTACCACTTCCTCAGGGAAGGGAAGTTTCATGGCTTGATCATACAGTAACCATCCAACAAACTCACAGAGGAGCCGTGAATGCACCTTAAACAGCTTGGCTCAGACTCTTGGATTCTGACCAGTTTTTTCCTCCCAGAAATTCCCTCTTTTTGGATATCTGCCTCCAACAAATGCCACCTTTACATATCTTCACTACTCCTTCATTTTCCAGAAACTACTGCATTAAAACCTCAGAAGCTCACACTGTTTTGAAATATATGTGCGACTGAGACGATAGCTCTCAAGGTCACTTCCCAGAATCTTTTCTATTTATCAGTGTTAAAAACAGGTTCCCATAAGATGTCTGGCTGGGCGAGTGCCTGTTAGACTATTGCTAGCAGCTCCTGAGGGTTTAATGTGTTTTATGGAACAGCACACATATAAATGCGGATTTTTTTCTTCCAGGTATCCCAGAGCTGCATTTAAATATTACAGAAAGGATGGGCTGGGACCAAACCTGGGGATTTTCTCACACGGTGTGTTGTCAAAGAGGAGCACAAAAAGCTGAGCTCTTGTGCTGGTTTAGGCTGGGACAGAGTTAATTTTCTTCAGAGTAGTTAGTAGTTAGTAGTAGTACTACTTCGGAGTAGTAGTAGTAGTAGTTAGGCTATGTTTCGGATTTGTGCTGAAAACAGTGTTGATAATACAGGGATGTTTTCGTTATTGCTTTTTCTGCTCCACACAACACCCCACCAGCAAGTAGGCTGGGAGTGCACAAAAATTTGGGAGGAGACATGGCTGGGACATCTGACCCCAACTGGGATATTCCATACCATGTGACGTTATACTCGGCATATAAAGCTGGGGAAGAAGAAGGAAAGGGGGATGTTCGCAGTGATGGTGTTTTGTCTTCCAAAACAGCCATTACACATGATGGAGCCCTGCTTTCCTGGAGATGGCTGAACACCTGTCTGTCGATGGGAAGCAGTGAATGAATTCCTTGTTTTCCTTTGCTTGTGTGCATGGCTTTTGCTTTACCTATTAAACTGTTCTCATCTCAACCCATGAATTTTCTCACTTTTACCCTTCTGATTCTCTCCCCCACCCCACCGGCAGGGGTGGGAGTGAGCGAGCATCTGTGTGGGGCTTAGCTGCTGGCTGGGGTTAAACCACGACAGCTCTGCAATGCACCGACAGTGCTGGCCGGCAGTCAGCATGCTCTCCACAGCCGAGGTACTCCCTTTGATCTCCGGGGTCAGAGGTTCAGCCTCTTCACCGATCAGACCACTGTTAGGCTCTTAGCAGGGAACTTTGGATTTAGGTTCTCATTTTTAAACATCCTGATCTGTGCTTGCTGCCAGGTCAGGAGTAGCTTGGGGCCATGGTGGGGTCTAGTGTTAAAGAAAGGTGTTGACTTCTTACACATACGGGGAGAGGTGCTGGCGTGTGTCTTCTGCAGAGGTGTTGCAGGACGGTGCTCTCAGATCAGGCTCCTGTGAGTAGGCTCCATGTCCAAATCCCATCTGCCTAGAGAAGTTGTTTTCCCAGATCAATTAAGAAGCCATTTTCCATCTTGCTGTGGTGATGGACAATGTGCTTCTTGGAATTTCTCAGTTTTAGTCGTGAGCAGATATTTCTGTGGCGCCACTTTATTCAGGCTTTGGAGAGGCTGACATTTCCCAAGAGGAGCCACGTAGGATTCCAAAGATCTTCTCTGTTTTTATCACGCAGGGAAAATTCTGCCATGTGGTTCACTTCCCAGTGCAAGGGTTAAAATCTACTGACCCCATTTTCTGAACTGGGGCCCCGATTCAACTCCACACACATTCGAGTGATACTCGTGCCCACACATCTCACTTAGTTGAGGCCTGAGTCATTCCCTCCTACATTGAAACCCACATTCCCAACAGCTGCTACACAGTGTCTTCTGTAGCTTTTTGGGGTTTTTGCTGGAATTTTCTTGTATTTACTATGGATTTCTTGTTAAATCACGGTCACGGTCCTCCAAAATCCTGACATTCCCAGTTTCACCTGGCAGGGCATTAATAGCTCTTCTTCCTGCTGTCAGTTCTGCTGCTGTTACTTTTATAAAGACATTTCTGGGAGTTTTGAGAGGTTTGATTCCTTTAGGCAAAGACACCAGCATCAGCCTGGTTCCCATGGCTACCAGCTCCTCAATCTCTCCTCAATACAGGGTTTTCAGCTGCTCTCATTCAAAAAAAAAAAAAGCTTTCCCTTATCTTTGGACACTGCAAGTTGAATTTCAGCTTCCTCCTGTTATTCACACCAGCAGTGAGAAACCTAAAGAAAAACCTTAAAGAAACACGGGAGTGTGAAGAACCACTTTGATTGTTCCTGTTCTGTGCAAGACCACTGCTGTCACAAGCAAATCATATAATCTCATCCGTAAGTCTGTCAAACTCCATCACAAAATAACTCTTAGGGGTTTTTTCTTTCTTTTTTTTTCTGGTTAGAGGATTGAGTGGATAATTCTTTTTTTGTTTGTTTTTTTATTTCCTTGAGTAAGTTTGATTAAATTTTTCACACTCTCAAATCAAATAAGTAAAAAGAACATTTTGAACCAAAATGAGAGCATTTTTTTCCCGGTTTTCACAATAAGGCATGCTAAAATTATAACATTTTGTTTTCAATCAGGGCAACTTTAACAAATGCAAGTAATAGAAAATATAGAGGTAGCTCTGAGAACCATTCACAGAATAAAGTGGGAAATTTAATTTCGGTTCCCTCTTCTTTAGGCAAGCCAAAGCCCACTTCCCTGACTGAAAGAGGTTTTTTTACTTATTTCAGTAAGTCTTTAAGGACTTTGCACAAAATCTAATGTAGCTTTAATAGTTTTTCTTCACGCACCACATCATATTCTCTAGTGGGGTAGTTAAAGCAGTCTCCTGAAGCACTCTTGAAATTCGCAAACATCAAATTCAGGCTTTTCAGGTCCAGAAAGAGAGTCCCAACCCATTAGCTGGTCAGTGAGGATTCCTTTACCTCTCATTTCTAAATCTAGTCATATACATGGGCAAAATTCACTTAAGTGTATGACTGGCTTTAGGATGACCAAGCTTGTGCTGCTTTAATTCAATAAACTGGTTTTAAAGCTCTAGTCTTCTGGTGGTCGACCAAAACAGCATGTGGAATTTCAGAGGAGATATGATTAATATCTTATAGCCATACATTAACACGTCGTACCACATCTGGTGGCCAAAAATAACTGATTTGTGTGTAATTTAAACAGGAACTGGCCTAGAGTGTCCAGGATCCTCACACCGATTTACTGCTGTATACATCTCCCAAACGGCACAAAACTGCAGAACACAGAATGTCTTCTGGTGGCATAATATCAGTGTCAGCCAGTTAAAAGATGAAGAGAAACTGTCATCTTGAAAAAAAATAGTCCTTCTTTTTAACTATAAAGTTAAGATAGTAGCACTGTATATAAAATGTAATGCCTTGATTTTTTTTCTCGGAACTGATGCAAAATATTAACTGAACTGAGGAAAAGCAGCCAGATTTAGACCCTAAAAATTGATTAGCTAACAGAAAAGATATTAAAATTCAATGATAATGGCAGACCTTTCTAAAGACATGATTCTTTTGGGACAAAAGTGAGGTGAAATTTCACTCCTGTACGGGATTCACGTATGACTTTCCAGCTTGCTCTTTGTTAGGAGCCTGGATTAAATCAACCCTCCAAGGATTTTTCCTGCAATGACCCAGCCGTCCGCAGCTCTGCTGCACCAAGTGTCTGCCGTCATGGTAGTTTAACTCACTGATCCCTCTGAAGGATTGCTCTCCTGATGACAGTAATGGTAGGGCTATCTAGTGTCTGGATTTCCCCACATACATCCCGTTGGCTCTCTGGAAGAGCTGTATGGTGGCATGTGAGGAATGTGTACATTTGCCTGGGATTTACAGATAACAAAGAACCACGCTGGAATAGTTTCTTCATCACGGGTTCCCTGCTACGTGAGGATCAACTTTTCACCACGTGTGCGATAAGTCTGATGTTTCTGGAAGGCTTCAAATCTCCTGCATATGTGTGGTACAAGTGGTCTCTCTGTGCACAGTAAATACAATCGGGGTTACTGTGGACCATCTGTGCAGCACACATGGGGAATTTGACACTTTCTGTCATCATTAAACATAATATTCATGCACTACTCTGCACAGGCTTAAATAATGGTCAAAGCAACTAAAACAAATATAATCAACCCAAAGTAATCCACACTCCTTCCGCATTGGACTCCTCTTCAGAGGTCTCTTCTTCCTAAAGCTGAGAGTAAAGGTGGGTTTCATGTGATCATTTGACAAATTCATCTGACCAGAAATATACCCTTCTGGGCAATTCACCCCCTCCTCATCAATACATTAAAAAGGGGCAGATGAACTGCTGCCTAAGACTGCCTATTTCTCTCTCTTTTTAACAAAGACTAAAATGAAAACCTCAGCGGTGAACACCTACCTGATAAAGGCCTTTATAGCTGTGTGAGAAGCATTGTACTAAGTGTCTTTCAAAAAGCTTTTAGCTAAATCTAGCTCCTTCTAAAATGCTTCATGCCTTCCCAGGGCTGCCTGCCGTTGCATCCGTCCTGCCTTCAACCTGCTTGCCACTTTAAGCGAGCCAGAGGCCAACTCAAAGGAAAACTGCCTATAATTTTGGGCAGATTAATGAACTTCATTTTATGCCAATCTATTCAAGACTGTAACCTCATGGAGTACGCTTGGAAAAAAAAAATCTTTAATTGTCCAGCATTAGGTGTTTCAAAATCTTCTGGATGCCGCAAGTTAAATTTTATTACTGCTGAAGAACAGACCTGTTCCCTGCTATACTTGTGAAACTCTACCATAGCCGTTCATGTCGCAAGTGTGTAGCTGAAGTTGCAGTTAGGACTATTATGTACAGTCTAATCTCTGCACAACACAACAGGAAATTTTCAATGATCTACGTGGCAGAAGACTTACTAACAAATCAGAAGAAGAACTACTCACTACATTTTTTCAAGCAAGTTTTGTTATCAAAGGTACGTTAAACATAGTCTCTTAAAGCTGGTAATAGCTTACCTCCCATTTAATTGTCCCCTCAAGAATCATCATTCTCTCATATGGTCTTTTAATAAAAATAATATACCAATGAAGTAATTAATATGTGTAATATAATGTTTATTTATAACATGTTCTCCCTTCACTAAGTCATTCTGACATACTCCCCTGTCTGAAGATCTCATGAATTAGTAATTAATGAGGCCCTATATTTAGAATACCTTCTGCACTGATAGTTTCCCCACATCTCATGAACTCGACTATGATGAAATGGTGCCCTATACTTAAAGAGGCAGGAGAAACTAAGGCCAAGAAGCTGTCAACTCCAAGAGGAGAAATCTTTCCTTTCAATACTTCTGGGACCACTGACAAGTGGGGTGTTAACATTGTTACCCACCATGGCCAGTCAAACTCTACACACGTGCATGAAGGGCAAAGAGCACAATCCAAGAGGGGTGGTAGCTCTGGATGCTCTAGGAGGCATTGCATGTATTCCAGCAGCTCATCTCTTCCCTGGGGATGAGCAGTCCTTGCTCATTCATGCAATCCTACTTGGACCCTGAAAGTCATGTCACTTTGGCTGGGGTAGATACTTTCCTTCTGTGAAGGCCTTCGGTGGAAGTGGCATGGCTCATAAAGGCTTGGTTGGTACTCTGATATTTTTCTCTGTCCTGATCTAGTCCTCACTACATTGAGACTACTCATAAATATTCAGAAACCATTTATACGCTCCAAAGTTTTAGCCTTCTGTAACCAATTGAGCTATATCATTGAGTTTAATAAGCTAACTTTGGGGAACCCACCTTTTTCAACCAACTTTTCCTTTATAAATCTTGTATCAGACTCATCTATATTACCCTACAGGCCTATGGTATTTTGTACATTTACTGTATCATATGTTAGTTCAAGACCAGCATCCTACCTTGGTGTTTTGCCTTAGCAGAGGGCTGACACAAAAGCAGCCTGAAGCCTCCCCAATACCTGGGTTGCAAATACCACAATGTATGGAGTCCCCTCCTCTCTCTTTCTTCATGGAATGGTATGTGCACATTTATGCTTTGACCAACCTCCTAATCCTTGGCATGAGGTTGGGAAAAAGTGGGATTCTTCAAGAGGTTTGTAGATGGCACGTAACACTGCTCAGCGCTGTACAGCCATAGCATCGCTCTACAGACTTTCACACATTTTTTCTCCTTTTCTCTGTCCACCTTGCCTCCATTCTAGTGGTTACTTGTTTAGTGTCTTATTTATTCCATAAAAAACATGATGTATTTCAAAATTGAAAACACCCATGTGTACAACTCTTGTTTTGCTCAAATTTTCCCTGACTCCAAAAATACAGGAGATGAACTTGGTTAAGGTGATGGTGGGAAAGGATTTTTCATCTCTCACATTTTGAAGACTGTGATGATTGTTATTTTAATTAGAATGCAAGTGTTATAGAAATGTTCATTGAAGAAGCTATTTTGGCTTCTACCTTATTGCTCTGATAGTGCCTTCCACTATATAAAGTATTATATCCACTGAAAGACATAAATGGAGCATGAACTAATATAGCAATGACTAAACAGCCAGGTTGTGGTTGCCTGAGAGATCCCATCACATATGCCGGTCTTGATTCACTGACACGATTTCAGGCAGGCGAGATGCTGATGTTTGACCTCCATTTCATGAGAGAGAGTGAATCGCTGACAGATGTTGACCTTACAGGCTTGCGATGCTTGCCTGTCCTTTGCCCAGAATAGCTTTGATTAGCTCATTTTCAGATTGTGCTTCAGCGCCCATTTGTTTTGCCTGGTTCTTGACAAAACACAGTATAATCAATTTGGTGGGTGTGTGGGGAGAAGAGTATTCAGTTTTCTGTTAAGTAATTGGCAAACAATTGAGTTTGGCACACTTTTTAGGTAATGTATCAGAATAAGAAAACAAGCACATCACTTCTTACAAAAATATATTATGGTTCTCATATTAAACAATGTTATTTTGTATATATTCTGCATTTTTAACAATCTTTGAAACTAAGGCTCCCTCTTCTCTTCTACAATTGCAATAATCTGGATTTATTTTGTTCTTAGTGATGAATGAAAAAGATGTGTAAATTCTATTCCCAGACCGGCCAGATTAACAACTGTAAAACCCTTCAACCCTCTAGTTGGCAAATGATTTATTGACATGACATTCAAATGTGTTTTGCTTCAGCATTAATGACAGGAGTTCCAGAACTTCTGTCACTGAGGTGATAAATGGATCCTTATACGCACAGCCTTGAGAAACTGGGAATAGTGCCATTTTTCCCTTCACTTTATTGAAAATCTCATCTCTCTACATTTACAGGAAGTAGCAACTTCTTTTTCTTTCTGTGGTTATAATACATCACTATTTTGTTTATGAACGGTTAATCACTCTATTTGACCTAGTGTTATTGGGAGGGTATAGGTTAGTGTACAGGAAA